>NC_142877.1:103267424-103570454 GCF_051225735.1 Oryctolagus cuniculus
AAGAAAAATGTTCATGGAAAATGAGTAAAAAAAAAAGTGGAACAGCCGGGAAACAAACTGGTGCCCCATGTGGTATCGTTATCGCCGGCGGCAGGCAGCTTACTGACTATGCCACAATGCTGGCCTCACCTTGAATTCTTACTCTGACTTTGTTACTTAGATGTGCTGTGGTCTTGGGCACTGTACCTCCCCTAGTCTCTGTCCTCATCATTGTTAAAAAGATCTGAAATGCAGTCATTTTCTCTAAAATTCTGTGTAATTTTTGATGGAAATGGTAGTAGTTAACATACAGCTGAAAATTCAGGTTTCACAATGCCCTGTATAAAATCTTATAATCATACTTTATTTTTTAGAAGCATAAACATTTTAGCATATGTTCTCAAAGTACATGTTCTAATTGCAGGGGTATGTAGAGTTGAGAAGCATAAATACCCAAATGATCTGAATTAATGCCTGGTGATGTTTATGTCTCTTTTTAAGATGCTAACTGGCACTTAAATTTATGTTTACAAGGAGTTGTACTAAAAGTGTGTAGGGTAGTAACTCAGAATGAATTTGTGTTTTATGTATCACTTTGTAGGTATATTTTTTATAGTGTTTCTGTGCTCCTACCTACTTTGAGAGTGGCCAATGTGAATTCCTGAATTACATATATAGACCTATATCTCTAAGGTTAAAAATTCTAACTAGGAAATTCCTGAAACATGAATCCTGAGTTAGAATTGCATCTTAATACTATTCCTTGAACATAAAGAAAAATAAATTCTACAAAGAGGTAAAATTTTCCAAGAACTATATTTATTCATGACTTCTATGAATAGTACTTTATGTATCATAAAATAAAATGATACTGGTATTTTCAGTTTCCTTTATATATTTCAGTAGAACACAGTAGTTCCTTTTATATAACTGATTCTGAGAATAAGTTAGACATTCAGATACCTTTTAAAATTTATAAAATCACTTCTGTTGAATTTCAGAAACAGTTGTACTTTATTTTTCGGAAATGGAAAAATTCTTCCTATAGAAAGATGGCACTTTTAACCAAAAAAATTATTTCTGCTTTTCTTATTTTTTTGAATACTGAAGTTAGTTTTATTGTTGTTATGATTCTGACTTAAAGATACTCTGTTTTAGCAAAATTCATCTATAAAACTAAGGTGTGACATATTTATCAAAACAGTTGAATGAATAATTTTGATAATAGCTTCTAAATGTTAGGTCTCAATAACTGTTAAATATATATTTAGAAATAGAAACTGTATAAAGACAAATATAAATGTATTCTACTTGTTAAAATATTTAGTTTAAGAATGAATTGAACACAAGTTAGAGTAAAATAGGAATCCCAGTGAAACTGATTACTTGATGGGGGTAATAGTGTCCTCTTTATTGTTCAAGTGTTCCCCTAAAAGTGTTCTTACTAAACACACACATATATATAGTAAAAGCTTTTCAGATTCTAATTACTTTATCTAAAATGCTTCAAAACTGAAGCCATTCCTTATGTTTACCTAACTGTGTATGTCCTGGGGAAGCAATCATAAATTCTTTCTGAAACAAGTAAGGGAAGTTAGTAAATAAATGCATTTCCTATATTAATAAAAGATGAGAGCTTCAAAACTATATGAAGATTAGGTTTACATTTAAATATTTTGTTCTAGATTACAAAGACTTAATGACTAATACAATTTACCTCTTTTAATAGGTTCGTGTAAATTCATTAGTGTGCTTAGGAAAGATTTTGGAATACTTGGATAAGTGGTTTGTACTTGATGATATTCTACCCTTCTTACAACAAATTCCATCCAAGGAACCTGCGGTCCTCATGGGAATTTTAGGTAGCTGAAAACTTAATGTCATTTGATGCTACTCTATCATTTTACAGTCATGCAAATGAATTTTCCAAACTATAGAACCTTTGTACTCTCCTTTCATGTATGTAGCGTTCAGTAATTGAAGATTGATGGGATAAGTGCTATAAATACAGCTTTTCTCTTTGTGTTAGTTTTAGCAAAAGCAGTGGAGTCTTGACATTTCCAAAGCAATAGATATTTGGGAATCTTAGTTTCACAAATATTGCAATAGTTTTCCCCCTAAAATGGTACAAAGCAAGAGAAGCAGACAGAGCTATTTGAAATGCTGATTCTAGTCTGGTAGTAAACCCTTTTTTTTTTTAGGTTTGGTTTGGTTTGGTTTGGTATTCTATGTATAAAAAGCAAAGTATTTTTTCTGTATCTTACTTTGTCCTCCAAATTCAATGAGGTGTAGATACTATTATTTCTGTTTATAACAAGGAAGCTGAGAGTCAGAGAAGTTATTTACAATCATACAACTGATAATAGGAAGAGCCAGTTTTTAATTTTAGATATGTATAAATCTTAACCAGTATGTGCCACTGCTAAGTGATGTGCTTATATCCTTGCGGCATACTCTGTTTTGTTACTGTAATTATAAATTACCCTGTCAAAAAACTTCGCAATTGTTCTATATTCTTAATCTTATTGGAATCTGATCTAGAAATGTCAGGCTTCTGTCACAGTGTTGAAACAGACATCTGTAGAATTACAAAAGCATTAGCAAGTTCATTTTTATTAAATTTGAAATTCTTTGTTAATTTTTAAGAGAAACTATATTACTCATCCATGTATTCTTTATTTTATTTTGTTTTGTTTTATTTATTTATTTGAGAGGTAGAGTCACAGACAGTGAGAGGAAGAGAGAGAAAGGTCCTCCATCTGCTGGTTCACTCTCAAAATGACCGCAGCTGCCGGAGCTGAGCTGATCTGAAGCCAGGAGCCTCCTCTGTGTCTCCCATGTGGGTGCATGGCCCAAGTACTTAGACCATCTTCCACTGCTTTCCAGGCCATGGCAGAGAGCTGGATTGGAAGAGAAGCAGCTGGGACTAGAACTGGCACCCATAAGGGATGCCAGCACTGTAGGCAGAAGATTAACCCACTGCGCCACAGTGCCGGCCCTCATCCATATATTTATGACATCTCTAGTGCACAGCCTATATTGAAAGCTCTCCGTAAATATTTGTAGAAATGGTTAGCAAGTACTTATTGTGGACCTCTGTAGACATAGAACTTTTAGGGTATGATATGACTCTTTTGTGCTCAGGGAAGTAAAAGTTTGGTGTAGAAACAGCCCTGGCTCAACTTTTGACTCTCTCAGTTCCTGGGGTAACTTTTCAAAGTTTCTTAATTTATTAAATGAGGGTGAAAGTAACATCATTATGAGATTATTTTGAGAATTCAGTGAAACAAATGAAGGGAAAGTATTGAGCAGAATGCCCAGAAAATAGCCATTTAGTAGATGCTCAATAAAGTTACTCTCTGGGTAAATAATCCTTATCTACATTATCAGAATAATAGGTGTTAGTGTGTTCTAAAACTTATATACAAAAAATATATACAAAACACAAATATATTCAGAGAATGGGAGCAAATGTGCTTAATTTAGCAAATGAAGGCCTTGGGAAATATATGTAACATGCAAGTAAATAGACTTAGGAAAAGATGGATATTAAATTAAGTTACAATGTCAAGTTTGATATACTGAAGAAGTGAATATAGGTGTGGGGCCTATGCTTTCCATGTACTTGTACTTACACACTTGGGAATAGATTCATCAAGTTTGACTATGAGATCTGAAATACATATTTTGATGTATTTAGGATAGAGGAACATTTCCATAACCTATGTTGTCACTCTTAAGAACTGAATCTGGTTCTAGTAAGTTTTTTAATGTTGTATTTATCAGTTAATGTACCATAAACCCAATATAGAATATATGTCATAGTATGTAAAACTAGACTATAACGCTGACATCATTCTGATCTGTAAATAAGAACATCCTTATTCTAGGCACTCAGAAAAAATTGTACTACATTGATTATTCACAGATTTCATATAGATACCCTGTTTTCATGATTTCTATCAACTTTTAAAATTTGTCACATTCTTTCCTATCAGGGATTTACAAATGTACTTTTACTCATAAGAAGCTGGGAATCACCAAAGAGCAGCTTGCTGGAAAAGTATTGCCTCATCTGATTCCCCTAAGCATTGAAAATAATCTTAATCTTAATCAGGTAAGAATATTTTTTTATATTTATTCAATTTATTTAGCTTGCTGTTTTCTTGGCATTAAATATACAAATATATTACATATAAAGAGTATTAAAACAAAGAAATATATGCCACAGAGTTAAATGAAGAAAGTGTGTGGTGTAGAAGGGTAGATTATTAAAGACCTAATGGAGACACAATAATGAGCAGGAGGTTCAAATATGTATAGTATTTGGGATCACTTTAAATTTGTGGCTGGGAACAGACAACAAAGTTACAGAATGTGTTTTGGGAGTATATTCATTATTTATTACTACACAAATTTAGTGTTTTAAAGCAATATGTGTTTATTATCATGTGCTATCTGTAGGTTAGGCAAGCCAGGACACAGTTTAGTTGTATTCTCTGCTTAGGTCTTCCTGCAATGCTGCACCAGGACCTGTGGACTCATCTGAAGGCTCAGTAGAGGAATGATTGCTTCTGAGCTCACTTACCTAGTTGTCAGCAGGATTCAGTTCCTTTTGGCCTACTGGATTTCAGGGCCTTAGTTCTTCTTTTTGGGCTGTTGGACTGAGGGCCTAGTTTCTTAGCTGTCTGTTAACTGAATGCCAACATTGTAATATAATCAAGGAAATGATACTATATTTTCTTTGCCATTTTCTATTGCTTATGTTAGAACTAAGTGACAGGTCCCACCCACCCTTAAAGATAGTTAATTCTTATCTTTCATAGGATGACAAGAAGAAGGAGAAAATAATTGGGGACCATTTTAAGTTTACCTGCCATAAGCAAGGGATAATTTAGTTTGGGAGATAAATATATAACACAATAGAGGAATAATGGGAGAAGGATAAATTGAGACTAGAACAGGTAGACTTTAAGTGCTTTGTCTGCTTTAGTTATTTGAACTTTCAAGATACGCTAAATGTTTGAGCAAAAGGTTTATATGTTCAATAATTGTTACAGCATTCTCTCTTTGTATACCCTTTTGTTGTAGTTGTAGTAGCTATGAACGTAATGTCCTGAAGGTTATAAACTTCTGAAGGGCAGGTTATTATAGTTTATTTTCATTATAACTTCAGTCTTTAATGTAGTGCCAGAAACAAAAATATTCACTGAATTGAGAGAAAATTTGAGTCACAGAGTGTTGGGGTCTTAAGCCTTAGCCTGGCCCCTGTCCAGCAAGGGACAATACAAGCACTCCCTGACAAGGCAAACGGGAGAGGTAAGGTCGACGGGTCAAGCACACCGCAGCAAGCACCCGTGAGTTCTATCGAAGCAGGAACTACTTCATTGAGGAAGTATACAGGCTTATAAAGCTTACAAAAGGCCGGCGCCGCGGCTCAATAGGCTAATCCTCTGCCTTGCGGCGCTGGCACACCGGGTTCTAGTCCCGATCGGGGCACCGGATTCTGTCCCGGTTGCCCCTCTTCCAGGCCAGCTCTCTGCTGTGGCCCGGGAATGCAGTGGAGGATGGCCCAAGTGCTTGGGCCCTGCACCCGCATGGGAGACCAGGAGGAAGCACCTGGCTCCTGCCTTCGGATCAGCCGGTGCACCGGCCGCAGCGGCCGTTGGAGGGTGAACCAACGGCAAAGGAAGACCTTTCTCTCTGTCTCTCTCTCTCTCACTGTCCACTCTGTCAAAAAAAAAAAAAAAAAAAAAAAGCTTACAAAAGACATGCTCAGTAGAGGAGCCAATCAGCGAAAAGTTCATGCAGCCATGGGTGGACCACGCACAGGGGGCATATAGGGATCATGCACTGTCCACGTGTCTGGAACTAAAGCGGACCTATCCCTGCAGGTGATCCGATTTCACGTGGCTTAACTGCAGCGGCCGCAGACATGCCCCCCCGAACATCCGCCAGGTGCCATGTTGTTAGGGACTATTTTAGGCAGTGCTTAATAACAGATTAATAGCAAGCTGTTTTTGTTCACAAACTTGAAGTTTAGAAGGAGAGCTTTTGGCATTGGGGAGAGTGCTAAGTGAGTGAAGTTTTGGAGGTAGAGAAATTGGTAAAATTGATCAGATCCAACATTTCATTTGAAGTTGGAGGGTAAGTCTCTGGAAAAGTTTCTTGGATGGCAAGGATGGGATGACAGAGAGTGAATATTAGAAAGGAATAGGATAATAGGTCTAGAGCACCCTTGAACTTTTTGTTATTTCTGTTCTTAGTTCTCCTATTTCTGATTTAAGATGTTTTTTAATATTCCCAAATGTATACTTTAGGATACATAAGGCCACTTACAATCTTGTGGGTTTTTTCCTCCAGCTTTATGATTTGTTTTTTAAAAAGATTTATTTTTTTATTTGAAAGTCAGAGTTACACAGAGAGAGAAGAAGAGGCAGAGAGAGAGAGAGGTCTTCCATCTGCTGGTTCACTCCCCAAATGGCTGCAATGGCTGGAGCTGCGCTAATCCGAAGCCAGGAGCCTGGAGCGTCTTCCAGGTCTCCCACATGGGTGCAGGGGCCCAAGGAGTTGGGCCATCTTCTATTGCTTTCCCAGGCCATAGCAGAGAGCTGGATCAGAAATGGAGCAGCCAGGACTCAAACCGGTGCCCATATGGGATGCTGGCACTTGCAGATGGTGGCTTTACCCAGTACGCCACAGCACCGGCCCCTATGATTTGTTTTTTAGGACCTATTTCTGTCAACAGAAATACTTTAATTCCTGTCTTCTATTTGACGGTAGTTTAGCATGGGTATGTTCTGCTTTCCTGTTTATTTCATGGTCAAAGTTCCTAATTCAAGAATTTCCTCTTCTGTCAGCTCTCATTTAAAATAAATTAAGTGTAGTATGCATTAGATAAAAAGATAAAATAACTTAGGGAAATGTGATTTTAGCATTTGATTAAAAAACTAGCCAATACTATGTAGCGATCACACTGAATTATCTATAACTTGTGTTTGTGGGCTTCCTAAGATCACTCCCAGATAGAATGATTCTGTAGAAGGACTCACAGGACTCAGCATATAGTCATACCCATGGCGTTGATTTCTTAGGTGAAAGAATCTTGCGGCCGGCATTGTGGTGCAGTATGTTAAGCTGCCACTTACAGTGCATCCCATATCGGAGTGCTGGTGTGAGTCCCAGCTACTGGGTTTCCCATAGAGCTTCCTGCTGCTGTGCCTGGAAAATGCAGCAGAAGATGACCCAAGGACTTGGGCCACTGCCATCCATATGAGAAAGCAGGATGGAGTTCCCAGCTCCTGGCTTCAGCATGGCCCAGACCTGGCCATGTATGTGTAACCCTCTCTTTCTGTAACTGTTTCAGATAAATAAATCTTTTTTAAAAAATCAAATAGACAAATCTTAGAAAAAACAAAATTGGGAAAGGGAAAAGGTTCATAGGACAAAATCTAGGGGAAGCTAAAAACAGGCTTCCGGAGAGGACTTGCAGTGGAATCACACAGGTTGTGCTTACTTTCCCCAGCAGTGAGTTATGACAGTAAGTGTGAAGTATTGCTAACCAGGGAAACTCATTAGAGACTCAGTACTCGAAGTTTTTATTGAAGGCTGATCAAGTAGCACTTTCTGTCTGGCATGTGCTCAAATTCCAGACTCACAGAAGGAAAGCAGGTGTTCAGCATAGAATGCACTCTTTGTACAGTTTAGGCACAGTGAGCTAGTGTTACCAGTTAATAATGGGAACTTCCCTGAAATCCAGGTTCCCAGACACCAGCCAAAGGCCAACCTTGGTAAACAGTTTTTTCCAAGGATAGCAGTTCAAGCCTATCATGTTAACTTTTCTGTATAAACTACATGCAACATATAGGTGAATCTCGCAGTCAAAATGTTGAGCACATGAAGCCAGGCATAGAAGAGGATCTACTAAATGATTCTACTTATATAAAGTACAAAAACAGTCTAAACTAATCCATGCTGCCTAGTAAAATAGTGTTTATCTATAGGGTATGAGGCTGTGAAATAACAACTGGATGAGGGGACAGAAGGAAGCTTTTGGGGTACAGATAAAGTTCTGTTTCTCCATCTCGTTGCTAGTTACATTGGGTATATTCAGTGTGTGAATTTTTTGAGCTATGCCCTTGTATGTTTACTTTCCTGTTACTATGTTACACACTAATAAAAAAATTTAAAAGCCTACTTAACAGAAGATCATGGTAAATGACTAAGGAACTCTATCATTTGTCATTCTCATGATAAGATGAAGAAGCTTCAGTGTAATGTAGCCAAAGAGAGCACAGGATGTAGGGACACACTTAACTTCTGTGGCTGTTAGTGCTTCTGTACTAGTTAGTATCCCCGAGGATCTTGCTTTGCCTCTTGCTGAGCCCAAGTTTCCTCATTTGAAAAATAAAAGTAATAAGCCTACTTTGAAGAGTTGTAAGGATTAGTAAAATAGTATGTGTGTATGGGTAGGTGGCATAAAGATGTAGTTAGAAGATTTGAGGAAAGGAGGAAAGCGGTTTTCTAGAGTCTTCACTATACTATCTGGTGTTATTGAAATAAATTGTTTACAATGATCCTGAAATACTATAAGAATCATCAGCATTTAACCAAAGTTTAACCAGACTTTAAATTATGTTGCAATGTAAAGTTATATATACTTCTAAAATTTAATTATTTAAAAAATAGATTTTGTACATCTAATATTTCTACCAACTTTTCAGGAAACAAGATTTACTTTAGCTGAACATGTAATTTTTATAACAAATAAAAAGGAATTTCTTATGCATTATTAAATGGATTGTTTCTAGGTGGGCATAAATTCAGGTGTTCAGTTTTGGATTATCCTAGAAAAATCAGTATGTACCTTCTGAGGGTAAGCTTATATAGAACTCCTGAATAAAACTGTTACACAACTCAGGGTATAAACCTCATGGAGACCTGTTTTCTGGAACTTAAAAACCGTAATTATTCCATCACCACTATACAAAGGCATTGTGAAAGCTTGCTATGATATGCTGAGTTTATACGGTCTTTTTTGAGACATTGACTCTGAGAGAATCCTGTTCTGTTGGTAAAGATTATTATGATAACTCACTGAAGTCTCTTACTTGGTTACATTTACTGATAACATGAAATGTCATAATCATATTAATTTCTTATTCTACAGTTCAATTCTTTCATTTCTGTCATAAAAGAAATGCTTAATAGATTGGAATCTGAACATAAGACTAAACTGGAGCAACTTCATATAATGCAAGAACAGCAGAAGTAAGTCGATTATAAATGAGTTGCACAATGTCAGAGTGAGATTAAAATTCTATCATAACTGATTTTCTAGAAAATGGAATAAAAAATCACCGGGCTTTAATTTTTCCATCTGTAAAACATGTGAATAATTTTAAGTAAAAATAGATTATTAATGAAAATCTAATTTAACTTCTGAGTATAAAAGTAAAATATGATAGAATCTTCACATTTTCTCTGCTAAGGAAAATTCAGTTTCTGAGAAAAATTCCTCATCAACCTTAGCCACTGCCACTGTAGTTGCTGAACACCAAAAGTACCACTTGTAAATATTTTCAAATCTATGAACCCATTGTGTTTTGATTTTTTTTCCCTTTTCCTTTGTCTAACTCCAGAAACACTGTCAGAGCATTAATTTCATATACACTGCCACAGAAGTCACCTCTTTATTTTTAGGGAGAATTTAATTATTTGCAAAACACCAGAACAAAACACCAGAAAATGTAGAAATTATGCACTGGATAGTGCTAGTTTATTGGAATCTGAACTCCGTTTTAGTTTTTGCCCCAGAGCAGACACATGAATTTAGGTTACCAGCTGACATTTAATCTTGAACCAGAGATGTCTAAAATCAGTAAATTGCTATCGATCGTGAGCAAAGTCCTCAATACAAGCTTATGCTTATACCCAGGGTAACATGAAGACTTTATGGAAATAAAAACACATACTGAAGAAGCAGGTGAAATAGTCCTTTGTATGCTCTAAGTTATTCTGTGGTATATATGAATGTGATGCTTAATAGTTTGACTGTCTTAACATAAGAGCCCAGAAAAAATAGTTTTAAATGTCTATTAAAGGCTGAAACAAAATTTTGATGGGGGAAATGGAACTTACCTTTTGCTTTATCTAAATCCTACCTATTTTTCAAGGCAGATCTGGCATACTTCACAGTGATTTTAGCATTTATTGTTAATATCAAAGATTCTGAACCTAATCACTTAGCTTCCTCATATAAAATCTCACTCTCAGTGAGATAGTAAGCTATTTGACAACAAGAGCCATGTCTGCTTGGTTTTATGATACCCTGAGAAAATTCTCCAGTGAATCTCAAATACAGAATTATAAAATGGTCTTAAAAATGTTGAGCCGGCGCCGTGGCTCAATAGGCTAATCCTCCACCTTGCGGCGCCGGCACACCGGGTTCTAGTCCCGGTTGGGGCGCCGGATTCTGTCCCGGTTGCCCCTCTTCCAGGCCAGCTCTCTGCTATGGCCAGGGAGTGCAGTGGAGGATGGCCCAGGTGCTTGGGCCCTGCACCCCATGGGAGACCAGGAAAAGCACCTGGCTCCTGGCTCCTGCCAGGATCAGCGCGGTGCGCCGGCTGCAGCGGCGGCCATTGGAGGGTGAACCAGCGGCAAAAGGAAGACCTTTCTCTCTGTCTCTCTCTCTCACTGTCCACTCTGCCTGTCAAAAAAAAAAAAAAAAAAAAAAAAAAAAAAAAAAAATGTTATCTTTTGAGCGAGCACATTAATAATAGAAAATAATGGAAAGGATGACTGTCCTTAAAGAAGGAGGTCTCAGTTTATTTGGGTTCGAGTAATTTCTATGTAGATAAACAATTTTTAAAACAAATTAAAAAAAAATACATTTATTTTTGTCATAATTCAATTTTCTTGCAGATCTTTGGACATAGGAAATCAAATGAATGCTTCTGAGGAATCAAAAGTAACAAATATTACAAATATTGGGAATCAGGTAAGATATTTAATTTTTGTAGAAAGTGAGAATGTATTTTATTTGGAGATATTTTCATTTTAAGCAATAAAATCACAATTTCATGAAATCTATTGAAACAATTGATTTTTTTTCTATTTCAGCAGATCGACAAGGTTTTTAACAACATTGGAGCAGACTTTCTGACTGGTGGTGAATCAGAAAATAAAGAGGATGCACTACAGAATAAACATAAAAAAGTGAGTTTGTTTATTCTTCTTTTAGTACTCTTCATTTATATTGTAGGATTACTTATAATCCACATTTTTTGTTGGTAAGTACTATTTAGTGTCTTAAGAAACATTCTAAAATTATGAAATTCTTATCCATGAAACATATCTCATATTGAGAATAAGCATTTTTAAGAATTTTAGCTTCCTTATTACGTATCCTTCCATGGCATAATACTTCTAGATTGTCTGACTCTCTCGTCTTTTCTCTTGTATTTGTCACACCCCATGAAAAATTCTTCTGTGTCCATCTCTGCCTCAGTTCCTGTATGGATGGTTTCCAATGTAGGTTTATGCAGTCCATCTACCTTGGGTACTCCCCAGTTATTGCTGGCTCTTCAGTATTTTGATTTCTGTCCTACTTACTCAACTATATTCCCAATGGTTTGAGTTCCAAACTTTTTCTATTGTTTTTGAGACTAACAACCTCATGTCTCTTTCCTTTCGTTTCCATGGTCAGCAATTTTAAATTTTATGGTCAGCCATAAATTTTAACCTCTTTATTTCCAAAGAATTTTTTTTTTTTTTTTTTGACAGGCAGAGTGGACAGTGAGAGAGAGAGACAGAGAGAAACGTCTTCCTTTTGCTGTTGGTTCACCCTCCAATGGCCGCCGCGGCTGGCGCGCTGCGGCCGGCACACCGCACTGATCCGATGGCAGGAGCCAGGAGCCAGGTGCTTTTCCTGGTCTCCCATGGGGTGCAGGGCCTAAGCACCTGGGCCATCCTCCACTGCACTCCCTGGCCACAGCAGAGAGCTGGCCTGGAAGAGGGGCAGCCGGGACAGAATCCGGCGCCCCGACCGGGACTAGAACCCGGTGTGCCGGCGCCGCTAGGCGGAGGATTAGCCTAGTGAGCCGCGGCGCCGGCCTATTTCCAAAGAATTTGGCAGCATGTCCTTCAAATTGAATTTGTCTGAGGTTTTCACATAATCAGATTAAGTTTCTGTGTCTTGAGGGGGAATACTATAGAACTAATGATGTACCCTGCTTGGTTTATGTGAGATATGTGATATTGATCACTAACTACTGATAGACCCAACAATGCTTTAAAGAGGATTTTCAAAATACATTTGATTTCATCTCACTGGAAGATGAAAAATCTGAACACATTTTTTTCTTTATTTCTTGTTAATATTTTGCTCTCCCTCTGATTTTGAATAATAAACTATACAATGATATTTTCCTGTTGGACTTTTGGTTAGCATTTAAAGATTTATTTTGTTTTTTGAAAGGCAGTTACAGAGAGAGGGAGAAAGGAAAGAGAGAAAGAGAGGGATCTTCTATCCCCTGGTTCATTCCCCAAATAGTCACAACAGCCAGGGCTGGGCCAGGCCAAACCCAAGAGCCTCATCCAGGTCTCCCACATGGATACAGGTACCAAGTACTTGGGCCATCTTCTGCGGCTTTCCAATTCACACTAGCAGGGAGGTGGACCAGAAATGTAGTAGCCGAGAGTTGAACCAGCACCCATATGGGATGCTTGTGTTGCAGGCAGTGGCTTAACCTTGGTTAACATTTAATATAAAAAGTATTTAAGTCAATTTTCAGCATCTGCTGAGGACATTCTCCTACTCATTTAGAAATATGAGGCCAAGGGACTACTGGACATAATATTTTCCAGAATTCTAAGAGAATATATTGTGAGTTTATAGTTTAGCAAAACTGATAAAACTAAAGACAAATAGTGAATTTGATGCAGACATTAAGGTATGAAACAATGTTTAATTATTTTTAGATGTATATGAATTTTTAATATAATTTTTGAGTGAAATTAAAGTTGAATTAGATTTTCCAATTTAATAGAATGAAATCACTTAATCATATTATCTGGAAAAATTATTCTAATGAATGATTTTAAAATAATAATAGTTTTCATACTGGAAATGTTTTAGCACAGTTCCTGTGAGTTTTTACCTTAAGTTAAACCTTATAGTAATTTGTGATGTAACTTGATTTATGGCAGGCATAGTTTGTTTTACATTGAAGTAGTATCACTAAAATAGCAAGATATATTTTACCCAAGAACATATTTTTGTTTTACAGTGGAATTATAAAATTGATTATTTTGCTTTTTTTGTTTAAAGGTATCACTTACGCTTGAAGAAAAACAAAAATTAGCAAAAGAACAAGAGCAAGCACAGAAGTTGAAAAGCCAGCAGCCTCTTAAACCCCAAGTGCACACACCTATTGCTCCAGTTAAACAGGTCAGAGTTGATTTCTTTTGCATAATTTCACGTATAGAACTGTTAAGCGATTAGGTAGTGTGGAACTTAGTCTACTACTAGTTTACATAAAAATATATTTCAAAAAATCATTTGTGGGGCTGGTGCTGTGGCACAGTGTGTTAATGCCCTGGCCTGGGGAGCCCACATCCCATATGGGCGCCGGTTCGGGACCCGGGTACTCCACTTCCAATCCAGCTCTCTGCTGTGGCCTGGGAAAGCAGCAGAAGATGGCCCAAGTCCTTGGGTCCCTGCACCCACGTGGGAGACCTGGAAGAAGCTCCTGGCTCCTGGCTTCCGATCGGCGCAGCTCCGTCCGTTGCGGCCAATTGGGGAGTGATCCAGCGGATGGAAGACTCTCGCTCTCGCTCTCACTCTGGTTCTCTCTCTGCCTCTCCTCTCTCTGAGTAACTCTGACTTTCAAATAAATTAAAAAAAAAAAAAAAAAGAATGTTAATGTCATTTCAGTTTTTTTTTTTTTTTTTAATTTATTTGACAGGTAGAGTTATAGACAGTGAGAGAGAGAGACAGAGAGAAAGGTCTTCCCTCCGTTGGTTCACTCCCCAAATGGCTGATACGGCCGGTGCTGTGCCAATCTGAAGCCAGGAGCCAGGTGCTTCCTCCTGGTCTTTCATGTGGGTGCAGGGCCCAAGCACTTGGGCCATCCTCCACTGCCCTCCCAGGCCATAGCAGAGAGCTGGTCTGGAAGAGGAGCAACTGGGACTAGAACCTGGTGCCCATATGGGATGCTGGCGCCGCAGGTGGAGGACCAACCAAGTGAGCCACGGCTCCGGCCATCATTTCAGTTTTAAAAATAAATAAATAATTTATAATTTCTAAGAAGCATGGGCATGAAGGATTTTTTTAACAGCTCCTCCATAACCTGCCTAACGTATATAATGTTTCATAATAGTGCTTGTTACCAATGAAGAGGAAGCTGGATGCATAAGAGGGCTTTTTTTTTTTTAAAGATTGGGCACTAATTAAACTTTGTTCACTTAGAAGGGATAAGGAATATTATATTCATGCTCTTAAGTGGTTTTGATCTAGAAATAATTTTCTATTTTTGTTTTTCCAATTACAGATAGATTTGTAGCTTGTTTTAGGAAGGGGTATATGCATGACCTTGATTTAGGAAGGTGTATGTACATGAATTTATTTCCTATTGTGTTCCAAGTCCTAGTTTAGGCCCTGATGTTATTACAGTAGGTTAAGGCCCTCCTTCAGAAAGTTTACATTCTTATTGATTTCAGAAATATTTTTATCTTAAAATTTTTAAATTATTTTTTGTTACCATTTAATAAACTCATCCTCTGGGTGGGGGTGCGGGGTGTGCAGTCTTTGCAGGCCAAGAGGCAAAATCAAGAATATTTTATAAGTACTTAATATGAAGGAACCTTAAAATGTTTGTGAGAGGCCGGCGCTGCAGCTCACTAGGCTAATCCTCCGCCTGCGGCTTGCACCCCGGGTTCTAGTGCTGGTTGGGGCGCTGGTCCTGTCCCAGTTGCTCCTCTTCCAGTCCAGCTCTCTACTGTGGCCCGGGAGTGCAGTGGAGGATGGCCCAAGTGCTTGGGCCCTGCACCCACATGGGAGACCAGGAGGAAGCACCTGGCTCCTGGCTTCGGATCAGCGCAGCGCACCGGCTGCAACACGCCGGCTGTAGCGGCCATTGTGGGGTGAACCAACGGAAAAAGGAAGACCTTTCTCTCTGTCTCTCTCACTGTCTAACTGCCAAAAAAAAAAAAAAAAGTGAGAGAAAATAGAGTTGAAAGATGTTTATTTTGGTGCAAAAAGTTTTGAAAACCATGCAGTTTATTCATAATGCATGTATTCCTTGAACTTTCTGAAGAACCCTCATGAAAGAATAGAGAAAAAAATTCCCATAAAATTCTGATAAAATTCTAAAATCATCTTTTATAATAAAAATACTAATGAGAAGAAAGCAATTCTGTTTTGGAGGAAATAACATTTTGTTTGACTGGAATTTGAAGTTAGTGTTCCCTATCATGAAATTAGTTGGAAATGTTCATTTGTAAAAGCTATACAAAAATAGGTTGCAAGCTTTATTTGCCCTGTAGACTAGATGGTTGATTTGGGGTAGACTGTTTAGCTCAATTTTAAATTTTTCCTTTATAATATAATCTGTCAAATGTTTTTTAAAATAATTTGGATTTCTTAGAGATAAAGTAATTCTCTCATATTTTTCAGACTAAGGACTTGACAGATACTTTGATGGATAATATGTCATCTTTGACCAGCCTTTCTATTGGTACCCCTAAAGTGTCTGCTTCAAGTACTTTCACTTCTGTTCCTTACACGGGAAGGATGAAGTTTTCTACACCAATTGATAATACAAAAAGAAATTTGACAAATGGCCTAAATGCCAACATGGGCTTTCAGACTTCAGGATTCAGCATGCCGGTCAATACAAACCAGAACTTCTTCAGCAATCCAAGCACATGTGGCGTGACCAAGATGGCTCCCACTTTTCCAAGCCTCAGTGATTTGAGTGTTCCTCTTGCTGCTGGTGTGAAGCAGACCCAACAAATCCAACAAAGACCTACAGATATGTCTGCCCTTAATAATCTCTTTGGTCCTCAGCAACCCAAAGTTAGCATGAACCAACTATCACAACAGAAACCAAATCAGTGGCTTAATCAGTTTGTTCCTTCTCAAGTTTCTGCAGGTATGGGCAGCTCAGTAATGGGGACGCAGATGAACATGCTAGGACAATCTGCCTTTGGTGTGCAGGGTAATCCTTTTTTTAATCCACAGAACTTTGCACAGCCACCAACTACTATGACTAATAGCAGTTCAGGTAGCAATGATTTAAAAGATCTTTTTGGGTGAGGTGTCTTGCTTCTATTTTTGAAGGGTTACTTCAGTTTTAATCATGGGTGAGCTGATTTACATCATTGTATAGATGGCTTGAAGGAAGTACATCTGAGGGAAAGTGAATGGTTCTGTGGCAGAGAACACCTTTTTCCATGCCAGCCAGCATAGTAACTGTATGGACTCCTACCTAGTTGAGTTTTTTAAAGCATTGAGGATTTATTTCCTCTTACCAGTTCCTCTTCAGGTTTTTAAAGACTCAACTCCTACCAATCTCAAAGAGAAAAAAAGATCAACTAAGTTATCTTGAATAGCAGAATTTTTAAATCAAATGTTTATTTTGGCTTGTAAATCTTGATGTTATTTAAAAAATTGAGTTGATTGTAACTGCAAGCGTATCTGTTATGTATGTACTACATGGTACACAGTCTGCCTTCACAAGTCATTGGTCTTCATTTTAACATGTGAAAAATCTTGATGCTGTACTTATTTGTTTGCATTTAGTATGACCGAGTAAGAAAATAATAAGCATAAAGAGAAGGATCAGGTCTTTGACTTTTTCCAATTTTATTTGCTTTTCATCAGATGAACTAATGTTAAGTATGAAAGACTGAGCAAGTACTGCAAAACTTAGCTTCCTTGATTTCATTGGTTTAAGAAGCATCATTAACCATCTTAAATGCAAACTAATCATTGTAAATTATATTTTAGCATGATCTGCCTCAAATTGTAATGTATTTTTCTGCATTTACTTGGATATATTTAGAATCACCTTTTTCCTACTGTATCACAGAAGTATGTACTTATTTGTACAGATATTTGACAAAGCACTCTGATGTAATTTCCCTGGCTATTGCCTTCAGATTTCATTTTGAATTCAAACTTCTGAGGTTGCGCCATATACAAATTACATTTTCAAAAGGAGATTTGTAAGAAGTAAACTATATTTAATGAGTAAACTTTTGAGAATTCTACTGTATTGTTTCAAATGTAATAAATTTCTCTAAAAATGAGCAGTTACATCTTCTGGCTACCAACAAATTAATTTTTGGCTTGCTGTGATAGTCTGAAATCAATTACTGCTATGGAAATTTAATTCTTTCTTTTCTAGGAATTTCAGGAACATTTTGTTCAGGCATTTTAATGTATTTTAATTACCTATTTTTAGAAAGGAAAGAATACATTCTCTTAACAGGAAACATGCTTCGCTTTTCAAATCTTTCTCTGATGCTTTTTTCTTTAATTTGCTGATTATTCAACCACATAGCCTTACGCTATAAATGTCATTTGTATTTTTTAAAGTTATATTCCACCATTATGTGATAACTTTAAAACTATCTTTTAAAGAACTAAATGTGTCTTACAGTTGCTGCCATATAATTTGTGGTTTTTAATTATCTGGAACCAGCAATCATTTAAATAAACCGTATGAAATTCAATGTGCTGGTCCTAAGCTTATTCATTGAATATGAATATTCATTGAAAATACATACATACATACACTCAATATATATTTAAAATTCAGTACTTGATTATAAAAAATAATTTGATGATATGATTATTGCTAGCATACAGGTAGAAGGGTGCTTTCTATCTGGTGTCTGTAAGCTGTGTTCTGTAGATTTGTTGCACAGCTTTAGAGAACTGATAGGATTGCTAAAGAAATTTACTCAAGTGAAAAACACTGGGAAGATCAAAATGTTTTTATCAAATACACTCACAACTTGACAAGATTGTTTTTAGCACAATTGTAATATTTCTTTTGAGGAAAGTTTACATATGGAATAAATTCGCTTAATGTTGAAAAATACTTTCCTTTTTCACAATGTGGTCAGTATTCACTGTTTATCAAGAAATGTTTTTTGTTTTGTAAAAAAATAACTTGATGTCAGTGTTGAACTAATTAAAAGGAAAACAATATAACAGTTTATATAACTTGAACTTCTAAATATGAGATCGGATTATTTGAAAAAATACATGTAATTCAGAGATAATTTTGACATGTTAAAATTAACTCTTAATTGAGGTAGTGGTGCTACATTTTCACAAAACTGTTCCTATACCTTTTTTTCTACTTCCTCAAGGGCAACTGAACTGTTGTCATTGCCTTTTTCTGTTGTGAAATTGTCTCTGAAAATTTGTGCTATTAGTAGACTTCAGTGTGCCTATGTGAGGACAATTTCCAGAGTACTAGATCACCTTAAAATTATTTCAGATTTTGAAAGCAATTAAACCTTGTGCGTAGAGTGGACAATTGATAGGTTAAAGAGCACCTGTAGACAAAAATTACAAAAAAGGTTCCCTGTCATTTGAATTGGTTTTCTGTTCTCTTTATGCTAAAGTATGTGATACATGTAGAGGATGTATACAAGCAATTGGAAATAGTGTAAGTATGGTTTTTGATTTTTCTCTTGGAATACTTATACCCCTCCTTTTCACCGAATAAATTAAGGAAGTAATTTTTTAAAAACACTGTAAAATACCTCACATGTTTGCTTTTATATTTTAAAGGCAAAAGTAAATGTGAAAATGCCTGATAGCAAGCAGAGTATTGAACCAAAATAAATTTTAGCTTTGCTAAAACTTTCCATATTAAGTTGTGATTTTATATCTTACGATTTACTGGTATTGGAATAATTTTAGAATCTGTTAGAATCCAAACTATATAGGATTTTGTGGAAATTATCTACATCAGTGGCTTTCAAACTAACTATTGAAGTAAGAAATATTTGGCATTGCAACCACCATATAAATAATGTACTTGAAGCAAAAGTTTTAGAAAATGTATTTAATGAGTGTATTGTTCCATTTTCCATTCTAGTATTTTAAGAAAGAAAGTTGATTTTTAATCCATGAAGGATTTCATGACAGTTTGAATGAAACTGATCTCAGCCCTACCTCTCTCTGAGCAAATGTAGAAACAAAGGGCCTGAGACTTAGATGACCCAAAGAGATCAGAGCTGGGAGTATAAGCTGGATTTTTTCCTAATGTGCAGTCCAGTGCTCCTTGCTGTACTGCATCCCTTACTTTATGAATTCTTCTGGAGGTACTTTCCGAGATTGATTTATGTAGTGTATGTGTTCATAAATGTAATTTATACTGAGAAAAAAATGTGTTAAAGAGGGGGAAGTGAGGGAAATGACAGAAGAGAAATTTATATAGCCAAAATCAGCCTCCGAGCTGCTGCCTTGCACTGTGGCTGAGGAGGGTTGGGGAATGCGGATTAACAGTGTTTGCAATCCCTGAATACATACCAGAATTATAGCTGATAAACTTGGGCTGGCATTGTGGCTTAGTGGGTTAAGCTGCGGCCTGCAACGCTGGCTTCCCACATAGGTGCAGGTTGTGTCCTGCCTGCTCTGCTGCTAATGGTCAGAGAAAAGCAGAAGATGGTCCAAGTCTTTGAGCCCCTGCCACCCATGTGGGAGACCTGGAGGAAATTCTGGCTTCGGCCTGGCCTAGTCCTGGCTATTGCCATCTTGAGGATGAGCCAGCAGATGGAACATGTCTCTCTCTCTCTCTCCCTTCCTCTCCATAATTCTGACTTTCAAATAAATAAAAAGCTAATAAATTTGAGGAAGCACAGTTGAAGAGCCATTTCACCAAAGTGGTGGAGCTTGTTGGATATTAGAAAACTTGTCTACGCAAAGCAGCCAAGTTGTTCCAGCCTTGCAGGGAGGATTTAGCTAACTAGGGTACAAGCCACAAATACGTAAATTTTCTAGTAATCCTGTTAAAATTAGGTAAGATTGATTTTAATATATTTGAACTTAATATACCAAACATTCCATTTCTTCATGGAATTGATGTAAAAATGAGATATTTTACATTTTTTTGGTACTAGGTCTTCACTGTATTTTTATTTTTAAAAGATTTATTTGGAGCTGGTGCTGTGGCATAGCAGGTTGAGGCTGCCACCTGGGCGCCCATTCCCGGCTGTTAGACTTCTGATCCTTCTCACTGCTAATGTACCTGCGAAAGCAGCGGAGAGATCTTCCACTTGCTGGTCCACTCTCCAGGTGGACCCAAGCTGAAATCCAAATCCAGGAACTCCACCTGGGTCTCATGTGTGGGTGGCAGGGCCCAAGCACTTGAACATCGTCTGCTGCCTTTCCAGGTATAATGGCAGGGAACTGAATCAGAAGCAGAGCAGCTGGGACTTGAACTGGCATTCTGAAACAGGATGTTGGCTTTACAAGCAGAGACAGCCCACTGCACCACAAGGCTGGCCCCCATTTGTGTGTGTGTGTGTGTGTGTGCTTAAAGATTTATTTATTTGAGAAGCAAAGGGAGAGATCTTCCGTTCGCTGGTTCACTCCCCAGATGGCTTCAACAGTTGGAGCTGGGCCAATCTGAAGCCCAGCGCCAGGAGCTTCCTCCAAGTCTCCCACATGGATGCAGGGGCCCAAGCACTTGGGCCATTCTCCACTGCTTTTCCAAGCCATTAGCAGGGAGCTGGATTGGGAGTAGAGCAGCCAGGAATCAAACCGGTGCCCATATGTGATGCTGGTGCTGCAGGCGGAGGCTTAACCACTGTGCCACAGACCCAGCCCCTCACCGTGTTTTTTAAAAATGTATTTTCACCTACTTGAAAGGCAGAATGACACACAGAGATCTTCCATCCACTGGTTCACCTCCTAGATGCCTCCACCTGCCAGGGCTAGGCCAGGCTGAAGCCAGGAGCCCAGAACCCAATCCAAATCTCCAACGTGGTAACAAGGACCCAACTAGTATAGGCATCATGCCCTGCATTCCCAAGGTACATATTACCAAGTAGCTGGATCAAAACGGCAGCCAGGACTCAAACCAGGCACTCCAATTATGGGATGTGGGCACCTCCGGTGACATCTTAGTACACCTGCCACGTGCACTGCTTTTCATGATACGTATTTTTCTGTGGATTTCTGAAGTGCCTTCCTAGGCTAGATATACACCATTCCTTATGGCTGCTGGCAGCAGTGAAGGCACTCATGAGACAGAACCACACCAGATATTTGAATGGGGAACATTTAATACAAGTGTTAACCACTAGAAGCTAGGGAAGTATTTAACAGGGTCAAAGAGAACTTGAAAGAATGAAAAAGTGGCAAAAATGAACTATTGCCTCTGAGGGAAGGTGGAAAAATAAAGAAATGGAAGAGCAGAAGAGGCTGTCCTACCCCCCGGCCCTCCTCAGCTGAGTCTGACATCTTTGGAGGGGAAGCAGTATCCACAGAACAGCTGGTGGTGACATTTGTCAGAGGGCCTGGGCCAGAGTGGGAGACGGTGGGTTGAAGTCCCACCCCTGCTCCCAATTCCAGCTTCCTGCTTATGCACACCCTGGGAGAAAACAGAGGATGGCTCAAGTAATTGGGCCCCTGCCACTTACATAAGAAGACCCAGGTTGAGTGCCCAGTTACTGACTTCAGCCTGGCCCAGACCAGCCCTGGCTGTTGGAGGCATTTAGGTTCACTAACCAGGGGCTGTCGTTGTGTTGTAGCAGATTAATCTACTTTTTGGGATGCCAGCATCCCATATTGAAGTGTCCGTTCAAGTCCCAGCTGCTCAGTTTCCCATCCATCTCCCTGCTAATGTGCCTGGGAAGGCAGCAGATGATAGTGCAGATGCTTGGGGGCCTGCCACCCATGTGAGAGACCAAGATGGATTTCCTGGCTCCTGGCTTTAGCCTGGCCCAGACCTGGCTGTTGGAGCCATTTGGGCAGTGAGCCAATGGATGAAAGAGCTGCCTATATGATAAATAAATATTTAAATAAATAAGTATTTCAAATAATAATTAAAAGCAAAAAATGGAAGGGAACAAGCAAATGGGAGATCTCTAGCTTTCTGTCTCTGCCTTTCAAGTAAATAAGTAAATAAAAATTATTTAAAATTTGCATCAAAATAAACACCTTTTCATTCTATTTTTCCCTGAATGTTTTGAAGTACCCACTTGTTTTAAAATTTTTCTTTCTAAAAGTTATTTTGTGGAGAGATGGAAAGGTCTTTCATCTATGCAGCTATCCTCATTAGATTGCTCGAATTTCCTAAGAAGACATCGTTTCTGTCCACAGCTTCAGTGATTGTGTGCATCTGCCTTCTTTAGCAATAATACGTGTACTGCTGGCTCTTGGCAGAGAGAACATTTACCTCTATTGCCCAAAATTCAAAATTTCATGTTTGAGAAATGTTTATGGAGGAGGCAATTCATTCAAAAATTGAGCAACTCATTCATTTCTCTAGAAATTCTGAATGAAGCCCACTGTTGAAGCCTGCATTGCCTTGTTTCCTTTACCACACTTAGCTTTGGAATATGTCATGAACTTATCCTCATACCAGGGTTGATATGAAGTCGCTCTGACATACAACAGCTTCCTTGAGGACCCAGGAGAAATTTCAAGTTTCAGTTAATGAGTAGATGCTTCAAAATAACTGAATTTCCCTTATCTTTTAAAGTATCATAATTTGACATATCTATTGTTGACTGATATGAGGTTCAGCCAAATTTTCAGCCCATCTATAATAAAGGTATAGGATGTTAATATACAGTTTTCAGTGTGTTCCTTCTGGCTTTACCTGATTTTTTAAAAAATACTTTCTATTAGTACCATGGATGACAACAAGGGAAGGGCAAAATAAAGTGATTTTTTAACTAATAATTTACATATTATTTAGTATTTTCAAACTTTAAGAATTCACACTTCCAGGCTCAGTAATAAACAGAATAAAAAAATCTTTTAACACAATCATTGGTTCTAAGGGTAGAATGTCTGGTATACACATACTTAGACTTAAAAACTACCAGAAGATGTCACTGTCTTCCAAGTAATCATCCATTACATTAATCCTTTTACCATTGCATTATTTAACATGAATAGGTTGGGGAAAATATTGATAAAATGACCTGCCTTGTGCTATTTAATTTCAAAGAAGGACTTCAAGAGACATACTTGTGGAAGGTATGTGAGTTTGTTCCAATCTTGATTCTCAACACTAAATACTAACCCTGTTCACTGCTCTATAAGTTGAAATTATCTTGATACCTCAGGGTTCCTTCTGCACCTTCAAGAAAAATGGTGTTAAAAAAATCCCCCCAAGTATTCTCTTTGCTGTGGAGTCCTCTACAGTTTCAGTTGGCATTACTATGATATAACTGCATGTACTAAATTACCATATTTGCTAGAATATTTTGGTTTTCGACACAAGCTAAGTATTATGGAGTCCTTTTTTTATATATAAAGATTTATTTATTTATTTATTTGAAAGAGTTACACAGAGAGAAGGAGAGACAGAGAGAGGGAGAACTTCCATCCCCTGGTTTACTCCCCAGTTGGCTGCAATGACTGGAGCTGGGCCGATGCAAAGCCAGGAGCCAGGAGCCTCCTCCTGGTCTCCCACACGAGTGCAGGGGCCCAGGGACTTGAGACATCTTCCACTGCTTTCCCAGGCCACAGCAGAGGAGCTGGATTGGAGGTGGAGCAGCTAGGACTCGAACCAGAGCCCATTTGGGATGCTGGCACTGCAGGCTGTGGTTTTACCCACTACACCACAATGCCGGCCCCTTTTTGTCAAGTCACAATGCATGATATGCAAAGCAAAACTAAAATGTTTCTATACAGTCAATAGGGTGGACGAAAGGAGTAAATAGTTTAAGAGGGGAACTTCAGACTAAATCGGAACCAATATGGGGACATAAAATATATAGTGCATGGAAAAATAAAAATAAAACATAAATTTGGGGGAGGGTGCAAAATACTTTTGAAATCCATGCAGGATTTTTCATGTTACACATTTCCATGAACTTCTTGGAGTATCCTCTTAGAGTGCACAAGTAGTAACATATGGTAAAGAAATATTCATGGGGCAGGCATTTGGCACAGTGGTTAAGATGCTGCTTGGGACACTCCCATCCCGAATCAGTGTGCCTGGTTCGAATCCTGGCTCCTTGGCTTCTGATCCAGTTTCCTGCTAAAGTACATCCCGGAAGGCAGCACGTGGCACAAGTACATAGGTCCCTCAATCCCACATAGAGACCCGGATTGAGTTCCAGTCTCCTGGTTTCAACCTGGCCTAACCCTGGCTGTTGTGGGCATGTAGAGAGTGAACCAGTGATAGATCTCTGTCTGTCTCTCTGTCTCTCCCTCTCTTGCTGCCTTTCAAATAAAATGAAAATAGATAAAGATCTAGAAAAAAGAAAACAGACTCAAACATTATTACTTGAGTATCTTATGTTGAGGCTGTGGGCGGCTGTATCCTCCAAGTTGAAATGATACATAATTTGTTACATGCAACCAAAGGCAGCAAGCAGATGAGTACGTGGGTATGATTTCTTGTTATGTCTTCTCCATGCCCTTGGCTTCAACAGTAAAGTAGAGTTCTGTATGTGGTTATAAGGCTCAAAGAGGCAGTGGAGAATGAAGTGAAAGGTTCTTCATAAATGAAAGAAGGTCGTGTTCTAAGTAAATGCTTGACTTCTGTGATAAGTGTGAAATATGTAACAGGAGGGATTCCATCCATGCTGGTTTAAGACAGCCTACCTTTCTGTATTTTGGTTTATTTATTTATTTTTTTTAGAATGACAGAGAGGGAGAGAAATACTCCATCCACTGATTCACACTTAAAATGTCTGCAAAGGTCTACACTGGACCAGACAGAAGCCAGGAACTCTATCTGGGTCTCCCATGAGGATAGCAGGAACCCAAGCTCTTGGGTCTTCATCTGCTATCTCCCAAGGTGTGCATTAGCAGAAAGGTAGGATTGGGAATGGAGCGTGGACTCAAACCAAAGCTTTCTGTTATGGGAGTGGCATCTCAAGCAGTGTTCTAACAGCTATGCCAATTACTCACCTCCTCAATAAAATGTTTAAAGGCCCAAGGATTCGGAGTCCATCTTTTCTGAAGTATGTTGCATGGATGCTTTACCTCCCATAGTAAAATTTGGGGCTCATAATGTGCTGTGTACCCTGGTGGTACGAGCTTAGAAAATGTGCTTTAGGACCCAGTCAGATATGTGAAGTCTGCTGGTCAGGTTATATTGAGGAAATTTGAGTCTTGATTTCCTTATCTGTTTGTTTCATAGGGTTGTTGTGAGAATCAAATGAGATACTTGAAAGTGCTTTGTATAATAAATTTGACTATTATAGAATACCTAATGTCAAATAGGAGGAGTTCAGTGCAAAAAAATCTAGTTTTATTCTCATACATTTTGACTAGTACTAATGATAGTTATCAACAACCTACAAATATTAAAGGAATGAGAAAAGTTTTGGAAAAAAGATTTTATGTTGATCTTATGTTGATTTTATGTTGAAAAAAATTTTATGTTGATCTCAGGATGTTATGGGGTGAGTTGAAGGAATCTGGAGTTGGGGAAGGGTAAGGGATTTTCTGGAAAAACTGGCACAGAATTTGGGGAGAAGGAATCCCAAGACCATAACTTCTCTTCATCACTTTTGTTTCCTTGTAAAATCTCTTATATAAAAAAGTAAATAATTTTATCTTTAGTCCTGACCTAGTTAAAATTCTCCATCCAACTCTTTGGTTGGATTTGATAAGATTAATGCCTTTGGATTGTTTATTTGGGACTTAGTCGGTTTGCTTTTTCGGTCTTGGCAGACTGGGTGGACTTGGCTGGTGATGAACCTATGAGCCCTGCTTGTTACATTTTTGCTCATGAGTCTTCTTCTGTCACTGAACTGGACAGTCAGGCTCACCCACACAGTACTCAGTGGAGACTTACTTGATAGTACAGGGCTTGGGATTTAAATAATTACAGTAGCCAAGATTCTTTGAGAGGAACAGAAACCATCTTAGCTAATCCAAAACAGGGCAATTCGTCATAAGGATGCGGGTATTACTTGAAAGCCCAGGGTGAAAAGGCATCTGAGTCTAGATGGACAGGGACTGGAAGAGCATTAGGAATACATGCCCCTCTGCATTTCCTCTCTTTGTCAGGTGTTCTTCACCTCTCTACCCCATAGAGGACATGTAGTTGTTGTTCCTGGATCCTTCAATATGCAGTAACAGTCTTTCTTCTCCAAAGTTAAAATATTAGGAGAATCTGGCACCAGATCAGCTGAGCGTAGTGCAGATGTCTACTCCTGATCTGTTCAACAGTAGCCAGAGGAATGGGGAACGTTACAGTATACATAGGACTTTTGGAAGCTTGTCATCATAAAAGAGGAGGGCTTCAGGACACGGCAAGTTTCCTGAAAATGAAGATTTGTTGTAATCTGGGCAAGGACCCCTAAAGATGTCTTAGTTAATATTTTTTTCTCTAAATGAAAGAGCTTTTTAACTTTTTTACAGATTTATTTATTTGAAAGAGAGAGAGGGAGGGAGGGAGAAAGAAAAAAAAAGGGAGAGAAAGAGAGAGGAGGAGAGAGAGGGGGAGAGAGAGAGATCTTCCATATTTTGGGTTACTTCCCAAATGCCTGCAACAGTAAGGGCTGACCCAGGCTGAAGCCAGGAACCAGGAACTCAATCTGAGTCTCCTATCTGAGCTACAGAAACCCCAAAATTTGGGCCATCATTTGCTGCCTCCCAGGGCACATTAGCAAAAAGCTGAATTGAAATCATGAAGTAGACAGCACTCGAACCAGGGACTCCAATATGGGATGTGGGTGTCCTATGTGGTGGCTTAACTGACTATGAGGAGACTTTTTTGGTATAAGATGATGGGAAGGCATCAAATATAAACTAGAACTTTTTCTTTTTCTTTTTCTTTTCTTTTCTTTTCTTTTCTTTTCTTTTCTTTTCTTTTCTTTTCTTTTCTTTTCTTTTCTTTTCTTTTCTTTTCTTTTCTTTTTGACAGGCATAGTGGACAGTGAGAGAGAGTGACAGAGAGAAAGGGCTTCCTTTTGCCGTTGGTTCACTCCAATGGCCGCCGTGGCCAGCGCGCTGCAGCCGGCACAACGCGCTGATCTGATGGCAGGAGCCAGGAGCCAGGTGCTTCTCCTGGTCTCCCATGGGGTGCAGGGCCCAAGCACTTGGGCCATCCTCCACTGCACTCCTGGGCCACAGCAGAGAGCTGGCCTGGAAGAGGGGCAACCAGGACAGAATCCGGCACCCCGACCGGGACTAGAACCCACTGTGCCAGCGCTACAGGCAGAGGGTTAGCCTGTTGAGCCACGGCACCAGCCATAAACTAGAACTTTTTCTAATATTTATGCACTCTACATATGCCCAGCATTTTGTTTCACAGCCCTCAGGGAATTCTTCACTATACATACTTTCTTCTATTTTTGCTATATTTGATATTTGGGGATGGGAAGCAGATATTTGAATGCTGTTCTACAACAACTGAATTACATGAGGACACCTGAAAAGGTTCATGGAAAATGGAACTCAATCCAGGTGAGGAGAAAATCTTTGAGACCTCAGGTTAGGCAAAAATTTCTTAACCTAAACAGCAAAAACACAGTTCAGAAAAAAAAAAGTGAATAAATCAGATCTCAACAAAATTCAAAATTTTTAGACTTAAAAATATAGAAGGAAGAAAATGAAAAATAAACAGCAGACTGCAAGAAAATATTTGCAGAACACATAGCTGATAAAGAACATGTACCCAAAATATATACCCATATGCTTTAGTCATAAGCAGACAAAAACCTATGTAAAATATTTGAAAATAAATTTCACCAAAAAAAGATATATGAATGTCAATAAGCACATGGAAAGATGGTTAATGTCCTTAGTCATCAGGGAAATGCAAATTAAAACCACAATAAGACACCATTTTACACTCACTAGAATGGTTTATTCTAAAAAAGCAAACAACAGTTTGGCAAGGATGTGAAAAAAACTGGAACCCTCATACATGCTGGTAGAATTGTAAAATAGTGCATCCACTTATGAAAATAATTGAAGAGTTTCTTAAAAACACACCATATGATCCAACAATTTCACTCCTGGGTTTTTATCCAAGAAAAATGAAAATATATGTCCACACAGGGACTTGTATGCAAATACTCCTAACAGTCTTATTCATAATATCTGGGAATTGGAAATTAGAAGGTCAGTGGACAGGCAGTATGTAGTAAATCTATATAATGAAATACTGTTCATTAATAAAGAACAAGAAGAATAAGCTTCTGTGTGAGCTGTATAGACCTCAAATTTATACAAAGCTAAAGAAGCCAACCACAAGTTACCCTATGATTTATCTACATAAAGTGTCCAGAACAGGTGTATAAATCTGTGTCAGTAGGAAGTAGACTGGTGGTTGAATAGAACATGGTTGGGGTTGGGAGATAGGGATTATCAGTGAGTACGAGGGACATTACTGGGATGATGGAAATATTCTCAAGTTGTTTTATGGTGATAATTGCACAACTAGGCAAATTTACTAAGAATCATTGGATTGTCCACTTGAAATGAATGAATTATATGAAATGTAAAGCTTAAGAGAGGGAGGGTAGAACAGAGGGAGAGAGAGAGAGAGAGAGAGAGAGAGAGAGAGAGAGAGAGAGAGAGAGAGAAACAAGGGCCAGAGTCAGGCCATTTGGATCTGAAATTGGGCTCTGCTACTAACTAGTTAAATGATCTCAGGAAAGTCTAACCTGTCTTTGCCTGTTTCCCATCAGTAAAATTGGAGAAAATAAGTTATTAACTACAGAGCAGTGTTGGGAAGATTGTGATACTATATAAATAGAGTGCCTAACACAGAGCTTGGACCATAGGAAAAGCTCAGTAAATATTAGCAATATTTAACCTACCCAAGATCCAATTCTGATTTGGTTTAATTTCATTCAAATTCAGAAAGATTTGGACTACAGCTGCAGAGGGCAATGACTGGTTCTGTGACAATGACTCCGGGGAAATCAGAGCATCGCCCACAGCACATTGGTCAGTCCCTGGCCGTCCCTCGGGGGGGTAGGGAGCCCTGAAGCATCACAGATGAAGGCTGTGTCTTCACCACCAGGAGGCAGCATCCTGCAGCCTGGAATGCAGGTGCAATGCAATATTTCATCCCCAGCGGAACTAGTACTTAGGTTACACCTAAGTACAGAGGATTTGGAGGGACCCTCCGCCTCATCTGCAAGGCTTTCTAGTGGATCTGATGTCTGGGTGAGACTTCAGGACCCCAGAAGTGACCACGGTGAAGGGTCAGGTTCATTGCCCAGGCAGGGGTACGACTTGAGTGAACTCCAGAGGCCACAGTTCAGTGGCCTCAGTGTTATGGAAAGCAGAGGGACAAGCAACAGGGCTCAGGGTCCCATGGAGGCACTTTGGGCGCCAGGATAAGGTATTTTTTTCCTGGAGACAATGAGGAGCCTGTGAAGATTGTAAGCAGGTGCTAGGACTGGCTCAGATATCTTCAGTTAATTGCCCTAATGGTGTCTGCATCCCATACCTTCAGAGAACCTGCTCTGTCGACGAGAAACAAATAGATGCCATCCTGCATGTTCAAGGCCTGGGTTTTGCATTTAGCCCACTCAAGTGCAAATGTTCCTCCAGGGATCACATCCATGCTAGCATCCAAACAAAAAACTGCTTCATGGCTCCCACAGGGGACACAAAGGGCATGAAGTGGTGGCTGAGAGCCGCTCAGCAGGCCCAGGCCTCAGAAAGCAGAGGACTCGTAAATGTTTCATAAACACAACCTTCCCTCTGGACGCCTGCTCTGGCCCAGCGCCCATGACTGAGCCCCAGCGGCTAAGGGGCAGGTATCCTGCAGGTTACTATAGCACTCCATGGAAAAGAGCACTCAGGGAGAGCCACAGGCTGCCTGTGGGGAGGTGGGAGGGGCTGGGCTAGGCCGCAGATGCTGCTGCAGGTCTCGGGGATCCTCATGGGCTGGAACCCACTTTAGCTTCTCCAGCTGCAGCCAGGGAGGGAGAGAGGCAGCGCTCAGTCTGAGAGTGGCTGTCCGAGGCAACAGCCACGGGCGGCTGCTGCTGACTTGTAGCTTTTTCAAGGGGCTGAATTCCCAGCCAGACAACTCTTGGCATTTTTGTTAGGGAGGGGTTTTGAGAGAGGAGAGAGTGGTCTCATCTTGGAAGATCTGGGCTGAGTTTCCTCTCCTTTCTGATTCTAAGCAGTTACCTCTATGAGAACTGACTTCCAGGTGTTCCCAGAAAACAGAGCGGTCCCCACGCTGGACAGGAGAAAAGATGACAGTTGCTGAGACTGGGTGGTAACGGCTCTCAGGTGCCCCTCATTCAAAATGCCTTTTAAAGCCTTTGAGACCTTCAAGGAAAAATTTCTGAAACCTGGGAAGGAAGGAGTGAAGAACGCCGTGGGAGATTCGTTGGGGATTTTACAAAGGTAAAGTTGGGAGGCAAATTTGAGGTTTATTTCTTGAGTAGCCTCATGTTGGCAATGTATGAACGACTTTGTGTCATGTTTATAAAACACATTTTAACAAGGAGGGGTGGGTCAGATTACATGGTTTCTGGAGCCTCTTGCAGCACTAACAGTCTCTGTTGGGAGGGAAAAAATATGCATCAAAAAGTGTTGGGTTTAATTAAGGAAACATCAAGACAAGTGTGCTGTTTATGCAGCAGGATGAGCACTTATTGGACTTGGGGTAATGCATATGATGTGTTTGGCATTAAATTAGCAAAGAGTGAGGAGATAATATTTCATGCTAACTCAGTGACAAATGTAGTTGTGTTTTGAGCTGAAAATTAAATATTTGAAAATTTTTTGTTTGTTATATGATATACCTAAAGTGGTCCCTGATTGAATAGTTTTCCCCAAAAGCACAGATAATGGCGTAATAGTTGGAAGAGTTAAAAAATTAGTATTCTTTAAAGCACAAAATCTCACATGATTATGAAGGGGAAAACATTAAGTACCATCACTGAATTGAATGAGATTTTAGTCCAAACCAAAAAACCTTTTTAAAGTAAAACACATTATCATGGGAAGGAGAGTGTGCCAAAAATAGATGAATTTATGTGACATTTTAATTTGTAAATTTTTATATGCCCCCTTTGATATATATCAGTTTTGATATATGAATTAATCCGTGGTCCTTATGTGCAAGGTAGGACTCCTTTATCTCCTTGACATAAATAAATGTGAAAATACTCCTGATAAGCTTTTTATGTGTTTGAATAATTATTTTTAATCCTGGTGAGTGAAAATGTCACCTAGCATCGCCTTTGTAACTTCTCTATGTTATCCCTTAAATTTAAAATCTTTTGTATTTAAAGTACCCTTTCTAGGCAATCTGAGACTATTTCTGGGATTTTTTCCCATTCCTTGTGTTTTAATAGCATATGTGCTCCCATCAGTGTTAAAATTTCCACTGTGCCACTCTTGATGAGTTTTTGTAATAAAAGAACAGGTTGGAGACCTTATTAATTTAGTAATTAAAATTAAAAAAGGCTTCAATCAGACCTCTGCTAAATTTTCATGTTTAGATGAAAACCTAGCCCAGTGACAGCAGCATAAACCAACCAAATATGGGAAATGGTTATAATAATATTTAAAGCAGAGTGTTTAATCCTTTTGTTGCACGCTCCCCAGGGAGCATCTTATTGTGGTAGTGTTCATTTGATTAGAATTACAAAAAAAAAATGGCACAATGGCTTAATTGGCTTATTCAAGTGATGACAGGAATTTGGCAAAGTTAGGAACAAAATTCATGACTTAGGGTAATGGTCACCATTATAATCACCAACTTTACCTTAGTTTATAAAATACTTGAAAAACGACTTTGGAATTCTTTTTTCAATTTAATTGATTTTTTGAAATTTAATTACTTTTTTTTCAGTAGAAGACTTACCTTAAGAGCTGGCTTTGCCATGTTTGATTGGATGATCACATTAAGATCATTTTGTTTACAAAAATTGGTTTGCTTAGGAATCTTAAAAAATTAGTAATTTCCAAGTTGGGCAACCTCAACCAAAAATTGAGCCATATGTCTAGGACTCTTTGAACAGTTTCCTCAAAATGGCATCACAGGACAATAGAAAAATGGCTAGCACAATACTTGAGATAGAGAGTGCTCTAACTGAATGCTTGATATTATTATGGCTGTCTTACTTATAGATGGCCTTAGAAAAATGAAGCCAAACTCTAACTCCTTCTTTCAGTTATCTCCAGAGATAAACTATTGGCAGAGGAAGGAAAAATAAACATTAGTTAACCAGACACCCAAGTTGATCCTCAGTTCCCATGGTCTAAGCAGAGCTGCAGAATAATTAAGTCCAGCTCTGCCATGTATTTGGTATTAGCCATAAGTCTGTAAGATAATTATATGTAAAGCATCTTGCCCAGAGCTTGGCATATAATGTGCAATTACTTATTGCCCCATTGATTTTCACATAAAATCAGTTGACAGAATCCAATGTAAAAAAAAAAAAAAAACTCAAAGGACATTTTTTTTATAAAGGGCATTTGGAACTTAGAAACCCCTACTTTCTACTTAGCAGGCAGTGTAAATCATAGATGTCTAATAATGTTTGAGGCTGAGATCATCATCTAAATGGGATTCTTGAGATGCTTTTTAATCAGTGTTCCTCCTGCTCCAGGGAGTGCCAAATGCACAGAGAAGCATTTGAGAGTTCACACATGGGGTTGATTACAGTCAGGCATTATTAGCCTTCCTGGAAAACAGTCATTGATAAGAAGCAGCTGAGCAATTAATCAGCTAAATGTACAACAATATTTTGTTCCAATTTTAGTATATGTGCTGCCAAAGTGAGCACTGTACAACAATATTTTGGAAGTGTAGAAATAAAGATGCATTTATTTATAGTCCAGCACTGGACTATATAGATGACATAGAGAACATTAGACTTAGAAATGAATGTCCAGAAATTGACATGTCAATTTGTTCATCTTAAATGGTGTGGTGTTACTCCAATGGCTTAGGAATAAAAAATGGCAAACACTTAGTATGTTCTAGGTTCTTTAAACTCATTTAATTCTTTGAGGGCACTTTAGAAAGTGCCAATGGTTGTGTGTTAAACATATGTACCAGATGAGCACTTCCTGCTCCATTGACAAAGGCAGGCATGTTTATGGCATGCTCCAAGACCAAGCAACCCTGGATTTCAGTTGCCCTACCTACATGTCTTCAGGCCACTTGGCTGCAAGGGGTGAATCTCTCCAGGGTAGGGGAGAACCTTTTTTCTGCTATGGGCTATTTGAATACTTCTAACATCATCCACAGGCTGTGCAAAATTATCAACTTAAAAGTCAACCTACTATATAGATTTATTGAATTTTGCATCCCACCTCTGGTTGCCAGACCAAATGATTTTGTGAACCTTATAGGGCCCGTGGGCACAGACCCATGCTCAGAACCTTCCCATGGTATCCCACCTCCCCCAGAAATAAAGTCAGTCTCCTTTGAAGGCGCTTCAAGGCACTTATGGTCTGTAGGACTTCGAGAAGTCTCTGAGTACATCTCAGACATTCTTTTCTCGCTCCATTCTCCTCAGGACTTAGGGCCCTCCTCACTCTCACAGGAACCCCCATATCCACTCCTGTCCTGGCTTTTGCACCATCTGGTCCCTTTGCCTAAACGTTTTTCTCCTGAAGAGTCTGATGGCTCATTCCTTCAGTTCCTTTCAGTCTCTGCTCCAAGTTCACCTGCCATGAGGAGTTTCTTGGCTGTCTTGTTTAAAGACAAAGCTCACCTTCCCTCCTCCCACCCATTTCCCTGACCCTCCTCACTGCTTTATTTTACTTTATAGTTTTGTTTTGCTGCATCTCTGTTTTAGGTAGGGTTATCTGAAAAGCAGAGCCCGAGAGAAGGATTTGGGTGAGCCTGGAATGTGATTTATAAAGAAGAGCTCTTTCTGAAAAAAATACAGTTGGAGGGATTCAAGCATGATAGGAGAGGAGAAAGAATCAGGCAAGAATTGAGCTTGCATCCTTTATGAGCAAAGCACCCTTCCAGAAGCCCAGCATACAATGGCACAAGGGCCATATCCATAGGGGAGGCTCTGCAATATAAGTGAAACTAACTTACAGTGGTCCTTTGAGGCAAGTGGGGTCAGGCTTTAGTATCTCTGCACTGGTCAGTCCTTGGCCATGGGCTATCCCAGCAGGGATGGGGAATTTATCTATAGGCCAGTGAGCAGTGTGCAGTTCTGAAAAGGAAGCAGTTGTAAGCTGTTAGAGTGTACAGCAGCTCCAGGTGTGTGGCTGGCCTGATAAAGGGATCTGCAGGTGTGCACAGTGTCTATTTCAGTCCACCCATCACACCATTTGGATCCACTTGCTCCTCATAGGCAGTTCACTCCATCCAGGTACAACTTTTCCAGGACTCTGTTCAGGGTCATAATTCCTCAAAAAGCTTTCTACTCCTTCTCAATCCCCCTTGCTTCTGCTGGTTTGCTTGTTGTGTTGACCCAGGCCTTTGTTGCTGAGGGCCTGACCCTTATCAGGTCACGTTGGCTGTATTTATGCATTTACAGTTAAAGCTAGACAAGGAAGTGTTTTAGTGGATCTCTTGGGTCCTAAACATATTTCTCCCAGCTCCCATGATGACTCCTGGCGTTGTCCTCCAGTCTTGGCATGAAAATCTCAAAGAGATTGAATAGCAGTCACAGTCCTTGTTAATATGGACTTCACATCTTTGTACCAAAATAAACTTATCTTTAAATATTTTTGAAATTTATTCGATCAACAGATAGAGCTAGAACCAGAGCTAGAGAAGTTCATTCCCCAAATGCCTTCAATGATTAGGACTGAGCAGGCTGAAGCCAGGAACCAGGAACTCTAATCCAGGTGTACCAGATGGGTGGCAGGAGCTCAATTACTTGAGTCATCAGTACCACCTCCAGGGTCTACACTGGCAGGAAGCTAAAGTTAGAAGCTAGAGCTAGATATTGAACCCTGGCACTCCAGTATGGGAAATGGACGTCTTTACTGGACTAAATGCCCACCTCATACTTATTTTTTAATTCACTTGTTCTATGAACGTTTTGAAGTGCTCTTTATCTATTTAATCTTAATTTTGAGAGGCAGAGAGAGAAAGAAAGAGAGATATGCTCTTACTTGCTGATTCATTAAGTGCCTGCAATGGCAAGGATTGGGCTTGGGTAGGCTGCAACTGGCAGATGGGAACTTAATCCAGGTCTCCCATGTGATTGGCCAACACTGCTGCCTCTCTGGGGAAGCAGGAAGCTGGAGTCAGGAACCAGCAATCAAATCCAGGTACTCTGATGTGGGTTTTGAGTATCTTTTTGAAATTTATGTAAAAATTTATTGATTGAGAGGTAGAATTACAGAGAGAGAGGGAGAGACAGAGAGAGCTCTTCCATCTGCTGGTTCACTCTCCAGGTGCCCTCAATGGCCAGTATTGGGCTGGTCCAAAGCCAGGGCCAGGAGCTTCTTCCAGGTCTCCCACATGATGGCAGGGGCACAAACCCTTGAGCCATCTTCTGCTGTTTTTCTCAGGCCATTAGCAGGGAGCGGGGTTGAAGTGAAGCAGCTGGGACTCGTGAGTGTCTTAACCACTGTGTTAAATATCTGTTCTCATTCTTCGTATTTAATGAGGTTTCCATTGTGTTTCCAACCAGAAGAGGTTTTTTCTTGTGGATCACCACTTCTAGACTCACAGAGCCTGAAGATGAAGAGATGAGACGTTTGTCAAGTGGGTAACTGGGAATAATGTTGAGTGGGAGCACTCTTTTCACCCTTTGTTTCGCAGACCTATGCCTTCTGTCCATGGAAGACAGCATCTGTGCTAATTGTTGGCTTATGGAACATACTGTATCCTGCAGCACAGCATCCTTTTTTTTAAGATTTATTTATTTATTTGAAAGAGTTACATGGAGAGAGATGGAGAGGCAGAGAGAGTTTTTCCATCTGCTGGTTCACTCCCCAATTGGCTGCAATGGGCGGAACTGCACTGATTTGAAGCCAGGAGCCAGGAGCGTCTTCTGGGTCTCCCTTGTGGGTGCAGGGTTTCAAGGACTTGGGCCACTTCCCACTGCTTTCCCAGGCCAAAGCAGAGAGCTGGATCGGAAGAGGAGCAGCCGGGACTTGAACTGGCACCCATATGGGATGCCAGCACTGCAGGCGGCGGCCTTACCCACTACGCCACAGCTCTGGCCCCAGCATAGCTACCTTACAGGGCTTTGTCTCCAAGCTGATGCTTCAGTTGCATTTTTTAAAAAGATTTTATTTATTTATTTGAGAGATACAGTTACATACAGAGAGAGGGAGAAACAGAAAGATGTTCCATTTGCTGGCTCACTCCCCAAATGGTTGCAATGGCCAGAGCTGTGCTGGTCTGAAGCCAGGAACCAGGAGTTTCTTCCAGGTCTCCCACATGGGTGCAGGGGCCCAAGTGCTTGGGCCATCTTCTACTGCTTTCCCAGGCCATAGCAGAGAGCTGGATTGGAAGAGGAGCAGCTGGGACACAACCGGTGCCCATATGGGATGTTGGTGCTGCAGGCAGAGGCTTAATCTATTGAGCCACAGTGCTGGCCCCCTCCAGTTACATTTTTAAGAGGCTTCCTCAGCTCTGCCAGGATTCCAGCTTCTGGAAGTGCGGTCCTCCTGTCCTGTGCCCATTTCTGTATTACTTTTGCCATCAAGCGAGCATGTTGGTTTGAGTCCAAACCAGACCTTCCACAGGTCCTTAGAGTATGATGCTGGCTGAGACTTACAGGCTAACTAGGCAAACTTACATGTGGAATATGTGTCATCCCCAACCACACTGAGTTGCTACTCTTTTCGGGATGGAAGGGGTCTGAGATAGACCACTTTCCAGCATCTTGCTGGTTGTCTTCTGAGGGAGTATGCCATATCAAGGACTTAGCAGTCACTAAATCAGTCTTGATGAATGGGAGCCTATGTATAGCCTCCATCACTGATACCATGGCTTCTTTCTACACAAATCTACTGTCCTGGCACTGGGTGGCTAAAGACAAAAGCTGGTTTACATCAGCTGGCCAAGTCAGCCTGTCTATTGGCTGTTTAGCATGTCTTCCAAGTAGAAGCTCTCCACCATATGTTCCTTGCAAACTAAAAATCTCACTTTGTGTCCACTCTCATAAGTGAATCCAAATATCTCTCCCCAAAACTTTGTTCTTCCGAATCTTCCAATATTGCTCTGACAAACTCATTCTTCACTGCCTGTGAGTGTATACACACACACACACACACACACCTTACCTTGCAATGTTCCTCTTTATGTACAAAATGAATGACCAGGTAATGCTCAAAGCACTATCAGGAAGATTTCTCTTCATCACTGCTCTTCAGGGCCACCCTGATAGTGCCGTTGGGCAGCAAGAGGCCATTTTTCACTTGTCCTAACTTGCCAGACTGACTACCTGTGAACAAAGCTCAGTTTTTTTCTTCCTCCTATAATTTGCTCATAAGTGAGGCATTGGTGAAGCAGTTAAAGATGACATGGGAGTCTGGATCTCTGATATGGGTTTACTTGTGCCCCTTGGTCCTGCTGGTATTTGTTCCCAGGTATACCACTTCCATCTTCTGATGGACATCATGACTTGGTAGGTCTGACAGTACTCAGCTCATGATGGAGGGATCTTGGATACATGATTGCTTGATAGTCCGTGGTCAGATTCTCCATTATCCCTGAGTAACATGTTAGTAGTAGTTTTATGTATGTTATTAGGAAAATGGCACAGTTTTATCTATGATGTGATCTACACCCTGATTTACATCCTAGGCCCTGGCCCCTGCTGCCATTGCTGAAAGCTAGGTAGCCACATGGCCCAACCACCGGTGTCAAGCTCCACCCCCGACCTAATGGGATTGGCTATTCCTACTTCCCTTCCCACCCCCTGGAAAAGGGATATTAGATCTGCTTCCCAGACACGCGGCCCCCCTTTTCTCCTTCCTCACCCCTTTCCTCCGGTCTGCTGGTTTCCCCAATAAACCCTTTCCCTTACTTCAGTGTTTGGTGTGTTTTGTGATGGCCTAACATATGTTGTATATATATTTTTTGCTATAGAAAATGAGACATTGTTCCAGTATCATGAGAGTCTTAACTTTATTTCCCCATTGGTTTTTTTTTTTAATTTTTTAAAAGATTTTATTTATTTATTTGAGAGGTAGAGTTACAGACCATGAGAGAGAGAGAGAGAGACAGAGAGAAAGGTCCTCTCTCTGTTAGTTCACTCCCCAAATGGCCACAACAGCAGGAACCCTGCTGATCCACAGCCAGGAGCTAGGTTCTTCTTCCCGGTCTCCCATACGGGTGCAGGGGCCCAAGTACTTGGGCCATCCTCCACTGTCCTCCTGGGGCACAGCAGAGAGCTGGATTGGAAGAGGAGCAGCCAGGACTAGAACCAGCGCCACAGGTGGAGAATTAACCTACTGCGCCATGGCACTGCCCCCGACCCCACCTTGGGTTTTGATAGAAACCCCTTATGGCATATTTTCCAAACCCAAATTCCCTTAGTACCAGGGATATGCAGGATAACATGACTCTAATGGCAAGATTGTTCTTATTGTGGCTCAGATTTGCTGCTGAACATCTTTTAGATTTTGGATCTTTTTAAAGCCAACACTTTTTTTAAGAAAAGATTTTATTTATTTATTTGAGAGGTAGAGTTACAGACAGCGAGAAGGAGACACACAGAGAAATGTCTTCCATCTGTTGGTTTATTCCCCAAATGGTCACAATGGCTGAATCTGGGCCAATCTGAAGTCAGGAGCCAAGAGCTTCTTCCAGGTCTCCCACATGGTTGCTGAGGCCCAATCACTTGGACCATTTTCTGCTGCTCTCCCAGGCCATAGCAGAGAGCTGGATCAGAAGAGGAGTAGCTGGGACTAGAACAAGCGCCCATATGGGATGCTGGCATGGCAGGCAGAGGATTAGCCTACTGCACCACAATGCTGGCCCCAACAGCTTTTTATATTATGGAATAAGTGGGTTAGAACAGGTTCTTAGGTTTGGAATATACTTCTCTCCAATCCTAAGAGATCTACCAAGCATTGTATTTCTTAGTGGTACAAAGTTTTTTCTACTCTCCCTATACTCCATAAGGAATTTTCTGTAATCTCAAACTACTAGATTTGTATGAAATTCACTATAATATGGGCCTATGAAATTTGTTAGTAATTATCTCTTACTCTTGAGCATATGCGTTTCACTGAAACATCCAAAATACTTGTCACTTCTTGCTCAGGAGCTGCAGTTGACATCATGTTATCTATGGGTCCTAACAGATCAATGTGATGTTCGGCAGAAGGTCCGGAAGACCTAACCATGAATATACACTGTCATCCATCTCATCTTCTGTCAGTGAAAACTTCTTCTGATCACCTTTCCTAACGGACATGGAAAGAATGCATCAGATCAAGAGAGGCAAACCAGGGACCTGGGTTAATCTTGTGGTAGTTTACTATTACCCACAATTATCCATTCTTTTTTTGTTTTTGTTTTTTTTTTTGGGAGGGGCCAGGCTGTTGAATTAAATGGTGATATAAAGGGGATTACCATTCCTGCATCCTTCAAATCTCTGAAGGTGAAACTAATCTCTATCATTCTGTATGATGTAATACTATTTTTGATTTATCATCCTACTCAGGAATGGTAGTTTCAAGGGTATTGATTTATTATCTTACCTAGGGATGGCAGTTTCAAGGACCTTTATTTGGTCTTTTCTACTAGAGTAGTTCTTGTTCTACAAATCAAGGAACCAGTGTAATGATTTTATTAAATGCTAGATGTCTCCATTCCAACTATGCATGTGGGGATTAGACATGGGGAAATGACCAATGAGTTGATCTATGGATAAAGTGAAGCCACCATACAATGGACTTGTGCCAAGACTTCAATGATTGCCTAACCATCCTAAGTTCTACTGTAACATGAAACATATGATACTTCTGTAAATATAAACATCAACTTGCCCCTTTATCCAACAGTCTTCAAAATGTCAGGGTATTCTTCTTTATTTAGTGTGTATTTCCTCAAATAAATGGCTGTCGATTTCTTTGGAAAAGGACTGGAGGAATCAAGACAACATTCCCCTCATGTATTCCAGATTCCTTTGCCATGGAGACCCAACATCTCTTTCAGTCACTGAATTCTGGTCTAGAAACTGAGCAAGAGAATATGTTTCTTTATTGGGATGGCCAACTTAGCTTATGGCTCATATTCTTCATCTTTTCTGATTATGAATATTATGTAATATTAAATTGGGATAACTTTTTTTAAAAAAAGATTTATTTATTTATTTATTTGAAAGTTAGAGTTACACAGAGAGAGAAGGAGAGGAAGAGAGAGAGACAGGGCTTCATCCACTGGTTCATTTCCCAGTTGGCCACGACGGCCAGAGCTGGGCTGATACAAAGCCAGGAGTCAGGAGCTTCTTCAGGGTCTCCCACGTGGGTGCAGGGGCCCAAGGACTTGGGGGCCATTTTCTACCGCCTTCCCAGGCCATAGCAGAGAGTTGGATCAGAAGTGGAGCAGCTGGGATGCTGGCACTGCAGGTGGCAGCTTTACCCACTATGCCACAGCACCGCCCCTAGGGTACCTTTTTATTTTGACCTAGTGGCACCATGTTCTATCACTCATCTCTGATAGCAAGATCACACACTGTCATTAAACTAATTAATCAAGGTTAAGTGCTGCCTCTGGTCCCTACTATTCCATAATTCTATCATCCCAATTGTCTTAGTTCTGGGATAGCACTTCCTGTTGTGAGACCCAGCCTGCGGCTTCTGAGTTTCTCAACAGTGCTAGTGACGCCATCATCACTGACTTCCTTATTGGCTTACTAGAGGGAGTATTCCCTTGGCCTCCTGAGAAATACAGTTAGTTTTTGGATTTTTCTAGTTTTATATAGTAAATCAATTACTGCATGTCCATCCCTTTGAGCCTTCTGATCCCTTTCTCTATAATCTGTTATAATTGTTTTAGCAATGCTCTTTTTTAAAAGATTGTATTTGTTTGAGAGGCAGAGTTAGAGAGAGAGAGAGAGAGAGAGAGAGAGAGAGAGAGAGAGATGTCTTCCATTTGCTGGTTCACTCTCCAAATGGCTGCAACACCTGGAGCTGGGTCAGGCTGAAGTCAGGAGCCAAGAGCTTCTTCTGGGTCTTTCATGTGGGTGCAGGGGCCCAGGCACTTGGGTCATCTTACACTGCTTTTCCAGGCCATAGTACAGAGCTGGATCAGAAGAAGAGCAGCCAGGACATGAACCGGTGCAGCAGGTGGATGCTTAGCCCACTACACCACAGCGCTGGCTCCACCAATGCTCTTTATAAAAGCTCAATTAAAGAGAAAACTTTTAATTGATCAAGAGTATGATTAACATTGAAGATAAAACAATCATGAATTTTTAAATTCCTAGTGACAGAGATCAAACTTCAGTTAAAGGAATAGAAGCAATCCAATTTAATTCTTACTAATTTATTTCTATACTTAGATCAGATTGAGAATTCTTTAAACTAGGCATTAAAAATGAAATAGATCTATAAATAAGGTTCACTAAACAATAATGGAAAAGAGAGGACATGGACTTGTACCAAGAAAAGATGTTCCTGTGGCCTTGGGTGTTCTCTCTTGGGATGAACAGGAGCAATTAGAACCATGTTGAATATGATTATTGCAACATGCCCTGACTTAACTGTGCCCCTACTTCAGGTGTTTATTCAAAGAGGGAAATCATTTATGGTCAATTTGAAAGGCAGATGTTACTGATAGTCAGATCTGCTTGAAAGATGTCTTCTTCTCATCTGGTGAATGCTGAAGTCAGTTTTTGTTTTTTTAAAAAAGTTATAATCATATCTCTGAGCACAATGAAAAATGACTAAAAATCAATACACAATTACATTAAAAGGTATCATCAAGCTCTTCTTGACAACTCTTTTATTTAAGCTTGCAACAGCCAAGTTAGCAGCTTATTAGAACCACTTTCCCTACACCTTTGCTAGATGTTAAAATCTGCGTCATGAGACAATGCCCTTTTTATTACTTCCCCAGGATTGCTATAATGAAACATGATCATCCTGGTGGCTTAAAACAATGGGAATGTATCCAGTCACAATTAATGAAACTAGAAGTTCAAAGTCAAGGTGTTGGCAGGGTCTTGCTCTCTTAGAAGTCTCTGAAGGAAGATTCCTTCTGTCTCTTCTGGCTCTGGTGGTGGTTGTGGTAATTCTTAGCATTCTTTTCTTTGTTGATGCACTCTAATTTCTCCGCATGTTGCCACATAGCCTTCTCCCCTGTCCTCCCTATCTCTGTGTCTACAAGTCTACGTTCCCTTCTTCCTAAAAGGAAGGCATTAGATTAGGCTCATCCCAATCCAATATGATCTTTTTTTAACTTGATTACATTTAAATAGACCCCATTTCCAATTAAGGTCACATTTATAGGTGTTGGGGATTGGGACTTCAGCCTATCTTTTTGGAGGGTACAAATCAAGTCATTCCATACTGACAAACTCTTCTTAGCCCACCCTATTGTCCCACCCTCCTGTGAATCCAGAACACTCAGAATCCATTCCCAGGTTATCCAGGTCCTGCTCCCTTGGTGTACAACCCTACTCTCCACTGGCAGGCTCAGCACTTTCCCAACCTGATGCATGCTGAGATTCAATTCTAGTTATTGATCTCATGGCCAAAAGGGAAAATGAGAGCAGCTCCTGATAAGGGTTCAACACTCTGAAGACTCCATCTGCCCCGCATTGAAGGGGTCCTCCTTGCTAGCCAACTAGTAAGTAATCAAACACCAGGATCTAATCTTTAGGGTCTACTTTTAAAAACTATCTCCTATGGCTCTCCTACCTCAGAGTTCTGCCAAAGAAATGAGTTTCAGGATCCCTGAGATTTTTAGAATGTCAACTGATCTCTTCTAACCATTTCTTGCCTTTTCCTAGCCTGGAAGTACAAGGGGGTATTCCAACAGGTTAATTGAAGATGGGCTTAAAAGATTAGTTTATTTTGATTCAAAAAAAATTGAGATCCATGTGTATGGGAGACCTTCAAAAAGTTCATGGAAAATATGTATTATGAAAGAATTTGTACAGATTTCAAGCACTCTTTGCACTAAAATAAAGTATATTTAAATTCCATTTTTCTACAAGCTATTTGAAGGATACTTTATATTTTCATAGCTGAGTTTTTATTTTCTGTCTTTCCTGGCTTCCCGAATTTCCTAAGTGCTCTTTAAAGCTTAGGCATGGGCCATATGCCCAATAAATACAAGATGAAGCAGTCCATATTTTATTTTTGGATGTAGACACACTTTACATATTAATACACAGAAATAGTCTCCATTTCCACAAAGAAATATGCTACAATCAAAATTCTTGGTCACAATAAAAAAATGTACTTTAGCTAAAATGGAATGAAATTTAGAATAGCATGTTTGGTCTGGGTGTTCAACATCTTTGAAAAATGCATCAGAGAACGTATTGTATCATATGATTAGACTGTTTAGGACAAAACACCACTGCCATGACTGCGGTGTTCTGACAATCTTATGATTTGTTTCAGAAATTTGCCCCAGTAGTCACAGAGGCACCAGTTGCCTCTGCCATTACTTTTACTTCTGCTACTTTTTGCATTGCCATTTTCCCTGCAGACTGCATCCTCTTCTTGTCCCTTCTTGCAGCATTAACCTCTCACCCAGGTGCCCCTGATTTAGTAGAGTCCACCTCTCATACTGCACTGTAGCTGCAAGAGAGTCAAGGAAAAGTATCTTTCTCTGCTCTACGGGTGAGACTTGAAAAATCAAGAGAAGTTGAAGACATTAGATAGCCATAAATGATGGTTGTCTACTACATGCTTGCTCTTAGTCTTTTTATTTTTCCACTTTTGATAGAGACATGAGTGCAAAACATTTTTCTTTCTGTTCAGTTTTAACCATAAGAAAAACAGCAGCGTAAGTGTAATGTTACATGTGACTGAGATCTTGTAGGGGTAACAATAGGGAGTGATGGGTACCATAATAACTTGAGAGCCAATTTACACATTGATTTGCTATCCTGATGGAAGGAGTAAGGAAATAGAGATTACTGACTACCTCCTACACTCTGCACACTCCACGGGGTGGGCTTTAGCTACATAGATAATTTTCCTTAATCCTCAAAGCAGTCTTGAGAAGTACGATTTATCCCCATTTTACAGCTCTGGAGCCCATAATAAAATATGAATAATTCAAAAATTTCAAATACATTTTGCACCAAAATAAACTTATCTTTTAATTCCATTTTCTACAAACTGTTTGAAGTACGCTCGTACTCACCGTGATATGCAAGGGAGTAGATTTTAAAAACTCAGAAAATGAGCTGCAGGTTATGCCCACTTTGTGCTCCAGATGTTGACCTGGTTACCTACAGAACAGAGCCACACCTTCTGCCTTCTCCACAATTAGTGGGAACATCTGCTCTGTAAGTAAATAGTTCTACAAGTGCCTAAAGGCTACTTAGCATATCTCAAAAGCAGTCAGCACCCTGGGGTTTGGAAGTTTCCTGGGCAGCTGTGAAGGTGGACAGTGGCACACACTTCCCCAGGATGTAAAGCCCCAGCAGCCCCAGATTGTAGTATCCATTTTTGGGAAACAACAAAGACAGATGTCACCCTGATCTACAAGACCAATTGTAGCCAACACGGGAAGAAAACCAAACAGGTTCAGTGGCTATTACAAGTAATTAAAATCTCCACTTCCTAAGAAAGCAGGGTATTTGTTTGTTTCCTTATTTATCCATCAAGAACTTTTCCCTCCCCCACTCTTTTTAAAAAATTCGTTTCTGGGCCAGAGTGAACAGATCCTTAAAACAATCCTCCCCCCACCCCACCCCCACCTTTTCTAAGTGCTTCAAGGCAGGAGTGGTATCTGCAAATGATTCACCAATTCCATTCAGTGGAACAAGGATCACTGAGTCCAGGCTCCATGCTCAGCACCTTGGTAGAGATGACTAAGAAGCAGCTTCTGCCCTTAGCTTTCTCACAACTGACCAGGGAGGCCTTCATTCATTCATGTGTGTGAATCAGCACACAGTGACTCAACACTAACAGAGCAATGTATAAAATGCTAAGGCAACACCAGGGATGGTGTAGATCTGAACGTTCAGTCAATGCCTATTCGTTTATTGGGGGTAACATTTTTGTCTTTAGTGTAGGCTCATTTAACTTAACTACTGTGAAATACATATATTTATTGTACAGAGGAGCAAGCATGAGACCCAGAAAGGCTAAGTTATTTGTTCAAAGTCACATAGCTAGCATATAAGTGACAGAACTGGTGATTAAATCCAGGTTAGCAGTTAATCTTTAAAAAAAATAAAAATGTCTTTTACTTATTTGAAAGGCAGAGTTAGAGAGAGAGAATCTTCATCTGTTAGTTCTCTCCTCAAATGGCCACGAGGTAAGGCTGCCACAAAACACACCAAACACCGGGGTCAGGGAAAAGGTTTATTGGGGGAAACCCGACAGACTGGAGGGAAGGGGCAAAGAAGGAAAAGAGAGAGAAGGAGAGCGTAAAAGAGAGAGAGAGAGAGAGATCGAGAGAGAGAGAGAGAGAGCGAGCCACATGTTCAGGAACAGTTCCTCTTAAACCTTTGCTGGGGGGCAGGCAGGGAAGTAGGAGCAGTGAATCCCATTAGGGTGGGGGTGGAGCTGACACTGGTGGTTGGGCCATGGCATCACCTGGCTTCCAGCCATAGCAATGGGGGCTAGAGCCTAGGATGGTGTCCGGGGTGTAGATTGTGCCATAGATAAGACTGTACCATTTTACTAACACACTATGGCTCAGGCAGGTCAAGGCTGAAGTCAGGAGCCAGGTCTCCCACATGGGTACAGGAGTCCAAGCTCCAAGCACTAGAGCCATCTTCTGTTACCTGCCCAGGAACATTAGCAGGGAGCTGGATCAGAAGTGGCAGCCAGGTCTTTTTTTTTTAATTTTTTAAATTTATTTTTATTTGAAAGGCAGAGTTACCGAGAGGCAGAGAGAGAGGAAAGAGAGGGAGAGAGGGAAAATGGGAGAGAAGGAGCAAGGGAGAGGAAGAGGGGGAGGGAAACAGATATCTTCCATCTGCTGGTTCACTCCCCAGATGGCCGAAATGACCAGAGCTGAGCTGATCTGAAGGCAGGATCTTCTTCTGGGTCTCCCACATGGGGGCAGGGGCCCAAGGACTTGGGCCATCTTGTACTGCTTTCCCAGGCCATAGCAGAGAGCTGGATCAGAAGAGGAGCAACGGGGACTAGAACCAGCGCCCATATGGGATGCTGGCACTTCAGGCCAGGGCATTAACCTGCTGAGCCACAGCGCCGGCCCCATCCTATTATATCTTACGTTGTGTTTTCCTTTTAATTTTCTTGGCATATTTTTCCTTTTTTGTTCCATACGCTTCCCCCTAATACTGTTTTTTTTTTTTTCCCCCTCTGCCTGTTCTTTTTCCTATGTAGAAAACTTGATGGGACTAATGAGGAAGAAGACAACATTGAGCTGAATGAAGACGGACGGCCTGTGCAGGCATCAAGGCCAAGTCCCCCATTCTGTGACTGCCGCTGCTGTGGCATCCCCAAGCGTTACATCATTGCCATCATGAGTGGGCTGGGCTTCTGCATTTCCTTTGGGATTCGGTGCAATCTTGGAGTAGCCATTGTGGAAATGGTCAACAACAGCACTGTATATGTCAACGGAAAACCAGAAATTCAGGTCAGTATCATTCCACGGTAGGAGTTTTTATGGCTGCAGCTTATAAACACATTGCCGCCTAAAAGAAAGCACTGCAGTCATTCATTGAAATGACGAAAACAGAGAAAGATGACCATGGAAGCTGGGCACTGTGCAAGGTGATGCAGACAGAATGGTGGGCCTCTGCCCACATGGAAACAAGTGAGTGATGGGACTTTGGGGTATGCTGGAGTGTGGGAGATGCTTGGGATCATAGATAAGAGGTCCTATCCAGACTTTGAGGTTATGGAAGAATTCCCAGAGAAAGTGATAGATTGCCCTGAAGGACGAGGAAGGTTTTGGTGAGGAGGGAAGAAAACTGCTTGAAGAGGAAGGCCCTTTGCATGTGAAAGAGAGAAGAGAGGGAGAAGAGAGGGACCAAGGGCTCCTTTGTGCCATGCAATCTTTGGCAATCTGGTGAAAACTTAGGAGCCTTTAGTTAAAATAGTGTTCTAAACTCTTGGAATAAAATATATAGGATTATAATAGAAGTCAATTATATATATATATTTTAAAGATTTATTTATTTATTTGAAAGGCAGAGTTACAGAGAGGCAGAGGCAGAGAGTGAGAGAGAGGTTGAGATCCTCCATCAGTTGGTTCACTCCTCAATTGGCCGCAACAGCCAGAGCTGCGCCGATCTGAAGCCAGGAGCCAGGAGCTTCCTTTGGGTCTCCCATGTGGGTGCAGGGGCCCAAGCACTTGGGCCATCTTCCACTGATTTCCCAGGCCATAGCAGAGAGCTGGATCAGAAGTGGAGCATCCACGACTAGAACTGGCGCCCATATGGGATGCTGGCACTGCAGGTGGCAGCTTTACCTGCTGCACCACAGTGCGGGCCCCAGAAGTCAATTAAATGCACATATCAAAATGTTTAAAAATCAAATCTGTGACAGAACATATGTGTCGCTCCCCCTCTTCGTGGAGGAACGACACTAAACCCTGCCTAGGTTTCCTATCCGAATCACGGCACCATTATGTCGCTCCCCCTCTTCGCAGAGGAACGACACAGGACCCTGCGCTGTTCTTTTGTCTGCTCGGCCCTTCCTGGGTTTGCTGCTGGTTCTTCCCGGGTTGGCTACCGACCCTTCCACCTCCGTGGAAGGGCGGTTCCCCCTGGCCACTTTCCCCACTTCCGCGGGGGAGCGGCACACCGCCGGCCGGCTCTCTCGAGGGCTGCTCAGGTGTTCCCCTTAGATGTTCCTGGTGCATGTTGTCTCTCTCCTCCTTTATAGTCCTCTTCCACCAATCCCAACTCTGCTACCCACACGCCGAGTACGCTGCTCTCCTCCAATCAGGAGCAGGATCAGCTCCTGCACGTCATCACTCAAGTTGGCAAGAGACAGCTGCGTAGAAACTGTTTCCTCCTCTCCCAGCGCCATTTTGTGGGAGAGCAGATGCATAGAATAAGTCTTAATTCCAGTAACTTAGTCTAGTCCGAGTTGCTCCCCACACATATGGGCTTCTTTGTTAACGTATCAGAAGGCAAAATGAATTCATGGGATTTTGCAGTGGACGCATACGTGATAGTTTGTGACAGTGGCAGCAACTGTGACAGGATCAAGTACGTTTAGGATTTCTAGTGACAGAGTCACAGGGTATTGGTAATAGCGCTGCGGTTTGTTGTCTTTATCTGTAATTGCAGAAATGAATCTCAGCAGTTAGTGAAAATAAAGTTCACTTCTACCCAGCCAAGTTCACAGATCCACAGCCTTCAGGTTAAGAACTCCCTACTAAGAAGGCTGAGCATCGCGAGATGGAGACAACCAAGTAAATAGGCCAGTTCTCATAAACCACGAGGGGAGGCATGGGTGTGCTCTCAGCAGAGAGGCGACCAAGTCCAGAATGCTAACTGCCCAAGGGGAAGAGGCTGGCTTCAGTGAGATGAGAGGGGAGGCTGAGACCCCATCAGCGACTGTTGTCTTAGGGAAGCACACTCTTTTGTGATTCAAATAGGATGTTTAGTGAGTCACCGAAAACATAAAATTAGCTTTGTTTGATAAGTGGTAGGCCCAGAGAAATACTGAGGTCATGGGAGGAGAAAACAAATGAAAATACCTGCCCGGGACAGCCAAATGAATAAGTATTTCACCGACTTGAGCATATGCGCTGGAATGACTCCCGCGGAAACCTGCCCATTTGCAGAGAGGTATCTGATAGTTCTCTGGTCCCCACCTGTTTAGGAAGATCGAGTTTCCCAAATGGTGTTTGGAAATTATTGCTCTGTAGGTTGTGCTGTGGAGAACGTGTATGGTGCGGAGCCTGTGTGTACGGTGTGCTATGAGACTTTCAAGAGAGGGCCATAATATTTCCTGGACTGACTTGATGGCGACTGCTCTCTTTCATGCCACTTCCATTGGCATCACCTGGAACAGTCTGCTGCCAAGCACTGGTTTGGGAAAATTTGATTTCAATACATGAAAAAGAAGCCTTTAGCTGGCCTGCAGGCAGTTTTTTTTTTTTTTTAAAACTAAGATTATTCTGCCAGAGGAAAATAACACCGTGGAGATTCTTCCAACAAATCTGTCTCTGAGGCCCAGCTACATGTGTCCTGAAAGGACATTCTGCCTTTATTGAGAGGTGAGGGGTGGGATAGACCTGGAGGGGCATATCATGCGTTATTTAAATAGAGAATGATATATATTATTAGCAAGGTTCAGATATGTATCACATGCATTCTCTCAGCCTTTTGTGAACATGGCCAGCTAATTAAAACTTGTCTGCTCTGCCCCAGATCAAAATGAGATGTTGCTTTGCATTTATTTGTTGCTTGAAAAGACAGGCTTAGGTCAATAGAGCCTGCTTTGAGGCGTATGGAAAAGACAGTTTGATATACCCAAGGAACATTTCTAGTGTGTGCATTCTAGTTTCTATGGTTTTGCCCTCTGGAGTCTTAGAGAAACTGATTAAGACCTAAAATATATTTTTAAAAAATACACATTTTATCTGATATCAAGAGTAGCAGTTTAGTAGTATTTTAGAAGATCTAGCACAACTCCAATTTGTAGCAGGTCATTTTTCTTTTGTCCAAACCGAGGAAACTTATATATCAGCTAAGCATGTTCAACTGTGTGACAAAGGGCTCTGAATGCCTGGGATTTGGGTTTTTGGTTTTTTTTTTTTTTTTTTTTTTTTTTTTTTGGTTGTTGTTGTATGGGAAAAAACTAGGTGTTTGCACTGAGATATTTGTAAGTCTTCATTTTCAAAAGAGGGAGGGAAGTAAGCAGTATGAACAGATAGATCTTTGAAATATGTGGCATATATTCTGTAAGTGCTATAATGGGTGATTTTAGCTAATGTGTGAATAATCATTTTTTTCTTTAATCATTATGAGTTGAAAAGTGTGAGGCACCTAGAACACTGTAGGGCACACAATAGCAAAAAACGACTGAAGGTTAAGAAATCTAATGATTGTTTCTCATTACCCTCAGGAGAAGTTCAAAGTCCTTCCCATGGATCACAAGCCCTGTAGGGTAAGGACAAGCTTTGGAACTGGCTAGACCTGGTTTTAAACTTGCATCTCCGTGTATTCCCTCTAGGACCTTGACCAAGTTCCTTGTGTCCTGGTCAGGGTTGCTGGTTGCAAAGAATAGAAGGGCAGGGAAATCAGCCCAGGTTAAGAAGGGGATTATTGTAGGGCTGTAGGGGTTCCAGTAAAGGTAAAATACACCAAGCAGGTGGATGTTTGTGTATTCTAGGCCCTGGCAAGGGGACCCTGCCTGAGATGGCCCTGAAATCCAGGCTGTGCTCCACTATGGAGGAGAAGGAGTCTTTCTGTAATTCTTTTTCAGGTGGGAGCTGGAAAATTCTTTCTCGTGGGAGCTGGAAAATACTTTGCTAAGGTCTTTTGCTCACCCCTCAGGGTCTCCTGTCTGCTTCTGAGTCAACTTCACTTTCCCAGGTCTTTCCATGGAAGGCCCGTTCCATGCTTTTCACTGCTCTCCAAAGCACAACTACCTTGGGATGATTTCCTTGACCCTGACTAAATGGCGACATCTCACTTCAAGTGTCCACTGTTGTCTAACTAGAATCTCTGGGTTCAGGTTGCTGTGTGTGTGTATGAGAGTGTGTGTGTGAGAGTGTGTGTGTGTGTGTGAAAGAGAGAGAGCGAGAGAGAGCGAGCCATTGGCTGAATCAAGTCCACAGCTTGACCCTCTCTACTGGGTGTCCCAAGAATATGAAAGAATCTCATGGAGAGAGAGGCAGGACCCTTTTGGAAGGAAGTGTGAACAGGGATACAGGAACTGGCATTTCTGGTAATTCTTTCTTTCTTTTTTTTTTTTTTTTTTTTTTTTTTTTTTTTTTTTTGAGATTTACTTATTTACTTGAAAGTCAGAGTTACACAGAGAGAAGGAGAGGCAGAGAGAGAGAGAGAAAGAGGTCTTCCATCTGCTGATCCACTCCCCAACTGGCTGCAATGGCCAGAGCTGTGTCAATCTGAAGCCAGGAGCCAGGAGTTGCTTCCGGGTCTCCCACATGGGTACAGGGGCCCAAGGGCTTGAGCCGTTTTCTACTGCTTTCCCAGGCCATAACAGAGAGCTGGATGGGAAGTGGAGCAGCTAGGACTCGAACCAGCACCCATATGGGATGCCGGCACTGCAGGTGGCGGCTTTACTCGCTACACCACAGCACCGGCCCCTCTGGTAATTCTTTGTTAACTCTCACTGCTATTATTGTAAAATGGGAATGAAAAGGCACTTTGAGAACAAACGAAATAGCTTGTATGAAGTACCTATATTATTTTTCTAAGATTGCCGTAACAAATGACCACGAACGTGGTGGCTTAAAACAACAGAAATTTATTCTCTAACAGTTGTGGAAACCAGAAGTCTGAAGTTAAGGTGTGAGCAGAGCCTCCCTCCCTGTGAAGGCTCTCGGGGAAAATCCTTGCCTGATTCTTCCAGGAGTTCCTTGGATTGTGCCTACATAGCTCCAATCTCTGCCCACTCCTCACATAGCCTTCTGCTTTCTGTGTGTCTCAAATCTCCCTCTGCCTTTCTCTTACAAGGGCACTTGCTGTTGTACTTATGGCCCTGCTATATAATCTAGAATATGCCACCTCAAGATTTGTGACTTGTTCACATCCACAAAAACCTGTTTCCAGGGATTTGATAAGGATGTCTTTTGGGGGGATATTAGTAATCGTTCGTTCATGGGCTGTTATGATTTTCTTTGCTTTATTTAATTTTTAATTTTAAAAGATTTATTTTTTATTTGAAAGGCAGAGTTATAGAGAGAAAGAGAGAGAGAGAGAGAGAGAGAGAGAGAGAGAGATCTTTCATCTGCTGGTTCACTCCGCAAATGGCCACAATGGCTGGAGTGGGGTCAGACCAAAGCCAGGAGCCAAGAGCTGCTTCTGGGTCCCTTATATGAGTTTAGGGGCCCAAGCACTTGGGCTATTTTCTGATGCTTTCCCAGCCAGGCACATTAGCAGGGAGCTGGATCAAAAGTGGAGCAGTTGGAAATTGAACTGTTGCCCATATGGGCTGCCAATGCTACAGGCAGTGGCTTAACCCACCAGTGCCAGCCCCCACTTTATTTTATTTTTACAAAAAGATTTGTTCATTTACTTGTTTGAAAAGCAGAGTGGCACACATACACACTGAGAGAGAAAGAGAGACAGAGAGAGAGAGAGAACTTCCATCTACTGGTTCACTTCCCAAATGACTACAACAGCTGAGCTGGGCCAGGCTGAAGCCAAGAGCTACGAATTCCCTCCGGGTCTCCCATGTCAGTAGCAGGGACTCAAGTACTTGGGCCATTGTCTGCTACTTCCCAAGTGTATTATCTGGGAGCTGGACTGGAAGTGGACTATCTGAGACTTGAACTGGCATTCCAGTAAGTGATGTGGGCACTGCAAGCAGCAGCTTTACTCACTGTGCTACAATGTCTACCCTGCTTTATTTTTTATTTTAAAATATTTCATTGTGTTAACAATGCTTAACCTGACAGCTATCTTCTTAAATAAATTTTTAAGTGTACAATATGTGGGGTCTTCAAAAAGTTCATGGAAAATGCATATCATGAAAACTATGCAAGAATTTTAAAAAATTTGGACTAAAATAAAATTTTTAATTCAAATTTTCCACAAATTTTTGAAGCCCCTCAAAAATGACTGTAAATATTTTGCTAAATATTTGGAATTGGTGAATTATATAATAATAGTTCTACTTTTAATTTTTTGAGTGTCCCCCATGCTGTTTTCCAAAGTGGCTTTACTGTTCTACCTTCCAACCAACAGTACGTAATGCTTCCAATTTCTCCATATCCTTATATCTCTGTTCTCATTTTTTGATAAGAAAGTGATATCTCACTGAGGTGTTGATTTGCATTTCTTTAACAGTTAGTGACACTGACTATATTTTCTTACAGCAATTGACCATTTCTGTGACTTTCTTGGAGAAATGTATAAATCCTTTGTCCACTGTGATGGTTTACCTAGGGCTCAGAAGATGATGCAGGTCAGTTCTCAGCAGGCCTAAGTGTTTTGTGTCATTTCTTTCAGAGGACAATAGAAACCCCATTTCCTCAGGGAGGAAGGCAAGACAAAAGGATGATGGGACTGGTAATTAGCAGCAGGATGAAGTGAGACTGAAAAAGGCTTCAGTTATTCCTCTGCCTTGGATCTTTGGGTCATTCAGCACCTCAGGACAAAGAAGTCTCATCTCTCCAGAGTGAGAAAATCAAGTCTGTATAAAAGCTGGAGAGGGGCAGGTGCAGTGGCTCACTAGACTAATCCTCCACCTTGCGGCGCCGGCACACCGGGTTCTAGTCCCAGTCGGGGCGCTGGATTCTGTCCCGGTTGCCCCTCTTCCAGGCCAGCTCTCTGCTGTGGCCAGGGAGTGCAGTGGAGGATGGCCCAAGTCCTTGGGCCCTGCACTACCTGGCTCCTGCCATCGGATCAGCGCTGTGCGGCGGCCATTGGAGGTGAACCAAGGGCAAAAGGAAGACCTTTCTCTCTGTCTCTCTCTCTCACTGTCCACTTTGCCTGTCAAAAAAAAAAAAACAAACAAAAAACAAAAAACAAACAAACAAAAAAAAAACAACGCTGGAGAGAAGGTAGCTTTTGCCAGGGGGCGGGGATGATGATCAGGCAGATGAGAGGTTGTGACCTCTCTCCTACAACTAGCTGTGTGACCCTGGGCAAGTGAATTCATTTCATTAGGCCTCTGTTTCCTCACTTTCGAAGAATGCGTAATAATAATTACCCCTCAGTGTTCCAAGGATTAAAGGAGGAAATAATGGAAAGTGCCTCAGCAAGATCACATCCCTCCCCTGCTTAAATCTTGCAATGGTCTTTATCTCTGTGTCAAGGCCAAGGTCCTTAAGAGCTCTTCACCATTTCAGCCTCTCTTACTCCAATACCCGCTCTTCTTCCCCTCCTCGTCATGACCCTCAAGCTACATGGACCTGCACCTCGGGACCCTCACTCACCTTGCTGTTTTCTGCTTGGAAACTCGCCTTTCAGATGACAGCATGACTGGCTCTGTTCTTTCCTTTAGGTCTTTACTCAAAAATCATCTCAGTGACGTCTGTCCTGGTCCTTGTATCTAAAAGTTCAGTCCCTCTCACCCCACCCAACACTTCATATCCCAATTCCTTGAATTTTTTCCACTTCTCATTGTTGGTTACCATCTAACTCACTATATAGTTGTTTATTACCTGCTATCCACATTTGCTTCTTTCTTTCTTTATTTTTTTTAGTTTATTTATTTTTTATTTTTTGACAGGCAGAGTGGACAGTGAGAGAGAGAGACAGAGAGAAAGGTCTTCCTTTGCCGTTGGTTCACCCTCCAATGGCCGCCGCGGCCAGCGCGCTGCGGCCGGCACACCGTGCTGACCCGATGGCGGAGCCAGGTACTTATCCTGGTCTCCCATGGGGTGCAGGGCCCAAGGACTTGGGCCATCCTCCACTGCACTCCCGGGCCACAGCAGAGAGCTGGCCTGGAAGAGGGGCAACCGGACAGAATCCGGCGTCCCGCCTGACCGGGACTAGAACCCGATGTGCCGGTGCCGCTAGGTGGAGGATTAGCCTAGTGAGCCGCGGCGCCGGCTCACATTTGCTTCTTTATAAAGGCAGGCATTACTGTTATTCACTGGTGTAACCCGAATGCTTAAAATGATATGTGACACAAAAATAGGCACCAAATGAAAATTTGGTGATCTGATCCGAATGAATGGTTATTAGTTCCTTTTTACTCTTGAGTTTCATCTTCCTAATTGGCACAGTGTTCAGTATAATAGAGAAAATACAGAATGATGTCACTTAGGCTGTGGTTTGAAGGCCAAGGCAGTTCCTGTTTGAATTTGTATTTGTATTGTCCAGCACCTGACCTAGTATACGGAAACAGTAGGTGAACGTTGAATAAATTATCAAATAAATGTGTAATAACTTGTGAGAAGAAAATAAACTGTGATGAAAGTTTACAAAACATAGTTTATTGATAATGAGGAGCCCTCACTCCATTCTGGCATTTTTGTGTCAATGATTCCCAGAGCCACTCATGTATTCACCCACTCAGCAAATGTTTCCTTGCACCTTCTGAACAGGACGGGGGTGCCTTCCTAGAGCTTCTCATCCCCCAGGGTGGGACATGGACATGTGCACAGCTACTCTGAGGGCAGCACAAGGGAACACCAGGGCTGCAGGATCACAGCTCTGTGGGACAAACCCAGGAAGCAGAGACCAAGTCAATGTGGAGTGAGATGGTCAGGAAGCTTCCGTAGAGGAAAAGACACGTGCCATGAGTCTGAAAGCAAGGAACTGTTCAGCATGGAGAAGGAAGTGAGAAGAGGGACTCTAGCCCTGGCAAAGGACATTCTCAGTGGCCTGAGAGTTGGGGGAGGGCAGGCGGTGGCCTCTGTCCCATTAGAGTAACAATAGTGACTGCTAACTGAGACTTCACTGTGCTTGAGGCACTATCCTCATCTGATGCAGGAAGACTCTTTCATAATCTACTGCAAACAGTCATGCCATTTAGCCCCACACTTTCTATGGGCACCTAGAATAGTTCTTATTATCTTCTTTAAGAAATGAGAGACCCAAGATGGACTCTCTTTGTGCTCTAAGCTGGTATCTGAATCAACTAGTAAATAACCTGGTAACACTAAACACTGTTGTTTTCTTCATAAGCTGTTTTCTTTTTTTACTCCTAGCCCTCATCACTATTTTCTCAACATACAGATGTTTAAATATGTGCCTCTTTCTCCTTTGAAGGTGAGCTCCAAGAGAGGAGGGACTTTGTTTTGCTCACTGCCGTATCTCAAGGACGCGAGGCAACCTCCAGAAACACTCGTTCAATAAAGGAAGGAAAGAGAAGCCTCATGGTGTTATTAGGCAGGATTCTTGGTGAGAAATGCAATGCTGGTGAAGTGTTTCCTTACAACCCTAACTGTATCTGATTCCTCATCTCCAGACGGCACAGTTTAACTGGGATCCAGAGACAGTGGGCCTGATCCACGGATCTTTCTTCTGGGGCTATATTGTGACACAAATTCCAGGCGGTTTCATTTCAAACAAGTTTGCTGCTAACAGGTAAGATAAATGGATCCAACGGCAGTGCTGTACAGGTTATAAAGTGGCTTTCTACCTTTGTAAAATCTGCAGGGTCAATGCTCATTTTGAGGGTGCAAAATGAAAAATGAGAGCCATCCTCATACATACAATTTGCAGATCTTGATCTCAAATAGTCTATTCTGTAGTAAATTATTATGGGAGAAAGAAAATGAAAGAATGCGGGGAGGAGAGAGAGAGAGAATATGTGTGCTCCCTTTCACTGGTTCATTTCCCAAATGCCCATAAAGGTTAGAACTGTGCGGGCTGAAGCTGGAAGTTGGGAACTCAATCCAAGTCTCCCATATGGGAAGCAGGAACCCAGTAATTACATGAGCCATCACTGCTGCCTTGTGGGTCTGCATTAGCAGGAACCAGAGTCAGGAGCTAGAGCTGAATATCAAATCTTGATGTGAGAAGTGGGCATTTTAATTTATGTCTTAACCGCTAGGCTAAATGCTCACCCCAGTCCTGTTCTTCAGAGTCTATATACATACTTTTTTTTTTCAATTGTGTTTGTGTGTAAAGATTTTTTTTAAAGATTTTATTTATTTCTATTTGAGAGTTAGAGTTACAGACAGTGAGAGTGAGAGACAGAGAGAAGGGTCTTCCAACTGCTGGTTCACTCCCCAGATGGCCACACAGCCAGAGCTGCGCCTATCTGAAGCCAGGGGCCAGGCATTTCTTCCTGGTCTCCCACGTGGGTGCAGGGGCCCAAGCACTTAGACTATCTTCTACTGCTTTCCCAGGCCATAGCAGAGAGCTGGACTGGAAATGGAACAGCCAGGATTAGAACCAGTGCCCATATGGGATGCCAGCGCCGCAGGCAGAGGATTAACCTACAGCGCCACGACGCAGGCCCCTATACTTACATTTTTGACCAATATAATTTACCTTGTAACTGTTTAAGCGATTACGTGATAAAAGAGAACATTTAACTATGAGTCAGGAGGAATAGATCCTGGCTCCTTAATGGCTCACTGGTAACCTCTACTGAGTTACTTTCCCTCTCTCACTGGGCCTCAGTTTTCTCATCTGTAAAGTGAAACCATTCAACCACATTGCATTTCAGTTCTCTTTCACCACTGACATTCTGCCATCCTAGGCACTCATAAGGTTTTGTCATGTCAGTAGTAAGGGCTTGCCTTTAGACTGCACAATGTGCCTTTGATGCCCTTGAGACTTTATAGTGGGTGCTTGAGCAATTAAAAGTGTCTCAGAACAGAAGGAGCTATGTCAATTTGCAATGAGTTCTCTGTCACTAGAGGTAGTCAAGCAGAAGAGGATGACCACTTGGGGGAGATAGAGAGTATAACGTGCATGAGAAAAAGAATAGAAAATATTTCCAGTTCCTTTCCAATTGTATTTCTCATATGACTATATCAATGGATTTTATGAAGTATATTGCATTTTATAAAGCTGTGTTTTTCAGACTCTAAAACAACTTATTAAATGGTTGTGATACTGCTATAGCAATTTAACAAATATTTGAGAGAGATGAGAGAGAAACAGAATAAATTGAATAAAGCAGAATAGTAAATACTAAGTGCATTGCGCATAAGAACAATGATTGGTTTTTGAAACTTATTTCAGTTACATTTGTGTGTATGAGCATAGATGGTGTTGTAATATAAAATATATTTTCTTTATGGGTAAAACTTAAAAAAACCTTTACTGTGAGATCCAAAAACGTGCAAACATGATTGTTTTTACTCATCTTCTTGTTTATATCTTATTTTCTAACTTTATTTTTTAATTTTCATTTTTTTAGTCTTTAACAGGTTCAATATAGTTAATAGATACAGTTCTGAGGATATAATGATAGTCCCTTTCTCCCATACTCTCTCCCTTTCTCTCTCTCCCCCTCCCTCCCTCTCCCTTTCCCCTTCTCTTTTGAGATAACATATCTTTAATTTCCATTGTATCAAGTGCTTAACATGCCAGTATTAAAGAGTTCATCAAGTAAAAAGCAAAAAGACCCTAGTTTAGTGGAAATGTAGAGAATCTATTCTTCTTATAAAGTGATACAAATACTAATATTGGCAGTTTTGATTTCCTAGGTTACTGCCTACACCTCTGTCCTATAAAGAAATCACAATAATATGATTGTATTGTATGGGAAAAAAGGTTGAAGCATCATTAACCTGAGGGGGAAGAGAAAAAATGGTGCTTTTTTTCTTGTGAGCTGAGCAGGGTGGAGAGGGCAGGGACACTGAGTTGTGATTGAAGGGCCACCTCTCTTGTGCTTGGTTGGTTCCAAGGCAAAAGAAAACTGGGAAACTAGAGTACAGCCCTGGGAAGCAGGAGACACAGCCTCAAACATGGGAGCGTTAGAAAGGAATAGTCAAGAAGGTTCAGTTTGGTGGCCCCGGGCAGAGTATAACATGCACGAGAAAAAGAATAGAAAATATTTCCAGTTCCTTTCCAATTGTATTTCTCATATGGGTGGGTCTCCAGCAAGCTCCCTTCAAGCTGCTCATTCTGCAGCTTTCTAGGACACCATCCAAGAAGACACCTGTGCTTCCAAAAATGTGTCTATATTTGGTCGAGACTGGACCTTGGGAATCAAAGCAGCCACAGTCTAGCTTGGGGGCACAGGAGACCCTAATACACTTATTTCTCTGAATTAATTTGTCTTCATTTTCACAGGGATCTTATATAAACTGTTAGGTTCTTTTTAGATGTTTAACTGAAGTGCATCAACTATCACCTGGTCTTCCAGTAACATAGTGCTTTGGTCCCTCAGGGTCTTTGGAGCTGCCATCTTCTTAACATCAACTTTGAACATGTTCATTCCTTCTGCGGCCAGAGTGCATTATGGATGCGTCATGTGTGTCAGAATTTTGCAAGGTCTAGTGGAGGTAGGAAAGGCTTTCCTCATGGTTTTTTATATTGCCAGAGACAATGTAATCTTTTAGAAAATTCAGCTCAAGAAAACCATCCCCATTCCTTCCTGTCTTCCTTTTTAAAGCTGCATTACATTTTGAAGATTTATTAAAAACAAACAAAATAAATTAAAAAAGACTTACTTATTTGTCTGAAAGACAGAGTTACAGAGCAAGTAAGAGATCATCCATCTATGATCTACTTCCCAAATGGCCACAATGACTGGGGCTGGACTGGGCCAGAGCCAGGAGCCAGAAACTGCATCCGGGCCTCCTGTTTGAGTAGCAGCGGCCCAAGTACTTTGGTCATCTTCCACTGCTTTCCCAGGTGCACTAGCAAAGATTAGAAGTGGAGCAGTTGGAACTTGAACTGGCATTCATATGGGATACCAGCATTGTGGGTTGTGGTTCAACCTGTTGCGCCACAACACTGCGCCCAAAATCCCCTTTTCTTAGTTTTCCAATTTTCTACCTTGTCCTGCTATCTCAGCTCTCTGATGATGGCTACAATTACAAATATTTTACTTAAAATGGCTTGTCTTATTCCACATTTATATCTAATAGATTTCCATAATGACTTTAGAGATAATCTAATAAACTACTTTATGTTAATAGAAGATGAAACTAAAACTTAGAGCTGACATAGCAAGGGCTCTTTCAACCACAGCAATTTAAGTCAATGTATTAATAATGTGCAAGTTTCCAAGGGTGTAGTCTGATGCCAAAATTTAACTCCACGAAAATGGCAACTTGATGCAGTGCCAAGGGTAAATATTTAGGGCTCTAATGGCCATGCCAACTTTGTTGCAACTACTGAACTCTGCTCTTATAGTACAAAAACAATCACAGACAATATGGAGACACATGGACATGGCTGTATTCCAGTAAAGCTTTTTAGACCCTAAAATGTGAAGCCAATGTGGCATATAGGTTGCCATAAAATATAATTCTCCCTTTGATTTTTTTCCTTACCACTTAAAAACATAAAAATCATTTTTAGGGGCTGGTGTTGCAGCATAGTTGGTTAAGCCCATCTGGGCACTGGTTTGTGTCTTAGCTGCTCCACTTCCAATCTAGCTCCCTTCTAATGGCCTGGGGAAAGCAGCAGAAAATGGCCCAAGTGATTGGGCCCCTGCCACCCATGTATGAGACCTAGAAGAAGCTCCTGGTTCTTGACTTCAGCCTGGCCCAGTCCTGGCTGTTGTGGACATTTTGGGTGTGAACCAGCAGATGGACAATCTCTTTCTGTCTGTCTCTCTCTCTCTTTCTCTAACTCTGCTTTTCAAATAAATAAAATAACTCTTTTTTAAAAATCATTATCAGCTTGTGGGCTGTACAAAAACAGGTGGTGGGCCAAACTGGGCTCTACCTTGCCAACTTCTTAAGTACAGCAACATTATTCAAACTCAGTCACTCAGTGCTAGTTGTCCTCACTTTGTTATAACCATGTACAACTTGTACAGTTACTTGACTGTTGTTTTCACCTAGATCAACTCACTTAAAATAAAAAAGAAACCCCAAAATCCCTTGTTCCAGATAACAATATCTTTGAAATCATAGCTTTGATGTATATATTAGTCTGCTTTCCTGACCTTAATTAGAACTCTCAAGGAGTTTCTTGGGATGGAAAAGGTTTATGTTAGCTTACAGTTTGGAGGTTATGGTTTAGGATTAGTGGCCCATAACTGGTGGAGGCTTGTCATGCATTTGTGGAGTAACAATCACACAGTGAGTCAGGAAACAGAGAGAGAGAGAACACGAGTGAGCGAGCCTAGGTAGAACTTGAACTCAAATAATAATCTATCCTGTTGTAAGAACCAATCTCTGAGGACACAGCCTCACTGACCCAAAGACATCCCACCAGACATACTTTACAAATGCCATAATTAGATCAAGCCCCCCCACCCCACTCCAATCCATCAATCATTAACATTACAGCATCAAAGTTTAAACCCCTTACATGAGTTTTGGAGAGACAAATCCTACTCAACCCAAAGTAATGTGCTAATTACATTTTTTCCTAAAATGGATTAGAATGTTTATGTAGCATTTATAATTAAGAGGGTAAGTTGTTGTAGCCCCTCAAATCCAACTCTAGTCCTACTAGCACACTTTGGGAAACACTGGTGTGGTGGGAAGAATGTGATATTAGCAGTCATGAAGATTAAGTTCTAGTCACCTTACGAGTCTGAGCCTCACTCAGCTCCTGTATCTTGAAATGAGAGAATGGACCGAGAGATCATGGAATTCCCTTCTTATACTGATATTCTGCAATACAGGAAATGTAAAAACTTCCTTCCCCTTTCCCTATCATATTCACATTTGCACTTTATTTGAATTTTAGCATATGTGCTGTGAGTCAAAAATCTGAATCATGGTGTCTTAGCTTTTGGGGCTACTGTAACAGAATACCATAAACCAGTGGTTAATAAGCAACAAAAATTCATTTCTCCCAGTTCTGGAGGCTGGGAACGGTGAGATCAAGGTACCAGCAGACTTGGTATCTGGTGTGGGCTTCTTCCTGACTCACACACCATTATCTTCTCTGGGTCTTCATATGGCTGAAGGGGCAAGGGCCCTTCCTGGGGTTGCCATCCTCATAACATAGTCACCCAGAGGTCCATCTCCAAACACCATCATATGGAGGATTAGGTTTCAACATAAGAATCTGGTGGGGGAAACAGGCATTCAGTCTCTAGCAGTGTCTATGAATTGGCCTTTTAAACTGTAGCTGGTGTAAAGAAGCAGCATCCATGTTTTAAACATATAGAAACTGCAGGAAATTAATCTATTTCCAATCCTTCTGCCAGGGTGTGACCTACCCCGCCTGCCACGGGATGTGGAGTAAGTGGGCACCACCATTGGAGAGAAGCCGGTTGGCCACAACCTCTTTTTGTGGTAGGTGTATTAGAATTTTGGCTTTAAGTAACTGAAAGCCCCATTAAGGGTCTTAAGCAGAGTCTTGCTACCTAACAGAATCACAAAGGTGAGTGACTGTTGCTGTTATTTGTGCTGCTCAACAATCCATGCAGGGAAAGCAAATACTTTCCCAAAGTCCCTACCGGACTTCCAACTCCTGTAACTATGTCACACACTTTACTTACTCAGGGGAGGATAGGAAAGCAGTTGCCTACCTTCTACAGCCTCTCCAGGAAAAAAGAAGGGAGAAAGGGTTGGAAGTGGCTGTTGGATAGCCAACAAATGACATTTGCCAAGGGTAAATGTGGAAGAAATGGGATAATCAAACCTCCCACTTCTCTTTTTACATTGAAACTGAAGTCCAATGATTTGCCCAAGGTCACACGGCCATTACTCAAGGTCACACATATACAAAGTCATGGAGCCAGAGCAGAACCACCCGATTCTTGCTCTGGAACTTTCCGTACTACACACTGCTAACACTGCATTAGACCATTTTTGCTTATTGTAATGACAGATTAACTTTATAAAGAAAAGAGGTTTATTGAGCTCACAGTTCTAAAGATAGATGGCAATGTGGTGCTAGCATGGCTCAGCTCTGATGAGGACCTCATGGCGAATGGCATCATGATGGAAGGAGTGAACACAGGCAAGAGCCACAGATTGCGCAGGAAGCAAGAGAGACACACCCTCAATGACCTGAAAACCTTTACTAGGCCCCATCTCTTAAAGGCCCACCAACTCCCACTGCCACAGTGAGGACAATGTTTTCAATACAAAAACCTGTGAGGGACACACTTAAACTGCATTCAAACCATAGCAAATGTGTATTTTATCAGAGACATTTCAATTATTTTTGCCATTATATTCCAGATAAAAGTGAAGTAGAGACCATCCATCTCACCAGAAAGTAGATTTAGGCATCCTCAAGTAGTACAGGACCCCCAGTCTTGCTAAGGCTCCTCACCATAAGCATCCTTTTGGGACTGGTCCCTCTATGTATTGCTGGAAGGATGCAGGGTTCTGAAGGGTTTACTTAGATACCAATCCACAATAGAAAAACTGCAGCAACAAAGTTATAAATGTATTTTAAAGTATTGTTTATGGGGGAAGGTGCCCATGTAGGCAAAAGTACCTTGGACCACAAAAGTCATGATGGGACCCAAAGAGTTAGCGTTAGAATTTAGGTCTGATTTTTCAAGCTAGCCTGAATTTCCTAAGATAAGCTAACCTGTACTTCTTTGCTAAGAAGAGAAATAAAACTTCCTTTTCATTTTTGTGAATGTTTTTATTTTTTTCTCTTGATTTTCCACTTACCTGCCAAATAACAATTCTTACATTAGTAATAGTGATCAAATATTTCTGGGAATTTGGTGTGAAACATCCGCCAATGTATTTGTTTTCTGCCTTGTTTGGATATGCGTGTGCAGCTGAAATGTCTTTAGAAACCATATCTGGCTTCTCATTTGCATTTCAAGAGCACCTCTGACCCTACTACTGAGCTTATAAGCTTCTGCCCAACTCATCTTGTGGTTTACTGGATCCTTGGTCTTGACTTCTTTGGATGGCTTATTTGTAAGGCTTTTCATTTTGATTTGCCAGCAAAATGAGAGTGACTCGCAGCCACTCCCCCCCCAGTCTTAGTGCGTCTTTACAGCCCTAAAAGGGCTGATTTAAGAGGTAGTTTGACTCCCAAGGAAAGTTACCTGGTCAAGGTCACAGGTCCTATTACATTCCCCAGTGAAGGTGTGGCCTTGATTTCAATAAACAGTCAAGGGAAAATGTCCTTACAAGGAAACCCAGACCAGGAGGTTGATTGATTCTTGATCTCAAAAGATTTCAGAGTGAGAAGAGATTCTAGAAAACATCCCGTTACACCCCCATGTCTAGTACTTGAGGAAACTTAGGTTCAGGGAGGAAAAAAGGATTTACATTCTCATGGCTCATAAAGGCAGATCTGGGGACTCTTTCCTACGCCTGATTCTGCTGCTGCCCCTCCCTGTGCTATCCAGTGATCACTCAAGGGCTACGTGTTTCCTTCATGGTCATGGTGAGCACACGAGGGCCAGAGGGGCAGCCTTCTCCCAGGGCAGAGCACTTTGTTGTATATGCCCGAAGGTTGTGGGTGAAGGGAGATGACATTGAAGCCCATTTGGAAGGATGAGGAAGAGTTTTTTCAGATAGAGAAGAAGGCCATTGAGGTCAAGTCGTAGCATTTTCCCAAAGAATGTTGTTTTTTCATATATATATATATATATATATATATATATATATATATATATATAAACTTATTTGAAGGGCAGAGTTACAATGAGAGAGGAAGAAGGAAGGAGAGGGAAAGAGAGAGAAAAAGGTCTTCCATCTGCTGGTTCACTCCCTAGATGGCAGCAACAGCCAGGGCTGGGCCAAGCTGAAGCCAGGAGCCAGGAGCTTCTTCAGGTCTCTCATTTGAATGCTGGGGCCCAAGGACTTGAACCATTTTCTGCTGCCTTCTCAGATGTCTTAGCAGGAACCTGGATCGGAAGTGGTGTGCCCATATGGGATGTCAGCATTGCAGGCAGTGACTTAACCTGTTACACCACAATGCCAGCCCCATAAAGAATGCTCCTTACTATGGAGAATTATTGGATGTTTTTGTGTGAAGGAGGCAGAGCTGAGTTATTAAATACAGGTCCCAAGAACCTGCATTCTGAACTCTGTCACACCTGTGTGACCTCAGGCAATTTACTTCCCCTCCCCCAGGACTGTTTGCTTCCTTGTAAAATGGAGATAATATTGAGACTGACTTCATTAAGTTGCAGAGGGTAGAATAACATCACAGGAATAGAATGCTTAGCACACAGAAAGTGACATGGGCCAGGCAGGGAGTCAGAGGACCCAGAGCTAAGGACTGCCAGCAGGACGGTCATGTGCTCCACTCAAATCCCATCACTCTTTTGTGCTGATTCAACACACTTGAAGACTTAGCACACCCACTCCTCATCCTGCAGCTGAGCCTCACTATCCACTATGTACCACAACACCTTGGAGTTCACCACATGTGCCACAGCCCCACCCTGTATCCTATAAAAGCAGGACCCCAGTCTGAGTTCCACTAATTCTCTTGAGGTTGCCCACACTCACCTTTGAGTGTGTGCTATCCCTTTGCCTTTCAATAAATCCTGCTTTTTTTTTTTTTTTTGCCTTTCAATAAATCCCGCCTTTTTTTTTTTTTTTTTTTTTCTCTCACCTCTCTCTACGTCTCCTGGTTGTATTTATTTGCAGGAAGACAAGAACCTGGACTAAGTCTAGCTGGGAGGTCTTTCCAACCTAGCAAGGGCTCTGGATCTCCACAGCATAATTTAGGGTCCCTATCCCCACAACAAAAGCACACACAATGAATCTTGGTTGTTGTTGTTTATTCCTGGACTCTCCATGTCTCCATGTCTCTTTGCATAATTTTTTTTAATTTAATGAATGCATTTTTACATAGATACAACTTTAGGAATACAGTGGTTCTTTCCCTCATGCCCCCCACCCCGCTCCCTTCCCACCTTCCATTCCCTCTCCCATCTCCTTCTTCTTATGGATCATTTTTAGTATGACTTTATATATAGAGGACCATCTCTATACTAATCATAGAATTCAACAATTTGCCTCCACGCCCACACACAATATATAGAGTACAGTTTGGGGAGAGAATTTGCAGTTGATTCTCATATTGCAATTCAATAGGCATCATATCTATGAGACCCCACCCTCATCTGCATTCCTGACGTATTTGGCCTAGGGAAGATCACCTGCTCCACACCAAGGCAGAGTCAGACCTGCAGCCTTCTTTGAATGTTTGCCCTGGTGAACTTGCCTTACTGGTTTGAGAAATTTTAAAGTTTGTATAAAGAAATAAAAATGGTTGTCATTCTGTGATAATAGCAATAATAGCTGGCATTTGTGTAATCCTTTAGAGCTTACAAAGTGTCTTCAATGACATTGTGTAGTTGCCCCTCAAACAGACACAGGAGTTAGACATTTCATTCCTATCTTATCTCGGGGGAGAATGAGTCTAGAGACTTTCGCAGGTGTTGTGATGTTCAGACTTCAGGTCCCAGGTTCAGTCTTTTAGCCTTTCATAGAGAGTCAGACCCAGTTTGGAAAGATGTGTCGTAACCTGTATCCCTGCAAGCTCCCCAATTTCTCTTTTCCTGAGCATTGACTTCTGGAATAAAGGATTGCCCTTTGAGTTCATTAGTTTTTCTGCAGTAACTTTTTTGATTCCCAGCCCAGGGGTCAATTTCAGATAGTAACTTTTCAATTCAGTTAATATGTATTGGGAGTTTGCAAGGCTCATGTTTTCTCACCAGATATCCTGGAATTGTGGGAGATAGTGGAGGCCCATCACTGCCTCTAGCCCTCGCTATCTTGTCTAGACAAGATAAACATACACACTTAAGTAAGTATTTGCAATATTAAGTATTTACAAAATAAGAAATGTCAAAGAGCAACATCATGACAATTTAAAGATCATGTAATATTTATCCAGCTTTATGGGACAAAAGGCAATATGTCAACAGGTGCATCCAGTATAAACTGATCAAATCAGCTAACCAGTATCCCCATCTCTCCCATTACCCCCTTCCTCCATGTTTAGAGCCTATCAGCTCCTCTATTCCAGTTCTCTATAAAGGATATAAAACATGATTGTGATCTATAATCACCCTATGGTGCTATGGAACCCTAGAACATATTACTTTGAACTATGTTTTGGTGCCCTTTATCTAGTTTCTCTCTACCCCTCTTCCTTAACCCCTCCCAGTCTCTAGAATCCCTATACTAATTTTTTCTTTTCTTTTCTTTCTTTCTTTTTTTTTTTTTTTTTTTTTTTTTTTTTTAGAATTCACCCCGATCTGAGGAGGGGAGGAGGGGACAGTGTCTCTATTGAGACCTTTTTATTTTATTTTATTTTATTTTATTATTTTTGAAAGGCAGAGTTACAGAGAGAGCTAGAGACAGAGAAAGTCTTCCATCTGCTGGTCACTCCCCAGCTGGGAGTGCAATGGCTGCAGCTGAGCCAAACTGAAGCCAGGAGCCAGGAGCTTCTTCTGGGTCTCCCATGTGGGTACAGTGGCCAAGAACTTGGGCCATCCTCCACTGCTTTCCCAGGTGTATTAGCTGGGAACTGGATTGGAAGTGGAGCAGCCTGGACTCAAACCAGTGCCCATGTGGGATGCCAGTGCTGTAGGCCAGGGCTTTTAACCACTGCAGCACAGCTCTGGCCCTACTAATTTCACTTGTCTTTATTTTCCATTCTAGAATCAACCAATTCTTCATTAACAAAATGAAATTAGTGTTCTGATGGGCTGAGCAGCAGAGGTTGTTTTTATAGACAGAGAAGGGCTGAGGAAAGCAGAAATAAAGAACAAAAAGTACATTTTGATGTTACTTTACTTTTAAAAAATGGATAGGAAGACAAAAATATAAAAATTACTAACTGGTTAACATCAGTTGCCTTTTCTGTGAAAGGGGTAAGGCAGGGGGAACCTTATTATTGTCAGTTGAAACTCAACTTTCTGGGAAATTAGGCTGTTATCTTGCAATTATCCGGTTTCTTGGAAGGTCAGATAAGTGGATTAGTTTCAATTTGGTTATGTGGAACGTTAGCACAGGGGACTCCATCTTGATTTTTAGTCTGGTCTGTGTTGCCTAGTGCAGCACCTAGTTCAAAACAATGGCCTTCTGTAATTTTTATTAACAGAAATAAACTTGAAAACGTACCATGAGAGAGACAGATGGAGATGGCAGTTTTGCCATCCTGGAATTCAATTATATTCTGATTTTTTAAAAATTGAAACTATAAAAGCACGATCTTTTTCCTACTTTGATGTTTTCTGTTTTTTTTTTTTTTTTTTTTTTTTTTTAGATTTTATTTATTTTATTTAGTTATTTGAGAGGTAGAGTTACAGACTGTGAGAGGGAGAGAAAGAGAGAAAGGTCTTCCGTCTGCTGGTTCACTCCCCAAATGGCTGCAACGGCCGGAGCTTGCTGATCTGAAGCCAGGAGCTAGGAGACTCCTCCGGGCCTCCCACTTGGGTGCAGGGGCCCAAGGACTTGGGCCATCTTCTGGCTTCCCAGGCCATAGCAGAGAGCTGGATGGAAAGAGGAGCAGCTGGGACTAGAACCGGGACTCACATGGTATGCTGGTACTGCAGGTGGAGGATTAACCTACTGCGCCACAGCGCCGGGCCACTGATGTTTTCTGTTTAAAGACTTCAAGTGAGCACCTTGAACTGTGAGCTCTGAAGGGCAGATTCCATATGTTCCTTTGTTTGCTTTCTTTAGCATGCAGTAATGTGTCTGGTTGAATTTAACTTCTCTTATATTTCCCCCATTTTGTGATTCTCTTCTCTCATGTTGTTTTAAATTATGGTCCCTGAGCAATCTCTGTCTAATTCCTGGATGGTCTCTGGATAGTGAAAGGGCATGCTGATGACCTTCCCTTCCTAAAAGCTCTGTTGTTAGGCATACTGGGAGGCTGCCAGTCTCTGCAGGAAGGCAGTCTGACTCCTGTTTGTTTGATTCATTCTCAACTTTACCACATGGACAATGGGCTGACAAGGCTTGCATGAAAATGGGTCGATCTCCCTCTATCTTTTCTTGTTTCAGGTTCCTACGCAGGGGCAGTGGTTGCTATGCCCCTGGCAGGGGTGCTAGTGCAGTACATTGGATGGTCCTCCGTCTTTTATATTTATGGTGAGTGATTTGACTTTGTGACTTCACAGGGTGATTCATAGTTATTGGGTAAATGGGATACTTGTCTACCTAAGATTATCTATGGTAAAGTGGATTTTTTTTTAAACAGGCAAAGCATCAGCTTTCTTTATACACCAGTAAACAATAACAGGAAAATCAACAAAGTCCTTCCTCCTAGTTGAACATATTGCTATCTGGGAGGATTTTAAAAATTAAAAAAATTAGAGGCAGGAAAAAATGAGACCATATCCTCAAGCCTTTTGTGTTTTGACTGCAGGGATGTTTGGGATCATTTGGTACATGTTCTGGCTGCTGCAGGCCTATGAGTGCCCAGCAGCTCACCCAACAATATCCAGTGAGGAGAGGACGTATATAGAGACAAGTATAGGAGAAGGAGCCAACTTGGTTAGTCTAAGTGTAAGTACAAATGGACAGATGAAGATTTGCCTCTTTTATATAAGTATTTCTCTTAGTCATTGTGTTGTCTTCTTAAAAAATAAGATGTCAATATTTTCACTAATAATCTCATGATATTTTTACTCTTTAGAAATTTAATACACCATGGAAAAGATTTTTCACGTCATTGCCGGTTTATGCAATCATTGTGGCAAATTTTTGCAGAAGCTGGACCTTTTATTTGCTTTTAATAAGTCAGCCTGCTTATTTTGAAGAGGTCTTTGGATTTGCAATAAGTAAGGTAAACACATACATGCTTCAGGTGTTCTTGAACTTTGAATTTCTTGATTCTACTGAGCATATCCTTAGATGATAAAATAATTAAATTTGCCGATCATGGTTTGGAACAGATCTGTAACATCTAGTAGCCTGCAGGTCAGACAAGTTGTACATTCTGTGCAGAGTGTACACAGCTGTTTAATTTCTCCTTAGTAAGGATCAGAGCTGTATTAAGCTGCTTTTAAATATTTATGTTCTGTTCAATATCAAAGTGTGTTTGAAGCTTTCTCAAGCACTGCATATTAGGCAAGGATAAGAAGATTTGAGGGTACGGGGTTTCTTTTTTCTATAAACTACTCAGCAGCAGAGAGAACCTTAAAGCTTGTTTTGCAGGTGGCTCCTCTCTTCCTAACAGTGGTTATCCATGTAGCAACTACTGCTTGTGATAGTTTAGCAATAATTTCGTTCAGTGGCTTCAAGCCACTGTCATTAGGTTGTCTGTGTTTCAGGGAGGAAGGGTTTGTATGGTGAAACATAAGCCATCATCATAAAATAATTAAGCCTCATTCTTACAAGGGAAAGAATAGCAGCCCAGCAGAGGTAGATGTCTACACAGCTACAGGCGTTGTCAGAGGAGACTGGAAAAACCAGCAGAGTCACGGATGGTGGCTGCCATTAGTGAGCACTCGGTCCATGCCAAGCGCTTTTCCAGTGCTGGCTGCTGGGGTCTCGGTGAGGGATAAAAGGCATCTCTACCTTTCAGAATCGTCCTGTTTGGTGGAAGAGACAGGTCTATACTCAAAATCACTTACGCCTTCACTGTGTATTTATTGAGAAATCCGAGCATGGCTGGATCCTAGCACTGGGGCTGGGCAGGCAATTAAGGGTCCATCTTTCAGCATCAGTGAAAAATAGCTCACTCTTTCTTTTCTTCCCAGGTGGGTCTCTTGTCAGCAGTCCCACACATGGTGATGACGATTGTTGTACCTATCGGAGGACAATTGGCTGATTATTTAAGAAGCAGAAAAATTTTGACCACAACAGCTGTCAGAAAAATCATGAACTGCGGAGGTACTGTAGCTTTCATAGCAGCGTTTGTGGAACTGGAGTAAACAGAATGTCAGAGCGTATTTTAGAGGGCTGTAGAGTTCTTGGAATGGATATGAAAGCCCATCCCCTGTGTTGCTCATCCCACTGCTACCATGTGGTCCTCCAGCCCAGGCTTGTGCAACCTGAGATAGGACGTCTTAGTTGATGGACAATAAATGCGGACACACAACTTGCAGAAACACTGCTTTCACCTACTGCAGTGCCAAAGCAATGTGGTTTCTCTTTATGTTTCTGTTTAAGGTCTATCTTTTCCACATATCCTTCCACACTTATTCTTTGCTTATCTACTTTATTCCCTTTCTGCATGTACATATGTTTTGGTAACAAACAGGAGAGAAGTATTTTCTCTGGATAATCATCTTTCCTCCCAACTTAGCCTTATGCCTGGCTTATGTGTATTTGTGTGCATGGGTACACACATGTACATGGGTACACATACACCATCCTCTTTCCTGGTTGATTTATTCCCTGCTTTATGTTTTGATTTTGCAAAGACAACAAAGTTAGGTGATTTCCCACAACAGGTAGGTGAAAGTCATCTTGATCCGTACAATATTCATGGTTGCTCACCTTTTTGAACCCTCTATTTTCTCACCCTTTTTAATTTTATTTTTAAATGAGCATTTATGGAATTCTTTCTATTTCAGACACTAGGAAATTTCCTGGGAGAAAACAGAGGTAAAATAAAGTGACTTGCTTGAGTGGCAGATCCTGGGCAGGATATCAGGTCTGAGCCCATTGCCAATACCCTGAGTCACTCTGGGGCTGTCTCTACAGGGAACTGGGGTCAGCTTGAGCTGGTCGGAGGGAGAGGATTGTGCATCTAGGGGCAACAGGTCACAACTGGGATATTAAATTGAAACAGAGACTAGCTGGGCTCTGACTGCTGAATAGATTGGTTAGGGCCATTCCAAAGCAAAGAGCATATGGAGACACATGGGAGCAGGCCTGAACTGATCCTACAGCATCTTAGGAATAAGGTCTGATCAGTGAGGCATATCAACACCCAGTCTCCCAGCAGCCTGACTGCTGTCCCAGGCAAAGATATTAGAACCTGTTCTCAGCTTCAACTTTTGAGTAGGAGTCTGAAGATTGGCAGATGTAGGCAAGAGGGAATGTACTGGGGCATTGCATTCTGGGACCTCTCCAAGGTAGCTGGGACAGGCGAAATAAGTCCAGTTGACTTGTCAAGAGGAGCTGATGGCTTGAATGGAAGTGGTAGCAATGTAGTTGGAGTGCAATGGACAGAGTTCTAAATTCTCTGGGCCAATTTTCCTCTTCTTTAAAGTCTGAATAATAATATTCAGTTCAGAGCAATATGTAAATACACCTAGCATAGTGTCCAATCTATAGCAAGTCCTTAGTAAATGTTCTTCTGTGTTCATGACAACAGAAAAATAGGTTTTCCAAAGAAGCTATCCAGCAAATATCTGCTATTGTGCTGTATTTCTCTTGGCCAAAAACATACACTTCTAAGCTAGAAACTTGAAAGAAAATTTTGGATTTCAGAACAATGTACCCAATCTCTTGTAAACCCAGATGCCATAAAGATTCTTGAATATATTTTGTGGGAAAGTTCTATTTATATTTATTTGGGCCCCAATACCACTGCTGTTGTTTCTCTATAATTGGTGGAGATAGTGTTGGGTGGTGGTGAAGAGAATTCGCAGATTTTAAAGTGCTTAATAAAGTGACTGTGAAGAAAATTTTGTTTTTCTGTATCAACTAGAATACATGTGTGAAATTTTCCTGGCCCCTCTGCCATCTTTTAAAAATACACTTCACGTGTGTGTTCATGCTGTTTTATATTTTGACATAGTGCCACCAGTGAGTTCTACACTGAAAACTAAGAAACAAAGGCCACAGTTGGCCCATTTTGCTTAGGTACAGAGATGCATTCAGAATAACCAAGACACAGCATCTATCTAGGTGCCCCTCGACAAATGGATGGATAAAGAAAAACGTAATATCTATACACAATGGAATACCATTGAGTCATGAAATAATGCAGTTCTGTCATCTGCAGTATCATGAATGGGACTGGAAGGCAGTACTAGCGAAAGAAGTCAGACACAGGAAGATAAATGTCATACGTTCTCATTTATATACAGAAGCTAAGAAGTTGATCTCAGATGACATAGAGAATAGCAGAGGGGTTATCAGAGGCTGGGAAAGGTGTGGGGAAAGGAGGGATGGAGAGCAGATGGTTAAGTCCAGGGGTGCAGTTGGATGGGAGGAACAACTTCTAATGATATATAGCACACTAGGGTTACTATGGTTGGCAACAATTCATTGAACACTGCATAATAGCTAGTGAAGAGGCATTTGAATGTTCCTAACTCAAAGAAATGATAAATATCTGAGGTATTAGATATGCCATCACCCTGATCTGGTCACTACATACTATATGCATGTATTGAAGTGTCACACTCCACCCCCTTACTAGGTACAATTGCTATGTGTCCATTAAAAGTAAAAACATTAAAACTTAGTGTAGAGATGTAAGACAGGAGGTCACTACATGAAAACAGAGGCTTGTGCCATCACTGAATAATATAGATTTTTTTTTGCTATGATGAAGCACTTGGAACAGTCTTCTAAAAAATTTTAGCTGCTTTCATGTTTCCTAAAAAAGAAATAAGAGACCATTTTTCAACTGAGAAGGATCATATCCCTTGCAGCCTGTCACATCTTTCTCTTTGTCTCATAGACAAGGAATATGTTACAATCATTTAAAACAAACATCACCTGTAGGCATAATGTTCTGTTCTAGGCCATTCTGAATCCTGGCACATTTCCAAGGTTCTCAGACAAGTGTCAAATTCTCATACTTCCCTCTACAGACCATGTAAAATGTGATTGAAGTAAAAAAATCCAGCCTGCCTCAGTTGCCTGTGTGAACTTCAGTCTGTCTCAATAGGAAATGAAACTTTTCTTAGGCTTTAAAGTTCTAGTGCCATTTCTCTTGTGAATTCCGAATAGCTTCGTGTTCACGGATCTCTGGATTACTTCCGAAGTTTGAATTTTAACCTTAAGCCTCTGAAACATAAAGTCCTATCTGTAGTGTTTTAACCAATAGCATGAGCCATTTAGACTCTTATATGCTTTTTTTTTTTTTTAAGATTTTTTTATTTATTTGAGAGGCAGAGCTAGAGAGGGGGAGAGAGAGAGAGAGGACTTCCATCCACTGGTTCATTGCCCAAATGGTCACAATGGCTGGAGCTTTACCAGTCCGAAGCCAGGAGCCAGGAGCTTCTTCTATGTCTCCCATGTGAATGCAGGGGCATGAGCACTTGGGCCATTTTCCACTGCTGTGCCAGGCCATAAGCAGAGGGCTGGATCAGAAGAAGAGCAGCCAGGACTTGAAATGGTGCCCATAAGGGATGCTGGTGCTGCAGGCGGAGGCTTAGCCTACTATGCCACAGCATCAACCCCTCTTACTGCTTTTCCTTCTTTTGGAAATTTGGCTAAGATCACATTTTTTTCCTTATCAGTGAACCAATGTAACATTTGTAAGTTTCATTCTTCACACATTGTCCACATTCTAATTCTTCACAAGAGTTAACTTTCTGGCACAACCTTTGTTGAAAGTGGCAAAATGAAAGAGGTTCACCCAGATGATTTGTTGTTTAAGATAGGCCACTTCAAAAAAAACACATGTAGTTAGGACACAAAACACCTAGCAGTTTTGCCCTATGTATGATTTAAAATGTTGTTAAAAAATACAAACATATAGCAACTGTGCACAACACGGAAGCCATTGTTGCTCTCTTAATGTCTTATGACCCTCTTTAGGTGTCCCTCTAAAACAGCTATTAATGCTTGCTCTTCTCTGTGGCAGTTTTGAAGAAATGGGCTCAGAAAGGTGGTAACATAACCAAGGTCTAGAGTAGTGCGTTAGTTTGTATTTTAGTCTCAATCAATCTTGATCACATGTTCTTTTCATGATACTCATTCATTAAATATTAGTTAGTGGAATGCCCATTACATGGTAGCCACACTCGGTCAAAGATACATCTTTTGTGTGTGTGTGAGGCAGAGGCACAAATGAAAAATTACAAAGCCATACGGAAAAGCTTCATAAAATAAGAAGGAGATGTCAGCATCACTGAGTGGGGGTGGGGGAGAGTTGGCAGGGAAACTTCACAGAGGGAGCTGTATTTGACTGGAATTTAAAGGAAGTAAGGCTGGCATAGTGGTGCAGTGGGTTAAGCCAGCGCCTGCAATGCTGGTGCCCCATATCAGTGCCAGTTTGATTCCCAGATGCTCTGCTTCCGATCTAGCTCCCTGCTAATGCACCTGGGAAGGCAGCAGAAGGTAGCCCAAATATTTGGGCCCCTGCCACCCATGCGGGAAACCCAGATGGAGTTCCAGGTTTGGCTGGCACAGCTTTGCCCATAGGGGCCATTTGGGGAGTGAACCAACAGTCAGAATACCTCTCTCTCCCTGTTTTTCCTTCTCCCTCTGTCACTCTACCTTTCAAATAAATAGAATAAACCTTTAAAAAAGACGAAAAGACAAAGTACAATTTCTCTAGGAAAAGGGAAGATGGAGAGAAGTATATCTTTGATGAAAATCCACACAGGCACTAGACAATGTTGTATGACTAGGAAACAACTACTGGAGCTGTAAGAGGAAGCTTGAAAACCCATGTGGAAAAATGGCAGTAAAATATAAGCTTATTTTGATGCAAAGTTTTTTTTGAAATCCATGCATATTTGTTCATAATATACATTTTCCATGAACTTTTTGAAGACCTCCCTCTCCCCGTCTGTCCTGCACAAAGAGAGGGCTGAATATGGGATGGGGATGGGGGAAAGAGAAGTGAGGGCTGGCCAGAGATAAAGTGGGAACAGGAAGAGGGATTTACTGTGTAATGCAAGACCCCTGCTGTGGAAGCCTTACAGAACTGCTAAGCAAAGGCGTGGCTGAGCAGGCACGTGGTTCAGAAAGGCAGCGGAGTGGTGTGTGGATCAGGGGAGGGTGGGAAGACCACTCAGGAGCCTCCTGTTGTTCAGGTGAGCAGTGGTGGGCCCCCGAAATAAGGCACAGGCAGAGGAGGGTGACATGGGTCAGATTTGATGAAATTTCTGAAGCCAAACCCTCAAATTTTTATGTGAAAGCTGAGGGAGAAAGAGCCATCGAGACAATTCTGAGGTCCGTGCCCTGGACTTGGGGCCACCACTTGCTGAGCTGCGCTCATGTGCCACATTTCGTTTCTTCTTTTTTTTTTTTTTTCTAATTTATTTTATTTATTTATTTTTAATTTTTTGACAGGCAGAGTGGACAGTGAGAGAGAGAGAGAGAGAGAAAGTTCTTCCCTTGCCGTTGGTTCACCCTCCAATGGCCGCCGCGGCCGGCACACCGTGCTGATCCGATGGCAGGAGCCAGGAGCCAGGTGCTTTTCCTGGTCTCCCATCGGGTGCAGGGCCCAAGCACCCGGGCCATCCTCCACTGCACTCCCTGGCCACAGCAGAGAGCTGGCCTGGAAGAGGGGCAACCGGGACAGAATCCGGTGCCCCGACTGGGACTAGAACCGAGGGTGCCAGCGCCGCAAGGCGGAGGATTAGCCTAGTGAGCCGCGGCGCCGGCCGCAGACTCACTTATTGTAAATGAAAGGGACAGAAAGTACTTTTGTACTGTTGGACAAGTATCTTCTATGAAAATATTTATTTATTTTTATTAAAGATGCCCGAGAGCTTTGATGAATTTCTGAAAGAATGTTGCCTTATGCTTTACAAGGAGTGAGACTTTACATTTGGTTTCAGATATTCTTTTAAAATTTCATTTATTTACTTATTTTTCCATTTTATTTGAAAGGCAATCACACACACATACAAGGAGAGAAAGAAATCTTCCACTTCCTGGTTTACTCCCCAAATACAACATGCAAGCCTCAGGCACGCTACAGCTAGGAGCCAGAAATTCCATCAGGTTTCCCATGTGGGTGGCAGGGGCCCAGGCACATGAGCCATCATCTGCTGCCTCCCAGGTTATTAGCAGGGAACTGGATGGGAAGTGGAGTAGCCAAGTCTTGAACCAGGCATTCCAATATGGGATACAAATCTTTTAAGCAGAGATTTAAGCCACTGTACCATTGGCAGTATATAGGAGAATTTTCTTATTTAGAAATGGCAGGGGCAACTAGGCCTGAAGCATTGGAACTTACTCGGACAATTTAGTATTCAAGGTTTACCAGGAAAATGTTAGAACGTTCACATAACACCCAGATAATATTAGCATAGTCACAGTACTGAAACACCCAAGTCATGTTGTAAGCCCTGTGTCAGAATGTATATACTAAAAACTCAGTTCCATGGGAATACAGATTAATTCTTATTTAATAAATTCACAAACTTGGACTGACATGAAAGTGACATTTCCCCCTGCTGTTTTCATTTGCAGGCTTTGGCATGGAGGCGACCTTACTCCTGGTGGTTGGCTTTTCCCACACCAAGGGGGTGGCTATCTCCTTTCTGGTGCTTGCTGTAGGATTTAGTGGCTTTGCTATTTCAGGTAAAGTGCCTTTGGGCTTCCAGGTCTTGTCTGTTGATTGAGCGAGTCTTGCAAGGAAGTCAGGACAGGGATGTGTGGCACCTTTCTTCAGGAGCCCAGTCAGTCCTGAGCTGCAGGGCCACTGCTCAGAGAATTCCATCTGGTGAGGGTAACTTTGTAGGATCACCCAGGACTGGGTTTAGGAGTCCATTCAATCTGGAATTGGGTTGTCCCTACTTTCTCTGTCATGGGAAAAGACACAAAGGCAGGTGAGCCCCTGAGGCACCAGCAGGGATCCGGGCATGTGGCTGCACCAGGTCACCCTACCTAGCAGAGGCTCTTGTGACCTTTTCAGTCCTCACCCCTGCCAGCAAACTGCTACTGCTAGCTCACATGACCATGTCATTTGACACAGAGTCATAGGATCAGAAGTTGCTCAGAGTAGAAATCTTCAGATTTTGTCTACTGTGTCGGCCTCATTTTCCAGACAAGAAAATGAAGGTTCAGAGAGGCACCATGCCTTTCTGAACAGGACAGATCAGGTAGAAATAAAAACAGTAGTGATGTAAGCCACATGGACCAAGCCCAGACTCAGTGCTGGGCACTTTTCAAAGCCCTGTGTGTGTACTGAGCTCCGTCTCCTTGACAGCTCTCCTAGGGAGTATCACTGCTATCAAAATCCTCATTTTACAGAGCAGGAACTGGCCTACTTTATGGGAGAGGACAGAGGGAAGTCATATCACACAGACCCCAGTGACTCCCTGGGCACAACTGGATGAAAAAGAAAAATCCAGTTGTGCTTCTATCTCTAGAACATTGTAAAAACCAAAATTGTCACTTACAGAAGAGCTTACATAAAGCACATGTATCTGACAGCATTGCGAAGCAAGTAGTAGATGTTACTTAGTAGTTGGTGGCAAAGCAAAGACAAAGCACAGTTCAGCCTGGCTCCAAGCTTATGTTCTTTCCATTGGTTTAGACTACCTTAAATATCCAACAGAGTAGTAATGTCCCAGAACAGAGAGTGTGGAAATTCTTTTCTAGATCACCCTAAAGTAGGGGCATGATATGTCTATCAAAATAAATAGTGCTGGTGCATAGTTAAACTAGAAAAAAGAATCTACTTTCAAAGTAGGTTACAGATAAGAATTTGGATTTGGAGGTGTGTAGACCTGGTTAAAGGCTGCTCTTTATTACTATGAAAGCAAAATTGCTTAATTATTTAAATTCTCACATCTCAGTTATCTCATTCAGATATTGAACAGCTGTAAGAGTAACCTCATAGGGTGGTTGAGGACACGCTGCGATCATTATGCCTTTACTCATACTTCTTGTGAGGTAGGCACTGTTCTTGACTGATACTACTACAATGAACAAATCAAAGATTCAGATAAAGTTTACATTCTGGTGGAAATAAAGCACTTAAAGCCTTCAGCACAGTATCAGATGCATAACAAAGTTGTTACGCATTTACTGATATTATTGCTCTGTGATGCGCTTTGGCCCAGTGCCTCTCAAGCTTTAATGTGCTTGGAAATCACCCTGCAGTCTTGCAGAATACAGTTTGCTTTAGCTCTGAGGTGATGCTTATTGGCTACCCACACTTTGAGTAGCAAGGAGAGAGCAATTATGACTTGCTTCCAGAAGGATACTTTCCCTTGATAACTGTGTGATGCAAAAGCGATTCATATCCTGCCTCCAGAGATAATGAAATGCTCAGGGTCAGATGTCTTCCTTTCCCCTAGATTGCCAATTGAGTCACCATCACTGGGAGAGATGCCCAGTACCCCAATTGCAGCAGCTGTTTTTTTTTTTTTTTTTTAATTAAAGGCACTTATTCCATGCTTGTCATTTTTAAGATGCGGTATCATTTATTCCTTGTCAGAAGCTTAGGAGAAGGGCGCTGCTATATGAGTTTTACTGTGTAGAAATAGAGAAAGATGACTTGGCCAAGTAAATCAAATGGATTGGATTGGACTAAAAGTCTGTCTGACCCATTAATGACACTATGGGTGGGACTGTGGCCATGGGAGTGATAATTCCTCAGGACTTCCTGTCTGTCAGCATTCTCAGGAATATGTAAGAATACTAGAGAAGACTGATGCAAGGTAGAAGCTGACTGTAGATAAGAGGCTTAGCACAGGTGAGGTTAGAAAGATGCAAGGGATGAGAGGTGTCTGCTTTGGAAAATGTCCTGTGTACAGAAGGCAGACCCTCCCAGTCTGTGTACAACGATTTCTCATCTGTTACAAAAATCTATCAGTTTTTTTGAAATTCCCCCCACCCCTGGAATGCCAGAATTATGAAGTTAGAAACAAAATGGCAATTCTCACATTATCTTTAGCTGAAGCAGATGCCTAGGCTTTGTACAAGGATATAATACTTGACAATCATATTAATTTCTTCTTATCTCTGGGTTCTTTTCTAATAAAGTGTTTATCTCATTCAAATCAACAGTAAAATTAATTTATCTTGCAGCTGCTTTATGTTCTGATTGTCTGGCACTTTGATTTGAAAGAGAAGGTATGTTTATTAGAAAATTTTTTTTCTCCCTGAATGGAAGTAAGAAATATAACCATCTAGTATGCCAGATTAGAAAAAAAAATTAAATCCTATTTTCATGTCCTTGCATAGAACAAAGGGAAGCATAATATGAGTGAACAGAATTTATAACCCTGTGCTATAATTAAACAACTATTTTTTAAAGATTTATTTACTTACTTGAAAATCAAGAGTTACACAGAGAGAGAAGGAGAGGCAGAGAGAGAGAGTGAGAGGTCTTCCACCCTCTGGTTCACTCTCCAATTGGCAGCAATGGCAGGAGCTGCATTGTTCCGAAGCCAGGAGCCAGGAGCTTCTTCCAGGTCTCCCATGCAGGTGCAGGGGTCCAAGGACTCGGGGCATTCTCTACCACTTTCCCAGGCCATAGGAAAGAGCTGGATTGGAAGTGGAGCAGCTGGGACTTGAACCAGCGCCCATATGGGATGCCGGCACTGCAGGAGACAGTTTTACCTGCTAAACCACAGCCCCAGCCCCTTAACTATTGAGCAACTACTATATGCCAGACACTTTGCTGGTTAAGACAGTGGTAAGCAAGATAAGATGATAGCTACCTGTAAAGAGTTTATACATTGACTTTCATCTCCATGTTCCACACAATTATTTAACTTGATTTTTATAACAGTTTTCCAAGAATTACCCCAGTTTATAGATAAGAAACTGAGGTTCAGAAAGTTTAGATCAGAGTCCAGATTTGCATCTCAATTAAGCTGCCAGAGCTGAGGTCGCTCTGACACTAAAATGCACCCATGGGTAACATTGGCAAAATTGCTCTCCAGGGCCTTCATCTTTCTCTTTCACAGCCTCGTCCATGCCTGACCTTCACTCCTCTCCCATGTTCCACATGTCCTTCTCCTGATGAATGGATTCAGTGAGCTCTTTGTGACTTATTGTCTTTGTCAATTTGCCACTTTTGAAAGTGGCAAGAGATAGTAAGAGTAGAATAAATGGTAGGAGTGGTGGTAGTTAGTAGTGATAGTGATTAGTAGTGGTGGTAGTTACTAGAGCTTAGCTATTTGCCAAGGTATCCCACACACCTATTTTCCCAGAGTCTCAAATCACAGTACATTTATGAGTTAAGCAGTAATATTATTCCCACTTTAGAGAGTGAGAGACAACAAAGACCAAAACATTGACTTGTCTATCTAGTGGAGGTGAGATTCAGGTCCAAATTTATAATCTTCAAATCAACCAGGTATATGAATGAAAGTGGTTGTAAATTATAGAGGATCTGCCAGTGTTTGTGAAATGTTCATTATTAAAACACCCTTTCCATCATGTTGTGTGACCACCAAAGCAGGTCTGTTTATGACAGCCCTTCTTTAAGGAATTGAGGGCTTGGAGGGGGGATATTATGAGGCAGGGTTTGGTTGTGATTACAGTTTTGTGTGATTGTTTACTCTGAATAAATATGACCAGGCTTTTGGCTTTTCAGTATTCCCAAACACCATCATTTGGAGTGCCAAATTTACAAGGCACAGGTGCCATAATTCTCCCCATAAAGAACCCATAGTGGATATTGCTAGATAATCTTAAGACCTTTTCCTACTTGTGCAGATATAAAGCATTGATCTTCAACCCAGTCATCTTGGTAGAGTTACCATTAGTCATATACTAGAAGAAACCAAATAAATTAATGAGAGCTAAATATTTTCCAAAGTGTGTTTGAAATTCTATTCTTTGCTCTGATGTTGAGGTTTTGGCTTCCCTGTAGGTTTTAATGTCAACCACCTGGACATTGCCCCCCGCTATGCCAGCATTCTTATGGGTATCTCAAATGGAGTAGGGACCCTGTCTGGAATGGTCTGTCCCCTCATTGTTGGTGCGATGACCAAGCACAAGGTAATGATTTCCTGTGTGGCTATGGGTACATTTTCAGGAGATTGAAGCATTACACAAACTTGAGATCTTGAGACCCTACCCCAGCCCTTAAATGTGTGTGTCCTTGACCTTGACTAGGTCACATGAACTATTTTCCTCCCCTTCTTCCCTCTCTCCCTTCCTTTTTTCTTCCTCCCTTTCTTCTCTTCCTTCTGTTTTTTAAGTCATTGCTTATTGATGGAACCGGAGCTAATTGGTTGGTTGTTCCACATTTTCTCAACTGAGACATGAAAGTTCAGGGGAGAGAGGTGAAGGCTCTGTGTTGAGACACAAAGAAGAAGCTGAGGCAGTCAACTCAGGATCAATGAATTACTAAAGATTGTTTTATAATTTCAAGTGATTAATTTTATAGCCTATTTCATCTATTGCTTAGTATATACTAGCATAAAAATATTACTGCTGTTATACTTCCTTGTTAAGAAGAAAGCAAAGCATTAATGACCCTGTCTAAGAACCCACAAGGGAGTGGCGCTCAATCTTCACTGCACCTTTGTGTATTTAGACTAGGGTGGGTGGAAGAGGAGGATCCCGTGATCCATCGAGTTCAAGTACAGGCCACAAGCTTCCTTTATCACTGTCACTGACAAAATTTCAGGATGTTGGTTTCTGCAAATAAAAGTTTTTGAACACCATAGATTTTTTTCCCCCAACCATTTTCTTAGATGAATTTTCTTTTATAAATATAGCTTTAGAAATTATTCTGGCTTCTTAGGAAAGAAAGCACTAAGTAATATTTCTTACTTTCTGACAGAAAAGGAAGATGGGATTTAGGGATTCTACAGAAAGGAGACTCATTTTTTTTCATTTTGTTCATGAGATAATACGGCTGGTAACACGCCTATTAAATCCAGCCTTACCTTTGGGGTGGGCATGTGCCTTTGTCCTAGTGGAAGCCTCCAGAACATATTGTTATTCACTGGTTTTTGTGAAAACGTTACCTGACACTTTGTTTTCTTGTTTAGACTCGTGAGGAATGGCAGAACGTGTTCCTCATAGCTGCCCTGGTGCACTACAGTGGTGTCATCTTCTACGGAGTCTTTGCTTCTGGGGAGAAACAGGAGTGGGCTGACCCTGAGAATCTCTCTGAGGAGAAATGTGGGATCATCGACCAAGATGAATTAGCTGAGGAGACAGAACTCAACCACGAGACTTTTGTGAGTCCTGGAAAGAAGACATCCTATGGAGCCACCACCCAGAATTGTGAAATTCAGAGGAAGGAATGGAGGGGTCAGAGAGGAGTGACCCTTGATGAAGAAGAGTTGACCTCCTACCAGAACGAAGGACGAGACTTCTCAGATACATCCTAATGTCGGAGGGACACTTCCACCTTGTGCTCACCTTAGGACCAGAAAGTATCCATGCCTATTGCCTTCCCCTTAGCTGCTCTTGCCAGAGTATGGGCACACTGGAGGTAGGAGGGTGAGGGGACGAGGTCGAATCAACAATAGAGCAGAATGTCATCTTGTAATGATACTCATGGGGGTGGAGCTTGTGTTCAGTTGGTAAAATAGCTGATTACATTTTTTTTGGACTTGTAATTGATTCATCTCCCAAAGAAGAAAACTTGTTCAGAAAGAGTAAGGAAGAAAATACTATGTTGATCAAAGAGACACTGAAGGAAGTGGGAATATTTGTCCTGCAGGAGAGTAAACAATATTTGCTATCCCATCGTAACTGTAGAGGTATAGAGGGGGCTCCCTATTCCTAAAAACTCTGCTGCTCTTGGAGGCCCTGTGTTGTGCCAGGTGCTTTATAAACATTATTATTTGATCTCCATTACCCTATGACATCTATTTCTTATCCCTATTTTACAACTAAGGGAACTAAACCAATAAGAGATTAACTTGTCTAGGGTTATTGCACCAGGGCCAATGCTGTAGCCCCAGAAAAAAAGTAGTTTTAGAGATGAAGATTTCAGCTCAGTAGGAAAGATAATTTTAATAAAGAAAATTGAAACTGAAATGAGTTGTCTTGTGGATAATCTTCTATTTTTGTCAGGTATAGAGGATGAAAAAAATGAGATTGATATGGAGAAGATTATTATTTAAACATTGTCTAGAGGGCTGGACTCAAAGACCTCTAGGGTCTTAAGCATTATCTGAAAAGTCACATGATTTCATGAGTTCATAGTTTTTTTTAGATAATAAGAGTCATTATCTTATTCGAATTGGTTTAAAAATGTGAAACAAGATAGCCAAATTTCTTGAAATCTGATGATCAGAATGGCAGAAAAGAAGTAAACAAGGAATTAGCTACTAAATTTCAACTCTCTATAGTTAGTCAACAATGTTAAGGTTAATTATCATCCCAAATTACTCATAATTACTCATAGCAATGACATTTAATAATTTAAGAAGTAGGTTCCTGTGTTTCATTAGGTAAAATTTTCAAGTTTTCTGTTAAAACATGTCTGCTCTTTCTGCTGATGATTATACTAGAAATTATGATCAAATTATTCAAAACTATGACTGAGGTATTCTTAATGACTCTATTTGGGATGATATTCAGGGAAGTTGCAATAATACAGCAATAGTTTTGTAGAGAAATATTAGAAAGGAAATATCTGGGACAACTAGATCCATTGCACTGGAAAATTCATCTTTGTAAAGGCAATAATATGGATACTCTCTAGAAATATTTCAAAATATAATGTTGGCATGTAAAATATTATTTGAAAATAAAGTTATTTTCTTGTTAATTTGTTTTAAAATTTTTATTTCTACATTTAAAAGAAAAATTAAATATTGTAGAAAAATTATAAACTTATAGTTTTATCATTGTAAAGTGCTTTTTCTAATTTCTTCCATTTATATGTTTCTGGTACCTGTTGTGACAGTGAAGTTGTGGCATATTTTATAAAAAGGATAATCTTAAGAAAAAAGAATTTCTTGACTATGAAACAATATTTAGCATATAATTTATATCATAAGACATCTTTAGGTCTCTTTAATGAATGAATCCATGTAAGTCCCTTAGAATAGTTTCTGGCATGTAGAAAGTGTTCATTAATAGCTCATAATCAATATATTTGAACAATTTGGGGGCATTTTTCAGTTTAAAAGAAAGCATGCTATGCCTTTTCCATCCATTAGCTACAGAATTTACTGTGAAAGTCGTGCTGTTTTCTAAGTAAAAAAAAAAAAAAAGAAGTTCACGTTGGCTGGCTGTATTTTATTTTTGTTGTGTTAATAAAGTCAAATAACAGTATTTAAAAACTCCATGATAATCTTTAAGGTAATTTTATTTTGTTACACAAAGTTGTATTTATTACACATTTAATGTTGATATGATTTGTAGAAATTTTGCCTGTTACTTTTCCTTATTGTATTTTTTACAAATAGAGCCCAGGATCATGGTGCTGAGAGCTAGAAGACATTTATTTCTTGTGATGGATTGTTCTCTCTATAGGTTGCATTAGACAGATAATTACAGCTGAACATAAGACAGATGCAGTGCACAAGTCATTGTACATTTTGCTGCAAATGTCCGTGTGAAGAGCAACTGTTGGAGGCAAAGCACGGTTTCTGGTAGGAAGGGAAAGAGGCCTGAGGATGCTGGATTCTTAAGAAAGATCTGATGGTAAACAATGAAAATTTTGGAGAGACTCCTGAATAGGACAACAATATTAATTATTATTCAAGAAATAATGATTCATTTTTTGCCCCTGCATGAATGTTAAATTTATGAGGTTAAAAGTGGAATGTACTGCTTCTATTTCACACTCCCTCCTTGCAACCCCAACAAATCTGGTCTTCCCTTTCTGTTTCTTACCTCAGTTACTCACATCACCCTTTTGCTCAAGCTATAACTTGTGGATATCTTTGGCTTAAAATTTCCTTCTTTTTTTTCCAGGCCAAATTAATTTAATTTAGTTTCAAATATGTAGATCCATGACTCACATCAACTTTGGAAAAATTCTCAGCCTTACTTCCTAAGATATTTTACTGCATTCTCTCTCTACTCTGTTTCTAGGGGTCCAGTTAAATGAATGATACATTCGCGTATGAAGATCTCTGACCATGTCTTTTGCATTTTTCAACTCTTAACATTTTATGTATAATTATAGTTACTGTCATCTGACTTTTTTTATTTATTTCTATGATGGAAATCCAACCACTGTACTCTCAATTTCAATTACTGTTTTTCCAGTTCTATATGTTTTAATGGTTCTTTTTTATTCCTGCTATATCCTTAAAAATATTTACAGTTCTCCCATGACATTTCAATCCTGTGTTTTATTTCCTGGAACATAGTAAGTTAGTTGTTTCAAAGTTTGATCAGTGCCAGTAGCTGTAGATCATGTGATTCTATTTCTATCTTCTGTTGGTTTTGTTGGTTCTTATTCATATTCTCTTATTTGGGTCTGTGGTAGGTTTCCTTTATTGTCTCTAGAAATAATTCTAGGATCAAAATAATGCTCTTTTCTTTATTTCTCCAGGGAGGTTTTTGTGTGCCTCTCCAGGAACCAAAGGACAAGAGCAATCTGGGATTATCTGAGCCCAGGTGCAGGGCCAGGGTATTCTGGACCACCAGATGGCTTGAGGCTGGGCTCCAGGCTGTATGAAGATCCTTTTACTTCCAGGTTCCCCTTACTGCTAGAGTGCAGCACTTCAGGATCCCAACCCACACGACTACGATTTTACTACAGATTTTTTCCCTGTACCAGGCCATAAGACATACTGCTCACCCACTAAACACTGAATTTGTCAGGGTTAACAGATGCTCCCAGGAGAAAAGTGACCCCAGTTGTCAAGCTCATGTCTCTAGGTTTTCATCTTCTCTCGGATGGTCAGCAGGTAGCCTGCAATTTTTCACTACCATATTGGCTTTCCAATGCTTTTGAGCGGAATTTTCTTTAAAAATGTCTTGTTCAACTTTCTTAGTGGGAAGTTTGGTCTGAATTACCTAGTCTACCTTAATGGATACTGAAATATTTTTATTCCATCTTTACAATTTCTCCTAAACTTATCTATTTCATAACGTGCTAACACCTAAATGCCAAATCCTTATAAATTTGGTTAAGTACAGCAAATGTTTAGTTATCTCTTTGAAATCGGAAAAGACCCCCTAAAATTTACCCTGAAATGTGGCCCCTTAAAGTTCCCTAGAAATGCTATCCGGGGTGCCACATGCGCTACCGGAATTTGGGGTGGCTTACGATTTCACCACGGGCTTATTACTAAATCCCTAATATTAGTAAGCCTGAGAGGGTTCTTGCCTAATATTTAGAGAAGAATTCTAAATACCAGCACAGATAAACGAGGCAGCATGGTACGTTTTAAGCTTTTATTTAGTAAAAAAAGTGCATAAGAGAGTGAGAGCTTTATTTAGGGGAGAGAGGTGAATAGGGGTTCATACCAAGCACCAGGAACCAGCCACATGGATGAGTATCTAGGCCAGGAAGCCTAGAGCACATGGCCTTCAGGAGGGGCAGGGCTACTGCAAGCCCTGTCCTGACAAGAGGCCAGGGAAGAAGAGCAGCGCAAAAGCCCCGAGCACACTGTGCCCCAGGCTTTTAACCCACTCCAAAGGGGAGTGGTTAATTAACCTGATTGGCTGGTGGGCACCCTGGTGTGGCCAGGTAGGGGAGTGAGGCCACACAGGGGCGTGGCAAAAGCATCAGGTAGGAGCATGAGGTCACACAGGGGCGTGGTCTTCCAGTTCACAAATCTGACCAATTTTAACCTGTATGCCTGCCTACTTCATTCCCCCCTCAGAGACTCCAGACCTTAATCTTAAGGGGATGTTGATGGGCGTCGAGTCACCATCTTCTGTAGCTACTTCCTGCTGAATGCGGGCGCAGACCCTGCCTGTTCTCGGTCTGGAAGTCTCTGCCTATCTCATCTAATGAGTTCACTTCATGAGCTGGATCTCTTTCAGTCTCCGGCATTCTCAGTGTCTCCTGCATGGTCATCATTATTCTCAGAAGCTGCTGGGTTCTACTGGGTTCTTTTAGATATAAATGAAGGTCCATTGTCACTCTGGAGTGACCGTGGGAGTCCAAAGCGTGGCACGATGTCTTTCAACAAGGCTTTAAACACCTCGTGTGCTTTCTCCGTTCGGGTCAAAAAGGCCTCTATCCATCCTGTAAAAGTAACAAAGACTAGAAGGTACCTACAATTGCTTGTAGGGAGCATATTGGTAAAATCAACCTGCCAATCTTCAGCTATTTATGTTCCCCTCCATTGCACAGGAGTCAACAGGGGAGGTGGCCTTACATGGTGAGGGTTATTCTGTAAACATAGAGGCCAAGAGCGAGTCATTTCCTTTATGACCATATTTGGTCCCTTTCCTCCAAAAGCTCGGGAGACCAGCTGTACTAAGGCATGTCTTCCCAAGTGGGTAGTGCTGTGTAATTTTCCATTAAGTGGCCATTGGTAGCATAATTCTGTGATTTAGCATCCACTATCCATTTGCTTTTTAGTATAGCCTCGCTGTTGAGCCCATTCATTTTCAGGCTCCATATAGTGAGATTCCTTAGCTACTTCCACAGATTGATGTATAAGGGCCATTTCCAAACTTTCCTGTGTAGCTGCTCTATCTGCTAACGCATTTCCCTGGTTAATATAATTATCTCCCTTCTGATATCCCTTGCAGTGGATGACGGCCACTTCTAAAGGCTCCAGTACTGCCTGAAGTAGAGGCAGTATCTCTTTTCCATATTTAACAGGGTAACTCTTTACAGTCACTAAGCCCCTCTCTTTCCAGATTGCTGTGTGTGCATGCAACACAAGGAAAGCATATCTGGAATCTATCTATCTATCTATCTATCTATCTATCTATCTATCTATCTGCATATAATATCTATCTATCTATCTATCTATCTATCTATCTATCTATATATATATAAACTCACTGGCCTTTTCCCAGTTGTAAAGCCCTAGTCAATGCAATAAGCTCTGTCTTTTGGGCTAAAGTATTGTGTGGTAATGCTTGGGCTTCTATCGTCTGCCTTTTTAACTCCTTCCTTCAGATAGCTGCTGCCATCAGTAAACCATTCAGCATCTGGATTTTCCAGGGGCTCATCTCAAAGGTCTGGCCTACTAGGGTACATCTGCCTAATTCATCTTCTGTTAAAAATTCAGTGTGGATTAGGTCGAAGTGGCATGCAGGCTTGTTTCGGATAGTCACTCAAGTGTCAGGATTTATTTTTCTCCACTCACTATCTTTTTTTTTTTTTTTTTTTTTTGACAGGCAGAGTTAGACAGTGAGAGAGAGAGAGACAGAGAGAAAGGTCTTCCATCCATTGGTCCACCCCCCAAATGGCCGCTATACCAATTCGAAGCCAGGAGCCAGGTGCTTCCTCCTGGTCTCCCATGTGGGTGCAGGGCCCAAGCACTTGGGCCATCCTCCACTGCACTCCCGGGCCACAGCAGAGAGCTGGACTGGAAGAGGAGCAACCGGGACAGAATCCAGTGCCCCAACCGGGACTAGAACCGAGGGTGCCAGCGCCGCAAGGCAGAGGATTAGCCTAGTGAGCTGCGGTGCTGGCCATCCACTCACTATCTTGAAGTTTGCTATTTAGAATATATAAACTCTGACAGCACCATGAAAGGGTAACAGAGAAGGAAGTCTCTGTGTTTTCATTGCCTCACTTAATTGTTTGTAGTCTCAGGCCCTGGATCTACACTAACCACATAGCCCCAACAAAACCTCAAGGGTGGCTAGAGAATAAAGGGGAGTTTGTGTATCACCAGCTAAGCACTGATGATACCCGCCAGCCAGCTCTCTCCTTCATGTAGGGTCTTAAGAACTCTCACTTAGCATGCTAAGATAGTCTCCTAAGCTCAGTGTCATAAATGATGTGACCCAGGTATGTGGCATCTGGGAGAGCTGAGGTTTGTTGTAGGGAGCAAATATCTATATGGGAAGGTTTCATTTCAGGTAGAGGAAAAAACAAGAACAAAGTAGGGACATGCTTGTCATATTGAAAGAACACCAGCTCCCATAAAGTGGTCAGGTTCTGGACATGGTTTGAAAGAAGAAAGATCCGTGGAGAGGCTGAAGTGTGCAGGTGGGGGATGGAATCAGGAATTTTGGATTTGTTTGGGTATTCTACTTGCCTGTTGATATCTAAGTGATGGTGTTGCTGGGCAGTGGTTTTTAGTCAGCTGGAGTTGCCGATTTGCGAGCCATGCACACATCACATAGTTGGTATTTAAAGCCATGAGACCAGATGAGATCATCAAGATTTCAGTGTGGAGAAAAGGACTGCTCTCTGAGGGCCCTCAGGAAGAGGGAGGTGGAGGATGGGTGGGGGGACCCAGAGAGAGAGGCGTCCTGTGGCTAAGTGCAGCCAGCATGGCACAGAGGGGACATGATCGCCTGTGTCCAAGCTTCCGCTGGTTTAAATATGACGAGGACGGAGAGTGGACCATTGGATTCAGCAACAGGGAGATCTTGTCGACCTTGGTCGGAGTAGTGTCAATGTAACTATAACCACAGAACCCTGAATGGACTGTGCTCAGGGATGGGAGTGTCTTCTCACCTAGGCACAAATTGCAGGGATCTCCAGACAGTTCAGCAAAATTTCCATCACAAAAGGCAGAGCCCCACACAAACAGGAAGAAAGGTATTTGCAGGAGGCCAGGCACCACAGGGAAGAGAATGAACTTTAATTTAGAAGAGGAGATAGTGCATACACTATAACAATAGAGTTCTCCTTTGGTAAAGGGAAGAATTGTCCCCAGGAGAAAATGGGGCTAGATGGAGAGATTTTTAAATCTGAGAGGTCAGTTAGGAGTCTTCATGATAATGTACAAATGAGGGCCTGGACCAGGATTCAGGGGCAATGGAAAGGGAAAGAAGCCATAGTTACAGAAATCTTTTTTTTTTTTTTTCTGTTCTTTTTTTTTTTTTTATTCTTTTTTTTAACTTTTATTTAATGAATATAAATTTCCAAAGTACAGCTTATAGATTACAATGGCTTCCCCCCCATAACGTCCCTCCCACCCGCAACCCTCCCCTTTCCCTCTCCCTCTCCCCTTCCATTCACATCAAGATTCATTTTCAATTCTCTTTATATACAGAAGATCAGTTTAGCATATATTAAGTAAAGATTTCAACAGTTTGCACCCACATAGAAACACAAAGTGAAAAATACTGTTCGAGCACTAGTTATAGCATTAAATCTCAATGTACAGCACATTAAGGACAGAGATCCTACATTAAGGGTTAGTGCACAGTGACTCCTGTTGTTGACTTTACAAATTGACACTCTTGTTTATGGCATCAGTAATCACCCTAGGCTCTTGTCATGAGTTGCCAAGGCTATGGAAGCCTTTTTTTTTTTTTTTAAACTTTTATTTAATGCATATAAATTTCCAAAGTACGACTTATGGATTACAATGGCTTTCCCCCCATACCGTCCCTCCCACCCACAACCCTCCCCTTTCCCACTCCCTCTCCCCTTCCATTCACATCAAGATTCATTTTCGATTATCTTAATATACAGAAGATCAGCTTAGTATACATTAAGTATGGATTTCAACAGTTTGCTCCCACACAGAAACATAAAGTGAAAAATAATAGATGATTTTTTAAAATGATGATGAAATCAGAGCAGACCTATTGTCATGTTTAATCCCAGTGAGAGTCAAGTTGGGAATTGATAATTTCTTTTTTTTTTTTTTTTTTTAACAGAGGATCAGTTTAGTATGCATTAAGTAAGGATTTCAACAGTTTGCACCCCCATAGAAACACAAAGTGAAATATATTGTTTGAGTACTCGTTATAGCATTAAATCTCAATGTACAGCACATTAAGGATAGAGATCCTACATGAGGAGTAAGTGCACAGTGACTCCTGTTGTTGACTTTACCAATTGACACTCCTGTCTATGGCATCAGTAATCTCCCTATGCTCCAGTCATGAGTTTCCAAGGCTATGGAAGCCCTCTGAGTTCTCCGATTCTTATCTTGTTTAGACAAGCTCATAGTCAAAGTGGAGGTTCTCTCCTCCCTTCAGAGAAAGGTACCTCCTTCTTTGATGGCCTGTTCTTTCCACTGGGATCTCACTCGCAGAGATCTTTTGCCAGAGTGTCTTGGCTTTCCATGCCTGAAATACTCTCATGAGCTTTTCAGCCAGCTCCGAATGCCTTTAGGGCTGATTCTGAGGCCAGAGTGCTATTTAGGACATCTGCCATTCTATGAGTCTGCTGAGATTCTCACTTCCCATGTTGGATCACTCTCCCCTTTATTTACTCCATCAGTTAGCGTTAGCAGGTACTAGACTTGTCTATGTGCTCCCTTTGACTCCCAGTCCCTTCACCATGACCAACTGTGAACTGAAACTGATCACCTGGAACAGTGAGATGGCATTGGTACATGCCACCTCGATGGGATTGAATTGGAATCCCCTGGTATGCTTCCAACTCCACCACTTGGGGCAAGTCAGCCTGAGCATGTCCCAAATTATACATCTCTTCCCTCTCCCATTCCCACCACCATGTTCAACAGGGATCACATTTCAGTTAATTTTCAACACTTAAGAATAACTGTGCATCAATTACAGATCTAAACCAGTCATATTAAGTAGAACAGATAAAAAAACTACTAAGAGGGATAATGTATTTAGTTGTTCATTAACAGTCAGGGCTATGCTGATCAAGCCACCATTTCCCATAGTGTCCACCTCACTCCAACAGGTTTCCCTCTTGGTGTTCAGTCAGTCGTCACCGATCAGGGAGAACATATGGTATTTGTCCCTTTGGGACTGGCTTATTTCACTCAGCATGATGTGTTCCAGATTCCTCCATTTTGTTGCAAATGACTGGATTTCGTTGTTTCTTACTGCGGTATAGTATTCTAAAGAGTACATATCCCATAATTTCTTTATCCAGTCTATCGTTGATGGGCATTTAGGTTGGTTCCAGGTCTTAGCTATTGTGAATTGAGCTGCAATAAACATTAGGGTGCAGACCTCTTTTTTGTTTGCCAATTTAAATTCCTTTGGGTAAATTCCAAGGAGTGGGATGGCTGGGTCGAACGGTAGGGTTATCTTCAGGTTTCTGAGGAATCTCCAGACTGACTTCCATAGTGGCTTGACCAGTTTGCATTCCCACCAACAGTGGGTTAGTGTCCCTTTTTCCCCACATCCTCTCCAGCATCTGTTGTTGGTAGATTTCTGCATGTGAGCCATTCTAACCGGGGTGAGGTGAAACCTCATTGTGGTTTTGATTTGCATTTCCCTGATTGCTAATGACCTTGAACATTTTTTCATGTGCCTGTTGGCCATTTGGATTTCCTCTTTTGAGAAATGTCTATTGAGGTCCTTGGCCCATCTCTTAAGTGGGTTGTTGGTTTTGTTTTTGTGGAGTTTCTTGATCTCTTTGTAGATTCTGGTTATTAACCCTTTGTCTGTTGCATAGTTTGCAAATATTTTTTCCCATTCTGTCGGTTGTCTTTTCACTCTCCTCACTGTTTCTTTTGCAGTACAGAAACTTCTCAATTTGATGCAATCCCAATAGTTGATTTTGGCTTTGACTGCCTGTGCCTCCCGGGTCTTTTCCAGAAATTCTTTGCCTGTGCCAATATCTTGAAGGGTTTCTCCAATGTTCTCTAGTAACTTGATGGTGTCAGGTCGTAGATTTAGGTCTTTAATCCATGTGGAGTGGATTTTTGTGTAAGGTGTAAGGTAGGGGTCTTGCTTCATGATTCTGCACGTGGAAATCCAATTTTCCCAGCACCATTTATTAAATAGACTGTCCTTGCTCCAGGAATTAGTTTTAGATCCTTGATCAAATATAAGTTGGCTGTAGATGTTTGGGTTGATTTCTGGTGTTTCAATTCTGTTCCATTGGTCTATCCATCTGTTTCTGTACCAGTACCATGCTGTTTTAATTACAACTGCCCTGTAGTATGTCCTGAAATCTGGTATTGTGATGCCTCCGGCTTTGTTTTTGTTGTACAAGATTGCTTTAGCTATTCGAGGTCTCTTGTGCCTCCATATAAATTTCAGCATCATTTTTTCCAGATCTGAGAAGAAGGTCTTCGGTATCTTGATTGGTATTGCATTGAATCTGTAAATTGCTTTTGGGAGAATGGACATTTTGATGATATTGATTCTTCCAATCCATGAGCATGGAAGATTTTTCCATTTCTTGGTATCCTCTTCTATTTCTTTCTTTAAGGTTTTGTAATTTTCATCGTAGAGATCTTTAACGTCTTTGGTTAAGTTTATTCCAAAGTATTTGATTGTTTTTGTAGCTATTGTGAATGGGATTGATCTTAGAAGTTCTTCCTCAGCCATGGCATTGTCTGTGTATACAAAGGCTGTTGATTTTTGTGCATTGATTTTATACCCTGCTACTTTGCCAAACTCTTCTATGAGTTCCAATAGTCTCTTAGTAGAGTTCTTTGGGTCCTCTAAATAAAGAATCATGTCATCTGCAAAGAGGGATAGTTTGAGCTCTTCCTTCCCAATTTGTATCCCTTTGATTTCTTTTTCTTGCCTAATAGCTCTGGCTAGAACCTCCAGAACTATATTGAATAGCAGTGGTGAGAGTGGGCATCCCTGTCTGGTTCCAGATCTCAGTGGAAATGCTTCCAACTTTTCCCCATTCAATAGGATGTTAGCTGTGGGTTTTTCATAGATTGCTTTGATTGTATTGAGGAATGTTCCTTCCAAACCCAGTTTGCTTAGAGTTTTCATCATGAACGGGTGTTGTATTTTATCAAATGCTTTCTCGGCATCTATTGAGATAATCATATGGTTTTTCTTCTGCAGTCTATTAATGTGGTGTATCACATTGATTGTCTTGCGCACATTAAACCATCCCTGCATACCAGGGATGAATCCCACTTGGTCTGGGTGGATGATCTTTCTGATGTGTTGTTGCATTCTATTGGCGAGAATTTTATTGAGGATTTTTGCATCTATGTTCATCAGGGATATTGGTCTGTAATTCTCTTTCAGTGCTGCATCTTTTTCCGGCTTAGGAATTAAGGTGATGCTGGCTTCATAGAAAGAATTTGGGAGGACTCCCTCTTCTTCGATTGTTCTGAATAGTTTGAGAAGAATTGGAGTTAGTTCTTCTTTAAACGTCTGGTAGAATTCAGCAGTGAATCCATCTGGTCCTGGGCTTTTCTTTGTTGGGAGGGCCTTTATTACTGTTTCAATTTCTGTCTCAGTTATGGGTCTGTTTAGGTTTTCGATGTCTTCCTGGTTCAATTTAGGCAGGTTGCATGTGTCCAGGAATCTATCCATTTCTGATAGGTTTCCCTGTTTGCTGGCATACAAGTCCTTGTAGTAATTTCTGATGATTCTTTTTATTTCTGTGGTGTCTGTTGTTACATTTCCTTTTTCATCTCTGATTTTATTGATTTGGGTCTTTTCTCTTCTTTTTTTAGTTAGTTGGGCCAATGGGGTGTCAATTTTGTTTATTTTTTCAAAAAACCAGCTCTTCGTTTGGCTGATTTTTTGTAATGTTTTTCTTGATTCAATCCTGTTGATTTCTTCTCTGATTTTAATTATTTCTCTTCTCCTACTAGATTTGGGTCTGATTTGCTGTAGGTTTTCTAGATCCTTGAGGTGAATTGAAAGCTCATCTATTTGGTGTCTTTCCAATTTCTTGATGTAGGCACCTATTGATATAAACTTTCCTCTTAACACTGCTTTTGCTGTGTCCCATAAGTTTTGGTATGTTGTGCTGTTATCCTCATTTACTTCCAGAAAGTTTTTGATTTCTCTTTTGATTTCTTCTATGACCCATTGTTGATTCAGGAGCATGTTGTTCAATCTCCATGTGTTTGCGTATGCTCTAGGGATTCCTGAGTTGGTAATTTCCAACTTCATTCCTTTATGGTCTGAGAAGCTGCATGGTATGATTCTAATTCTTTTGAATTTGCTGAGACTCGCTTTATGGCCTAGTATGTGGTCAATCCTAGAGAAGCTTCCATGTACTGCTGAGAAGAATGTAAAATCTTTAGCTGTAGGATTGAAAGTTCTGTATATATCTGTTAGATCCATTTGGGCTATAGTGTCGTTTAAATCTGTATCCTTGTTGATCTTCTGACCGGATGATCTGTCTATTTCTGAGAGTGGAGTATTGAAGTCCCCCAGTACTACTGTATTGGGGTCTAAGTCTCCCTTTAAGTCCGTTAATAAATCTTTTAGATAAACTGGTGCCCTGTAGTTAGGTGCATATACATTGATAATTGTTATATCTTCCTGTTGAAGTGATCCCTTAATCATGATATAGTGTCCCTCTTTGTCTCTCTTAACAGTTTTTGTGGTAAAGTTTATGTTGTCCGATATTAAGATGGCTACGCCTGCTCTTTTTTCATTTCTGTTGGCATGGTATATCTTTTTCCAGCCTTTCACTTTCAGTCTGTATGGATCTTTGTTGGAAAGATGTGTTTCTTGTAAGCAGCAAATAGATGGGTTTTGTTCCTTAACCCAATCAGCCAATCGGTGTCTTTTAACTGGACAGTTCAGGCCATTCACGTTCAAAGTGACTAATGATAAGTGGTAACTTTGCCCTGCCATTTGCCAAAGATAAGTTCTAATATATGCTTTGAATTCCCTGTGATCTTTTGCTGTGAGGTTTCCCTCCTTGGTTTCCTTCCTTTACCTTCTTTCATATTGATGACCGTGTTTCTGTGTTTCTGTGTGTAACACATCTTTAAGCATCTTTTGCAGGGCTGGACGAGTGGCAACAAATTCTTTCAATTTCTGTTTGCAATGAAAAGTCTTTATTTCACCTTCATTCACAAATGATAGCTTTGCAGGATATAATATTCTGGGCTGGCAGTTGTTCTCTCTTAGTACCTGGGCTATATCTCGCCATTCCCTCCTAGCTTTTAGAGTTTCTGATGAGAAGTCAGCTGTGAGTCTGATTGGAGATCCTCTGAGAGTAATCTGACGTTTCTCTCTTGCACATTTTAGGATCTTTTCTTTATGTTTCACTGTGGAGAGTTTAATTACAACGTGTCGTGGTGAGGATCTCTTTTGGTCGTGTTTATTAGGGGTTCTGTGGGCTTCCTGTACTAGGATTTCTCTGTCCTTCTCCAAACCTGGGAAATTTTCTGCTAATATCTCACTAAAAAGGCCTTCTAATCCTTTCTCCCTCTCCATGCCTTCAGGAACTCCTAGAACCCGAATGTTGGGTTTTTTAATAGTATCCTGAAGATTCCCGACAATATGCTTTAGATTTCTAATTTCCTCTTCTTTTCTTTGGTCTGACTGTATCCTTTCCTGTTCTCTGTCTTCTAAGTCCGATATTCTCTCTTCTGCTTCACCCATTCTGTTTTTAAGGCTCTCTATTGTGTTTTTCATTTGATCTATTGAATTCTTCACTTCAGTCACTATCACAGTTTCCTGTTGTACTAGTTGTTTCGTTTCATTTTGATTCCTCCTTAATATTTCATTTTCACGAGAGAGATTTTCTATCTTGTCCATTAAGGATTTGTGTAGTTCCAGAATTTGTTTTTGAGAACTTCTTAATGTTCTTATCAATTTTTTGAGATCTGCTTCTTGCATTTCTTCTATGTCATCATCTTCATAATCTTGAATTGGGGTGTCTTTTTCATTTGAGGGCGTCATAGTGACTTCCTTGTTTTTATTACCTCGGTTTTTGCGTTTGTTATTTGGCATATTGGAGATATTTGGTTTCTTCACTGTGGTGCTTTTTCTTGTTATACTATGACTCTAGATTAAGTGGACTATCTGTTTTTGATGGAGCCTTAGGGCTTGAGATGGGTGTGGCCTGAGAGCTCTGTTTGGTGTGCCAAAGGTGACACTCCAAGGTTAGGCGTGGTAAATCTCTCTCTCTCTCTTTTTTTTTTTTTGATTCAAAAGGGAAGTAATTCCGCACAGCTGAACGAAGTTGGAGGTAGTTAGCAGGCAAATGATATACCCACAGGAGCCAGAGATCGGAAGCTCTTTCCCAAGATCCCCACAGGGAATCTGTTCGGCCCTCAGAGTGGGCTCAAATTCTCCTTCAGCCTCCCACTGGGTTGCCAAAGTTACGGAATTGTAGCGTCTCTGGAGAGTGCTCACGTGAATTCCGTGAGTTCTCTCCCCCACCATCTCTTTTTTCACAGTCTCAGTTCAGTAGCACCACAAATTTACTAGCTCCTAATCTCCTGTTAATTCGCCCCGCCCAGAGTCAGGTTTTTCTGCTAGGCTCAGGGCCGGTGCAGACCTGAGGTCGCTCTGCTTATGACGTATGTCCAAGATGGCGCCTGCTCTTTGTCTTGCTCGCCCTTGAGAGGTGAGCGGAGAGAGAGAAACCCGTGTCCGTACTAGTCACCCTTTTTTCTCTCTCTCTCTCTCTTCCAGTTAGCCTTGTGAACTTCCCCGCCCCGGGGGTCGTTCCCTCTAGTCTCCTCTTTCCGCTTGCCTGCCGGTGTCTCGGGCTATTGAGGTTCGGCTCACCTCGCGTTCCAGCGCTGGTGTGTTGAGTCTGCCGCTGATGTCCCGAACTGTGGGCTCCCACGCTCTCCACGCAGGTCCGCTGTGAGTCACGCGTTCCGGAAGAGTTTCTTCTGCTGTTTCCTCCCCTACTCTTCCTTGAACCTGCAGTATCTCCACTTTTATTAAACTATCTCTCCCCAGACTATCATTGTGCTCCCTTCCTATTCCGCCATCTTGCCGGAAATCAGTTACAGAAATCTTTAAAACAATCTTTTTCTAGAAAAATAATAAATTCTCCTTGTAGAAAAATTTCAAAATACAAAAAATTCAATGAAGAGAATGAAAACTCCCCTATTATTGCAGCAGATTTAATTACTCTTAACATTCAAGCATATATGCCTCCAGTCTTTACATATATGTATTTTTAATAAATTTTGGATAATATGTATATGCAGTTTTTTATATCCTTTTGCACTTTCTAATATACAATAATACAATAAATTTCTATGTTTTTAAATATTCTCCAGAATTATAATTTTAAAAATTCACTGAGATAATTTACAACCAGTAAAATTTACAGATCTTAGGTTTACAGCTTAATTGGTTTTCCCTTATATATATGTACACCTGTGGTACCCACTATTCTGATTTGCATCATTGTGGATTAGTTTTGCCTGTTCTTGAGCTTCATATAAATTGAATAATACAAAAGCAACCATTTTGAATCCCAATTCTTTCCCTCAGTATTTTTTTTTAAGATTTATTTATTTATTTGAAAGTCAGAGTTATAGAGAGACAGAGGCAGAGACTGAGAAAGAGAGAGGTCTTCCACCGCTGGTTAACTCCCCAAATGGCTGCAATGGCCTGAGCTACACCCAACTGAAGCTGGGAGCCAGGAGCTTCTTCCAGGTCTTCCACGCAGGTGCAGGAGACCAAGGACTTGGGCCATCTTTTATTGCCTTCCTAAGCCATAGCAAAGAGTTGAATCAGGAGTGGAGCAGCCTGGACTTGAAGCAGTGCCCATATGGGATGCCAGCACTGCAGGTGGTGGCTTTACCCACTATGCTACAGTGCTGGCCCCTCCCTCAGTATATTTAAAAAATCAATTTGTGTTATTGTATTTATCAGTAGATAACTTTTATTGATATGCATGTTACTTTTTATGGATATACCAAAATGTGTTTATCCATTCTTCTAATTGATAGCCATTTGGGTTGCTTCTAGTTTTGTTTAGGGGAGTTATTATGAACAAAGCTGCTATGCATATTCTTGTCTATTTTGTAGATATATGCTTTTATTTCTTGAGGAACAGAATTTCTGGGTCATACAGTAGGTATATCTTTAACTTTGTAAGAAACTGCCAGACAATTTTCCATTGTGGTTGTACAATTTTACTTTCTTACCATTTACGAATGTAAGTTCAGGATATAAAAAAAAGCATTTCAAAGTCACCAGTGAGGACGTGATTTTTAATGGCTGAAGGGTATAGTTCATATTACACCCCTAGAGAGGCTGTTACATGTTGTCAGATGTTAGACATTTTAGGCAGTTTCTAAATTTTCACTATTATAGTAATAGTGATCAAATCTTTGACTACAAATCCTTGACTCATTTGTAAGAGCTATTTTCAAGAGACTTTCCATTTCTATATTATCATTCAGTAAGTAGCTGATTGCATTCATTAGCAGTAGTAACAGAACAGATAGTGCAGAATGCAGCTGTCTGAATACAAACTTCAGGTGGCTTTGAAATGCTTTGCTTTCAGAGTTACATTGGAAGTGTATTGGTGATGGGAACTCCAGGGCTAGAAGGCACTTCAAACACAGGGACATCAGGGATACAGTGCTTCCCTCCCTCTCCTTCCCTCTCTCTTTCTTCCCTCACTTCCCTCTTCCTTCCCTCACTTCCTCTTTTATTCCTTCCACATACATTTGTCTACTCATACTGTATGGATTCTGAATTGAAGAGTTAAGCCAAATAATTAGGGCATACCACTAACTAGAAAAAACTGCACCCCCTTCAACCATTGTGTGAAACTGTGGCAGCAGCTGCCAGTTGAATCCACTTCCCTTTCCTCCTCCGCTTTCCCTAATAGGGATGGATGGCAGCAGCTTCCAGCTGGGGCTCCTTAGAGCATAACCAACCTCCGTTGTCAAAGCTGGGAGAGGAGGCAGAGCTTTCTGGTGAAGTGCCCACTTCACCTTGCATTTCACGTGGGGAGAACGCCATGAGCAAGAAGGAGCCACTAGAGCGTGAAGCTGGCTGAGCCGCTTGTTCTTGGTAGTGTTGGTGTGGGAGTGGCCACCCGAGTGCCTTGAGGTGAGACCTCCATGTGGAGTCTGTGGCAGGGCACGCAGGTGGGGGAGGCAACAGAACTCCTCCAAAAACGTGGACAACATGTCAGGTATCTGCTCAGTCCTTCTTGGGAAGACAGTCTATCTCATTTCTAGTTGTTATCACATTCTCATTCTCCAATCTGTCCATGGGCTAAAAGAGGCTAAGATCTTCTCAAAATGGGCTACAGATAGGTTGCTAAGTGGAAGGAAACCCAAAAATTTTGTGGCTGCTTTGCAGTCTCTGCCTAAAATATCTTTTGTGGAACCTGATTGCCTTTTTCTCCTTACCTTCTTCCTCACCCAGCTCCCTTTGTTCATTTTCTTTCTTTCTTTCTTTCTTTCTTTCTTTCTTTCTTTCTTTCTTTCTTTCTTTCTTTCTTTCTTTCTTTCTTTCTTTCTTTCTTTCTTTCCTTCCTTCCTTCCTTCCTTCCTTCCTTCCTTCCTTCCTTCCTTCCTTTATTTATTTGAAAGAGTTACAGAGAGAGGTCAAGCCAGAGAGAGAGAGGTCTTCCATCCTCCGGTTCATTCCCCAGATGGCCACAATGGCTGAAGCTGAGCCCATCTGAAGCCAGGAGCCAGGAGCTTCTTCCAGGTCTTCTACATGGGTGCAGGGGCCCAAAGACTTGGGCCATCTCCCATTGCTCTCCCAGGCCATAGCAGAGAGCTGGATCGGAAGAGGAGCAGGCAGGACTAGAACTGGTGACCATATGGGATGCCAGCACTTCAGGCTAGGACTTTAACCCGCTATGCCATCGTGCCAGCCCCTCATTCTCTTTCATATTTCCTCTGCCTCCTTCCTTCATCTGGTTCTTCTCTTTCTCACCTTTCTCCACACCTCACTTCTTCTTTCTCTAATATAATAGGGGAGTGTGGCTTATTGAGGTGGGGTATTCAGGTAGGTGAGAACAACTCTGACATATTTCTTCACCTTTTTTCCCACCATTTCAAGTAATAGCTATAAAATATTGCAGTTAACCAGATAAACTCATTTTGAAAGTACTTGCATAGTTTCCTATTAAGCCATATATGATCTGACTATAATATGTAATAAACCAGGATGATGAAGATAATGTTAACATCCTTGAGAAATTAATGGAAAATACCATGAGACTCTCTGAACATACAGTCATAAAGTCTGGTTAAATATTATTACGTGAAGAGCCATTGAAAAATGTGAGGAAGTTCCATTTCTCTGCAGATCAAATAATTACACAAGCAAGAGCAAGGATCTTGGATTTTACTAATTACAGATATTTATTTATTACAAAAAAAAAGCTTTCTATGTTTGGAGCCTTGGCCGTTTTAAATTTCTTCCCAAGTTGCATGTTCAAAGATCATCTTTCAAGCTTTTGCATTTTTGAGAGTGATGTAATACTTCCTTGATTATTTCAACATAACATAGAATTGAAACACCACAGTTTAGAGTTCACAGACACTTCCTTTTTAATCTTCTTTCAGGATACATTTTATAATGAGTTCTGGCCTGAGATGTGATCCTGGTTTTCATCAGAATTTTAAAAATTCTATTCTTAACTGAAATGGGGTAAAGAGTCAAATGACTTTTGGCTCTCTTTGGTCTGGTGTTTATGATTTCACATGGTTTCAATATTCTTGAGGACAATATTTCATTTCCAAGAGAAGGGCTTAAGGCTCCAATCATTCAACACAGCCTTTTGAGCTTCTCTCTTTCCCTCAAAAGCCGTAATATTTTTATCTTTGTAAGAAATATTGAAGACCACGGTTCTTATGGATGGCTCAATATGTTTGGGACAAAATTGGTTTTTAAACACAATAATGATGTTTGTCTCTTATTTAAAACTTTAATGACTTCCGTGTTATTTATCTATCCCTGCATTACAAGCAGCCAGTAAGTTTTTATGTTTCTAGAACACAGTACTTATTTGTTCACCGTTCTTTGGGTTGACAGTTAGCCTTTTGATCAGCCAGTTGGTTCTTCTGTTTGTATCCCTGGTGCCAGTCCTGTATCTATTGCTATCTTGGGCTTAGCTGCGTTTGGAGGGCCGAGGCGGCCTCACTGGCTGTTGATGCTAGCTGTGACTGTGGTCCTACCCCATGTGATTTCTTATACTCCAGTTGGCTAGACTGGACTTCTTTACATGGTAGACTCAGAGAAGCATTATCAGAAGGAGAGAATGGGAGCTCCCAAATCTCTAGGGGTTGAATCTCAGCTATCCCACAATGTCACTACTTCTACATGCTCTTGGTCACAGGGCTGGGCCCAGTTAGAGGAGAGGTAAAATAGATTTCCTCTCTTGATGACAGGGGTATGAAGTTATATTACAAAGGAGCACAAGGATTGTGGTGCTCATCTTTGCAAACACTCTACAATAGGGAGGTAGGTGTTGTGGTGCAGTGGGTTAAGCTACTGTTTTGATTGCCCACATACCACATCAGAGTGTCTTGAATAGAGTCCTCTCTATAATAATACATCCTGGGTAAAAAGTTGGTTCCATGCCACCAACTTGGAGAGGTGGATGGAATTTCTGGCTCCTGGCTGCCGCTTGGCCCAGCACCATCTATTGCAACATTTGGGGAGTGAGCCAGCAGACAGGGCAAAATTCTCTCTCTCTCTCTCTCTCTCTAATAAGTATGATCAGTCTTAAAAAACAATCTATCATAGCATCTCATCATAATGAGAACAAAACCAAGATTTTACCGTGGCCTCCAAAGCCCTCCACCGTCTGATACTGCTTTCCTTCCTTTTCGGTCTGGTGCTGTTCCACCTTCACTTCTGTTCACTGGCCTCCTTTCTATTGCTCAAACGTATCTTTCTTGATGCTTCCTCTCTCTGATGTGCGCTTTCTCCCTATTCAGGTCTCAGCTTTAAATATCACATCCTCAGAATGTTCAACATTGTCTCCTCTGCTTTCTTAACTACTCTATTATGGTATATACCTTTATCTACTTGTCACTCTCTGACATTACCTTATGTTTAAAACTATGCTCATGGCTTGATTTCCCATTGGGATAAAAGTTCTATGAGTGTTAGGGATTTGTTTTGCTTCTTAAATACACACAAGGATTAAAAAAGTCCTGCAATAATTATTCTTAATATTATAGATTTTTTTTTGACAGGCAGAGTTAGACAGAGAGAGACAGAGAGAAAGGTCTTCCTTCCGTTGGTTCACCCCACAAATGGTTGCCATGGCTGGCGCCCTGCGTGGATCCGAAGACAGGAGCCAGGTGCTTTCTCCTGGTCTCCCATGTGGGTGCAGGGCCCAAGCACCTGGGCCATCCTCCACTGCCTTCCCAGACCACAGCAGAGAGTTGGACTAGAAGAGGAGCAACCGGGACAGAACTGGCGCCCCAACCGGGACTAGAACCCAGAGAGCTGGTGCCGCAGGCGGAGGATTAGCCAAGTGAGCCACGGTGCCGGCCTTGTTAATAGTATAATAATGGAAAGTGGAGTGATCCCTGTGCTGGGCTGTGCTCCAGACAATGTGGTGCTGTGTGATCCTAAGAACATCCAAGGTTAAAATCAACTGACCTAGCCTAGAAACTTCGCAGAGGAGATGGAACCAGTGCTGAGTCTTAGAAAGGGTAAGATTTGAAGAGGTAGGGGAGAGAAGGCCTCCCTATCAGTGCAGACGTAAGATGAGCAAGGAGGGAAGGACGTGGATGTTGCAGGATGAGCAATGCCAAGAACAGGCCTATAAACTTGACTCAGTAAGCAGCTGGTACATTGACTGTTATTACTTCCTTAATTTCCAAAGCTAGCTCTGATTTGAAATATTTGATTCCATTTTCCACTTAAACCCAACAAAATATCTTTTGACATTTCAGCAACCAAACTATATTTCTTTTTGTAAAAATATTTATTTATTTAGAGAGGCAGAGAGAGGGGTCTTCCATCCACTGGTTCATTCCCCAAATGGCTGCAATGGCCAGAGCTGGGCCAAACCCAAGCCAGGAGCAAGGGACTTCCTTTGGGTCCCCAACATGGGTTCAGGGGCCCATGCACTTGGGCTGTCTTCTGCTGCTCTCCCAGACCATCAGCAGGGAGCTGGGTGGGAAGTAGACCAGCCAGGACTTGAACTGATGCCCATATGGGATGATGGTGCCACAGGTGGAGGTTTAACCTACTATGCCACAGTGCTGGCTCCCCAGACTCCATTTCTAAGGCAAAAGCAGCACAAAAACTATAATTACATAATGAATTTTTTTCTTTAAAGTGTATTCTCCAAGGGCCGGCTATGTTGTATAGTAGGCTAAGCTTCCACCTGTGGCACTGGCATCCCATGGGGCACCAGTTCATGTCCCAGCTGCTCCTCTTCTGATCCAGCTCCCTGCTAATGGCCTGGGAGAGCAGCAGAAGATGGCCCAAATGCTTGGGCCCCTGCCCCTATGGTGGGAGACTGGGAAGAAGCTCCTGGCTACTGGCTTCAGATTGGTGCAGCCCCAGCCGTTGGGGCCAATTGGGAGTGAACCAACAGATGGAAGACCTTTCTCTCTGTCTCTCCCTCTCTTTGTCTGTGACTCTACCTCTCAAATAAATTAAATCTTTTAAAAATTATGTATTCTCCAATATGGGACATGCCTCAGGGAAGTTACACTAGATTCTTACTGTAGTATAGATATAATGAAGGTTATTGATCCATTAGACTCGATTGGAGATTGGAGACAGGAAAGGGAGATAGGCATCCCAGACAGGATTGGGTATTTATCTAGAGAAAGTAGATAAGGGTCATGTAGATGGGATCTTAAAGTCAAGGGTAGGTGCGAGAGGCATTTGGAAGAAAGAATCAAGTCACCATCCGTGGTGATGATGAGGTAGTGACACACCTATTTAAGAAGGCTGGCCTGACTCTTCTGGGTTAGATTGCTATGAGGGAGCGTTAACAGTGGTCAGTTTAACATTTCCCCTGCTGGTGTTACCTGAAGGGAGAAAGAAGGACAGGACAAAGAGTAGATGGAGAGGGCCATTATCCCGGCACCAATCTCCAAAAATCTAAATACGTCTTTAAAAAAAAAAGAGAGATAATTCACATACCAAAAGTTTACTTTTAAATAATTCTTTTTCAAAAAGTATAGCTTTCAGTATTTTCACAAAAAGTAGTTTTAAGTATATTCACAAGGTTGTTCAGACACCATCACTGTCCAGTCAGAACATTTTTATCACTCTAAAAACAAATCCAGTACCCATAGTCACTCCCCAGTCTCCTTAGCCCCATCTCTTGGCAACCACTGATCTTTCTGTCTTTATGGATTTGCCTATTGTGAAAATTTAATATAAATGGAGTCATCTATAAATCCTATAGTTAGCATAATCTTTTCAAGGTTCATCCATGTTTTAGTATGTATGCTACTTTATTCTGGTTTATGGCTAGATGGTATTCCGTTGTGTGGATACACCATAATTTTTTAAAAAGATTTATTTATTTGTTTGACAGGCAGCTTGACAGAGAGGGGGAAAGACAGAGAATCTCCCATCTGCTAGTTTACTCCTCAAATGGCTGCAACAGCTAGAACTGGGCCAGGCTGAAGCCAGGAGCCTGGCACTCCACCTGGGTCTCCCACATGGGTGACGGGGTCCCAGGTACTTGGCTCATCTGTTGCTGCTTTCCCAGGTGCCTTAGCAGCGAGCTGGACCAGGAGCAGAGCAGCCAGGGCTCCAACCTGTGCTCACACGAGATGCTTGAATTGCAGGGGCAGCTGAACCCACTGCACTACAAGCCAGCACCTGAATTGTTTATCTATTTGTCAGTTGACAGACCTTTGAGAGGTGTCCAGTATTTGGCTGTTAGGAATAATGCTTAAGCCTTGCATCTTTGAGATGGCCTTTACAATTAATATACGAGCCATTTTCAATGTTTTTAAAAGCATTATTTATTTATTTGAAAGGTAGAATTACACACAGAGAGAGAGAGAGAGAGAGAGAGAGGTCTTTCATCTGCTGGTTCACTCCCCAAATGGCTGCAATGGCCAGAGTTGGGCCTATCTGAAGCCAGGAGCCAGGAGCTTCTTCTTCTGGGTCTCCCACGTGGGTGCAGGGGCCCAAGCATTTGGGCCATCTTCTACTGCTTTCCCAGGCCATAGAAGAGAGCTGGATTGGAAGCGGAGCAGGTAGAACTAGCTTTACGCACTACACCACAGTGTTGATCCCAATTTTCAATATTTTAAGAACACTAAAGAAGCATCTCACTGGCTCACAAAATTGTCAGAGTGATGCTATTAAGTGGAATTCCGACCATGCAGTCCCTTTTCCTGAAGTCTCTCCTTGACTCCCTTTTCAGAGTTGGGACCCCAGACACAAACTCCAAGACTCTATTCAATTGGTTTTCCTGTGTCCTGGTCTTGTCTTATGTCTTGGCTGTTCTGGGCTTCCCCTTGGTCCTCAAGCACCTGTGCATGTTCCCTCCTCAGGGTTTTGCTCTCCTTGCTTTCTTCCTCTTCCCCAAGGGATCTCAATGGATGATTTGTTACCACCTTTAGGTCTTGCTCAACTGTCACCTTCTCAGTCTCAGTTTCTGCCCTCGCATCCCACTGTGCTTTGCATCTTCCATCTCTCTTCCTGCTTTACGTTTCTTTTAGAACATATTCTATTCACATAGTTTACTTATCTTTCTAACGTCTTCTCCACTGGAATGCAAACTCCAGGAGGGTAGGAATTTCTCAATTTTTGATTTTTTTTTTCATTCAAAATGTTTATCATTTTTAACATGTATCATATGATGTGATCATTCTATACACGTACACAATGTGTCATGATCAAATCAGACTAATTAGTATAGCCATCTCCTTAAACATTTAGCATTTCTTTGTGTTAGGAACCTTTGAATTATGCTGTAGAACATTGGAACTTACTCTTCCTATCTAATTGTATTTTGGCAGAGGCAGAAATTTTTCTGTGTTTTGTTCACTGTTATATTCTCAGCACCTAGTGCCTGGTGGATACTAGATTTTATTAAATACATGTCAAAAATACATCAAAGAATGAATGAACATGCCTCAAATCAGGCTGCTCAGGGGATGTCAAACATTACAGTTCTTTGCTTTTGGCTGGAAGTATAGCCATACAACTTGAAAATGTAACTCATGCAGATCAGAAGTTCTAACAAGCATGTGTCTTTGACTATGCCCAGTCATCTGACGAATGTTTAAAATATGGGAATAATCATTTGATACATGCAATTTACTTGGTTGAAAAAACTTTGGAAGCCTGCGATTCACATGGGGAAAATTGGCCCCTGGCAGCAAGGACTTTGGGGACAGCTTCTCTAAAGCACTGTTGAAGATGGGCTTAGTGGAAACAGCAGATTAATTACAGAGAAATTTCGTGGGTGAGGGGGAAGCTGCGTGTTGAATAAATGTTTATCAGCACATATCATTTGAGCAGTCTGTTCAAAGGTTCCTGTTGCAATCTGTTTTGGCAGCACTTGTGTAAAATTGAGGTAGCAGTGACAAAGGTTTTATTTATCTCATGTTATTATCTGTTGACTTTTAAAGGGCTCAGCAATGAACAGCAGCGGATTAGCTAACCCATTGGTAAGAGTGAAGCAATGTCTTGGGAGGCCCCTTTGGAAACTTTCAAGTCGGTCAGGGTCATGGGCTCCTATTGAAGAGAACATCTCAAGGAACAAGGGTTCCTTTAAACTGTGTGAACTGATGGCCACAGAGGAGAAAGGATGTGCTCAATCAACATCATTAAATAAGAATCTCGCCAAAGTAAAACAAAACTAATGCGAAAGACCTCCTATTAATTGCACTCTGATTCAATCAGCACTTTCCATACATTATATCCCTCATCAACCACACAACTTTGTGAGATAGGTGCTATTTGTCCCATTTTATATTCAAGAGACCTGAGATTCACAGAGACTAAGTAACTTTTCCAAGGCCCCAAGTAAATGTGAAAGTTGGGATTCAAATCTGATTATCTTTGACTTTGAAAATCTATGATCTCTTTCTATGACTTACAGTGTCTCCAAGTGGGAAAACCACTTTCTCTAAATGTCTCATAAGTTCTGTCCTTTGACATCTACACACAATAATGATGATGATAGTAATAATAATAATAACATACATTTCCTGGATACCCATATATTAGTAGGCATAAGTCTAGTTCTGGGAATATATAAGTGAATAGCAGAAAGAAAAATTACTGTCCTTGTAGGGAATAAAGATAATGAACCTAATACATAAGCAGTTTATGTTTTTTTTTCTGAAGGTGAAAAGTGCAATAAGGAAAATGAAAACAGCAGGGAAAAGAAGACTGGGAGTCTCCTAGAGTGTGGGGAGTTCAGTGGGCAGTCAGGGAAGCCATCACCAAGAAGGTAATATTGGAGCAAAGACTCGAGGTGAAAGTGCAGCTCTCTGGGGTGAAACACTTGGGACAAAGAAGAGTTAGTGCAAAAGCCCCGAAGTAGAAGCACGCACTGTGGGTTTGGGGAGCGTGGAGAAGACTAATATGGCTCGAGGGCTGATAGGAAAAGCAGAGTGGTGGAAGATGAAGTGAGGTGAAAGGGGGCTGGCTTGTGTGGGGTCTTGTAGGCCACTGTGGAGCTGTGAGCTCTTACCCTCAATGAAGTGAGGGAGTCTTTGTGAGGCATTGGGCACAGGAGACAGCACCCGGCTTACACGTTGAAAGGAACTTTTTGGCTGTGCTGAGGGATGTTCAGGACGACAAGAAGGGCAAGACCATATAGAAAGCTATTTTAGTAATCTAGATCAGGGATGATGATGGCTGAGACCAGGCCAGAGGCAATGGAAGTAGTGACTCAGTTCCAGATAAGGTTTTTCTTTTTTAACTTTTATTTAGTAAATATAAATTTTCAAAGTACAGCTTATGGATTACAATGGCTTTTCCCCCCCATAACTTCCCTCCCACCCGCACCCCTCCCCTCTCCCGCTCCCTTTCCTATTCCATTCACATCGAGATTCATTTTCAATTATCTTTATATACAGAAGATCAATTTAGCATATGTTAAGTAAAGATTTCAACAGTTTGCACACACACAGAAACACAAAGTGTAAAATACTGTTTGAGTACTAGTTATAGCATTAATTCACATTGAAGAACACATTAAGGACAGAGATCCTACATGAGGAGTAAGTACACAGTGACTCCTGTTGTTGACTTAACAAATTGACATTCTTGTTTATGGCGTCAGTGATCACCCTAGGCTCTTGTCATGAGTTGCCAAGGCTATGGAAGCCTTTTGAGTTCGCCGACTCCGATCCAGATAAGGTTTTTTGAGAGATTTGAAGTAAGGAGAGGAATTATGGATATCTACCACTTTTCCATCAGGAATCTACCTTTCTCTCCCCATTGTTTCTCCAAGAAACAATGCTGGGGCTGGCGCTGTGGTGTAGTGCAGGTAAAGCTGCTGCCTGCAGTGCCGCATCCCATATGGGTGCCGTTTTGAGTCCCAGCTGCTCTGCTTCTGATCCAGCTCTCTGCTATGGCCTGAGAAAGCAGTGGAAGATGGCCCAAGTCCTTGGGGCCCTGCACCTGCGTGAGAGACCTGGAAGAAGCTCTTGGCTCCCGGCTACGGATCGGCGCATCTCCAGCAATTGTGGCCATCTGGGGAGTGAACCAGCAGATGGAAGACCTCTCTCTCTCTCTCTCTCTCTCTCTCTGCCTCTCCTTCTCTCTCTGTGTAACTCTGACTTTCAAGTAAATGAATCTTAAAAAAAAAAAAAAAAGAAAGAAACAGTGCTATGAGGTCAGTTCAAGAACCTTCACAATGTGTGTGACACGTGGCAAAGTGCTTTCGTCTGAGAAGAAAGCCCAATCCTCTGGGACATTTTACCAGTCAGTCTATATAAGTCACAGTGTTTCAAATTCTGAGTAGCCAGAGTCAGACTCCAGTACTGTTCTCTCTCTGCAGACCGCTTCTCTAGGCCACACTTCCTTCCTTCCTTCCTTTTTTTTTTTTTTTTTAAGATATATTTATTTATTTGAAAGGCAGAGCTACAGACAGAGAGGGGGAGACAGAGAGAGAGAGAGAGTGAAAGAGGGAGAGGGTGGAGAGGTCTTCCATCTGCTGGTTCACTCTCAAATGGCTGCAACGGCCAGAGCTGGGCCAGTCAGAAGCCAGGAGCCCGGAGCTTCTTCTGGGTCTTCCACATGCGTGCAGGGGCCCAAGGACTTGATCCATCTTGCACTGCTTTCCCAGGTCATTAGCAGGGAGCTGGATCAGAAGAAGAGCAGCTGGACACGAACCGGCACCCATATGGGATGCTGTTGCCACAGACGGAGGCTTCACCCGCTATGCCACAATGCCGGCCCCAATCTCACTTTCTTTTTCTGTAAAATGGCATTATTATTATTATTCCTCAAATGTGAGGTAATGTGATCTCTATTTGAGCAGTTAATTTGTTTTGATTACTGTTGTAGCCAGGTACTTTTTTTTTAAAAATGATTTATCTATCTATCTATTTATTTATTTAATAGGAAGGCAGAGTTACAGAGAAGTAGAGACGGGGCGGGGGTGGTGGTTTCCATCCGCTGGTTCACTCCCCGAAGGGCCGCAACAGCAAGAGCTGAGCCGATCCAAAGCTGGGAGCCAGGGGCTTTTTTCGGGTCTCCTACTTGGGTGCAGAGGCCCAAGGACTGGAGCCATCTTCTACTGCTTTCCCAGGCCATAGCAGAGAGCTGGATTGGAGGTGAAGCAGCCAGGACTCGAACCAGCACCTATACGGGATGCCGTCACTGCAAGTGGCGGCTTTACCTGCTATGCCACAGCGCAGGCCCCTGTACCCAGGTACTTTGAAAAGTGCCTGGCCCATAGCAATTTCTCTATAAATGGTCATTGAATGACAAATCAAAGAGACTGTACTCAAAGGCCTATGGGAAAAACTCATAAATCTATGTTAGGTTAATTATTAGCAAACTTAGACAACCTCTGAGACAAGCAGCTTTAAGGGAGGCCTGAATTCTCAGGATAATTACTTTGCTTTGACTTAGTCTGTCATTTCTAGCTGCTCATATAATGGAATAATGAGGAAAACCCCTCAGTTTCTAGCCTCTGGTGTGCACACACATTTTCATATGCCAACAGCACCTGGGCAGCTTATATAAGAATAAGCACCCTTTTAAAAATTAAGAACATCTGCTGTTTTTATCCATCTCATTAGAGAGTTTCTTTGCACCCTGAACATGATCACTGGGGAAGCCAGCAGTGAACATACACAGCCAGGCGGAGGTGCATTCCAGCCAGCCCATGACGTAATCTACAAAAGCACAGAGAACACTGCTTGACTATAGCGAATGTTCAAGAAGCACCTGCCATTCTTATTACTGTAATTCCTTCCTTCCCTTCTAACCTTCCTTCCTTCCTTCACAATCCATTCGTGTTGTAAATATTTACTTATGTTTGATATTTTTTAGTTGTAAAAAAATTACCTTTATTTATTAGGGGAGGGGAGACAGAAGGGAGGTAAGGGGAGAGAGAGAGAGAGAGAGAGAAAGAGAAAGATATATATATATATATATAGAGAGAGAGAGAGAGAGAGAGAGAACCTACTTATTGGTTCACTCGTTAAATACTCACAACTACAATAGCCAGGACCAGGCTGGGCCAAAGCTGGGAGCCAGGAACTCAGTCTAGGTCTCCTATGTGGGAGAAACCCAATCATCTGAGTATCACTGCTGTGTCTCAGGCTCTGTGTTAGCAGGAAGCTGGAGCCAGTTGCTGCCGCTGAGTTTCAAATACAGATCTACTGGTGTGGGATGTGGGTGTCTTAAGCAGCATCTTAACCAATAGGCCAGTGCCCTACCTGACACCTGCTTTGTACAGGCACTGTGGTATATGTAGGGGATATAGAGGTGGATGAGACAGTCACGTGAAACTGATTAGAAAACAATGTGGAAATGGCATCTGTCCAACCCTTCTTTTTCCCGACATTGTATTTATGTAACATAAGTGCTTTAGTGGTGTCCTTAAGTTCCCCTTTTCTCTTCATCTTGAAATAGTGTCTCAAGCTCTGTTATACTTACTGTGAGGAACCCAGTGCCATACCTTGAGTTTTCCGAGGACTCCTGTTGGTCATTTCATCCTCCAGCTTCTTTCCTGCTCTTCATTTGTCTTCTACCCTTTTAAATTAAAATTTTATTGTTACTTATTTGAAATGAAGAGAGAGAGAGAGAGAGAGAGAGAGAGAGAGAGAGAGAGAGAGAGAAAGAAATTGATTTTGCATCTGCTGGTTCATTCCCTAAATGTCTGAATCAGCCAGGACTGGGCAGACCAAATCCAGGACCCTGGAACTCTATCTGGGTCTCCCTCATGGATAGCAGGGACCCAATAACTTGAACCATAATCTGCTGCCTCCCAGATTGGGCATTAGAAGGAAACTGGAATTGAAATTTGAGGCAGGACTCAAACCTAGATACTCTAATATGGAATGCAGCCATCCCGAGTGGTATCTAAACTGCTATGCCAAGTGCCCGACCCCAGAATCTCTTTGGAGGTAGAATTGACAGGTTTGCTGATGCATTGGATGTGGGTTTACATAAAGAAAGAAGGTCAAGGATATCTCTAAGGTTTCTGGCCTGAGCAGCAGGAAGGATAGAATTAGTAAAAGCAGCTCATGCTTAATGCAGAACATCTGGAAAATACCTAAAATATGAGTTAGAAAACAGTAATTGCCCACAATTCCTATAAACTAAAGATAATCAATGTTAACATTTTGGTGTGTTTCAGTCTGATCATTTTTCTCTTCCTTGTTAATTGTTCAATGATTTTTTATGTATATGAAATTTGTATATTTTGTATGTAAAACATACATACTTACATTGCTTTAAAAAGAAACTTAACATAATGAAAATAGCTCTGAGCTGTTGTCACCCATTTTTTCTGTTAGCAGGCAGCATAAAACTGACGAACTTCCCCGTAATATTATTTTCTAATATTCTGACTTTTTTTCTCATATCATTAAAAGGTTATAGAAAAGATAATTTTTTTTGACAGGCAGAGTTGGACAGTGAGAGAGAGAGACAGAGAGAAAGGTCTTCCTTCCGTTGGTTCACCCCCCAAATGGTTGCCATGGCTGGCGTGCTGCGCCGATCCGAAGCCAGGAGCCAGGCGCTTCCTCCTGGTCTCCTACGTGGGTTCAGGGGCCCAAGCACTTGGACCATCCTCCACTGCCTTCCTGGGGGGCCACAGCAGAGAGCTGGACTGGAAGAGGAGCAACTGGGACAGAATCCAGCGGCCCTACCGGGACTAGAACCCGGAGTTTAGGTGCCACAGGTGGAGGATTAGCCTAGTGAGCCGCAGTGCCAAGAGAAGATAATTTTAATAGATGCATTATATACCAGAGTCTAGTGATAACATCATGCCTGGAGCTATTTCTATGTTGTTGGACATTTAGGTACTTCCCATTTTTGTGCTATTAAAGATAATACTTGTATCCTTGCACATAAATATTTGCGTATGTCTCTGGTGGTTTCCTCCTAAGAAATTGTTCAATTTGAAGCCAACAGGTCACTATTTTAAAAAAGATGACTTCTTGATTATTGATTATTTCTCAGCATCATACTACCACATGATGCCGAGAGAAGCTAAGAGTTTAATGTCCCTAACAGTGATCATTTAAGCATCACTCACTCAGTTTCTCATCAAGGTTTTAAAACCTCTCTCAATTTCTCTTCCAACTTTGATTTAACTGAAAAAGCTAACTATTATTAATCTGTGTTAATGAGCATGAAGAACATTTGAAAGTCATGCAGAACTGCTGATTACTGTATCTCACTCAACACAGGGCCCCTTACTTCATTGAGCATTTCTTTTTCTTCCTACTCTGTGCCAATCTCTTTTCCTCTGTGTCCTTTATTGGCAGGGCATGGTTCTGAGTCCAGTGTTAAACAATTTCCAAAAGTAAAAGCCGTATCTAAAAATCATGAACATTTTTCTAAAGTTACAGCTTCCCAGAACTGCCAAGTAAGGATATCACTTAGGACGATAAATAACTGAAACCCATAAAACATCTTGGGGAGGGGGAACCCAGCAGTGCAGTCATGGAAACACAGGAGAACAGGGATAAATCTCCAGCCAGGAGGAAGTCTTAGGCTTGTAAGGCTCCTGCTGTTTTGTTTAGTCTCTGATTTGGCTTTGCAGGGGTGCACAAAGAGTAATATATTATTCACATGTAGTAGAGTTAGGTTCATTTGTTACTGTTTTGTTCCTTTTTGGGTCTTGCTTCCTTCCTATCCCCAGGCACACATTCATCTTAGTTGGTGTTAACTGTTTATTTTTTGGCATGTGAAGCATCATATCAATTTGAAGAGCCAAGATTATCTAAAAGGTCTATCCAAAGTGCCACAACCCATCTCATCCCTTGGACCCCAGTTCCCTTTCCCTGGCCACTCTTGTGGTAACAATCTCATTACTTCTGGGTTAACCTTCCTGCATTTCTTTTGCACAAATGAGGAAAAATGGGTATATATATATATATTTTTGAAAGATTGTGCTTTTCTTTTTATTTTTTTATTTTTATTTTTATTTTATTTTATTTTTTTTAAACTTTTATTTAATGCATATAAATTTCCAAAGTACGACTTATGGATTACAATGGCTTCCCCCCCATACCGTCCCTCCCACCCACAACCCTCCCCTTTCCCACTCCCTCTCCCCTTCCATTCACATCAAGATTCATTTTCGATTATCTTAATATACAGAAGATCAGCTTAGTATACATTAAGTATGGATTTCAACAGTTTGCTCCCACACAGAAACATAAAGTGAAAAATAATAGATGATTTTTTTAAAATGATGATGAAATCAGATCAGACCTATTGTCATGTTTAATCCCAGTGAGAGTCAAGTTGGGAGTTGATAATTTCTTTCTTTTTTTTTTTTTTTTTTTTTTTACAGAGGATCAGTTTAGTATGCATTAAGTAAGGATTTCAACAGTTTGCACCCCCATAGAAACACAAAGTGAAATATATTGTTTGAGTACTCGTCATAGCATTAAATCTCAATGTACAGCACATTAAGGATAGAGATCCTACATGAGGAGTAAGTGCACAGTGACTCGTGTTGTTGACTTTACCAATTGACACTCCTGTCTATGGCATCAGCAATCTCCCTATGCTCCAGTCATGAGTTTCCAAGGCCATGGAAGCCCTCTGAGTTCTCCGATTCTTATCTTGTTTAGACAAGGTCATAGTCAAAGTGGAGGTTCTCTCCTCCCTTCAGAGAAAGGTACCTCCTTCTTTGAAGACCTGTTCTTTCCACTGGGATCTCACTCGCAGAGATCTTTTGCCAGTGTCTTGGCTTTCCATGCCTGAAATACTCTCATGAGCTTTTCAGCCAGCTCCGAATGCCTTTAGGGCTGATTCTGAGGCCAGAGTGCTATTTAGGACATCTGCCATTCTATGAGTCTGCTGAGTATCTCACTTCCCATGTTGGATCACTCTCCCCTTTATTTACTCCATCAGTTAGTGTTAGCAGGTACTAGACTTGTCTATGTGCTCCCTTTGACTCCCAGTCCCTTCACCATGACCAACTGTGAACTGAAACTGATCACCTGGAACAGTGAGATGGCATTGGTACATGCCACCTCGATGGGATTGAATTGGAATCCCCTGGTATGCTTCCAACTCCACCACTTGGGGCAAGTCAGCCTGAGCATGTCCCAAATTATACATCTCTTCCCTCTTCCATTCCCACCACCATGTTCAACAGGGATCACATTTCAGTTAATTTTCAACACTTAAGAATAACTGTGCATCAATTACAGATCTAAACCAGTCATATTAAGTAGAACAGATAAAAAAGCTACTAAGAGGGATAATGTATTAAGTTGTTCATTAACAGTCCAGGGCTATGCTGATCAAGCCACCATTTCCCATAGTGTCCACCTCACTCCAACAGGTTTCCCTCTTGGTGTTCAGTCAGTCGTCACCGATCAGGGAGAACATATGGTATTTGTCCCTTTGGGACTGGCTTATTTCACTCAGCATGATGTGTTCCAGATTCCTCCATTTTGTTGCAAATGACTGGATTTCGTTGTTTCTTACTGCGGTATAGTATTCTAAAGAGTACATATCCCATGATTTCTTTATCCAGTCTATCGTTGATGGGCATTTAGGTTGGTTCCAGGTCTTAGCTATTGTGAATTGAGCTGCAATAAACATTAGGGTGCAGACCTCTTTTTTGTTTGCCAATTTAAATTCCTTTGGGTAAATTCCAAGGAGTGGGATGGCTGGGTCGAACGGTAGGGTTATCTTCAGGTTTCTGAGGAATCTCCAGACTGACTTCCATAGTGGCTTGACCAGTTTGCATTCCCACCAACAGTGGGTTAGTGTCCCTTTTTCCCCACATCCTCGCCAGCATTGATATTCATTTGAACCTGCACAACTTATTAAAAAGTCCTTTGTTTCTCTACTGCTCAGTAGAGCATCTGTGTGTGTGTGTGTGTGTGTGTGTAGGTCTATTTTATATTTTAGTTGCCATTGGTTTGTGCATTTACCTTTGTGCCAATACCACACTATCTTAATTGCCACAGTTATCTGATGGTGTGTCTCTTCCCATCTCTTCAATATTCTCTTGATTCTTTTATATGTTAATATTATAATACTTTTGTTCACTTCCACAAAATGTGTAAATTTTGATGGAAATTGTGTTGAATCTATAGAACAATCTGGGGGAACTGACCTATTTTCTTTTTTTCCCCAGAAAACTGTTATTTAAGGAATACAGACTTCTTACATTTCATAATTACAACTTTAGGAACATAGTGATTCTTCCCATAGCACCTGCACTCCCACTCTTTCTCATCCCTCTTCTTCCTCCCTCTCCTATTTCCATTCTTATTTTTTTTTTTTTACTAAGATCTGTTTTCAGTTAACTTTAGACACATATGGTTAACTCTGTTAAGTAAGCATTCAAAAATAGTATGGAAAAAAGATACTGTTCCTCAGCAGTAAAATTATGGGCTATTTACAAAATTAACTATTGGGATTGCATCAAATTGAGAAGTTTCTGTACTGCAAAAGGAACAGTCAGGAGAGTGAAGAGACAACCGACAGAATGGGAAAAAATATTTGCAAACTATGCAACAGATAAAGGGTTAATAACCAGAATCTACAAAGAGATCAAGAAACTCCACAAAAACAAAACAAACAACCCAATTAAGAGATGGGCCAAGGACCTCAATAGACATTTCTCAAAAGAGGAAATCCAAATGGCCAACAGGCACATGAAAAAATGTTCAAGGTCATTAGAAATCAGGGAAATGCAAATCAAAACCACAATGAGGTTTCACCTCACCCCGATTAGAATGGCTCATATTTTTATTTTTTGACAGGCAGAGTGGACAGTGAGAGAGAGAGACAGAGAGGAAGGTCTTTCTTTGCCGTTGGTTCACCCTCCAATGGCCGCCGTGGCCAGCGCGCTGCGGCCGGTGCACCGCGCTGATCCGATGGCAGGAGCCAGGAGCCAGGTGCTTTTCCTGGTCTCCCATGGGGTGCAGGGCCCAAGCACCTGGGCCATCCTCCACTGCACTCCCTGGCCACAGCAGAGAGCTGGCCTGGAAGAGGGGCAACCGGGACAGAATCCGGCACCCCGACCGGGACTAGAACCTGGTGTGCCGGCGCCACTAGGCGGAGGATTAGCCTAGTGAGCCGCGACGCTGGCTGTATATATATATATATTTTAAAAAGATTTATTTATTTATCTATTTGAAAGTCAGAGTTACATAGAGAGAGAAGGAGAGGCAGAGACAGAGAGGTCTTCCATCTGCTGGTTCATTCCCCAATTGGCCACAACAGCCAGAGCTGGGTCAATTGGAAGCCAGAGCCAGGAGCCAAGATCTTTTGGTTCTCCCATGTGGGTGCAGGGGCCCAAGGACTTGGGCCATCTTCTACTGCTTTCCCAGGCCATAGCAGAGAGCTGAATTGAAAGTGGAGCAGCCAGGACTCAAACCGGCGCCTATATGCGATGCTGGCACTGTAGATGGTGGCCTTACCAGCTATGCTACAGCGCTGGCCCCAGGTATATTTTCATACATAGCTTTCTTTCTTTCACTTTTCCCTGAAGGATGGAATATTATATACACCCTTTTGCACTTTGCAGTTGGCCAGTTGGCCATATTTGCTGGAAAGGACTGCCTGCCAACTCATAGAAATCTCATTCTTTTAATTTTTTTTCAGCAATATAGTACTCATTATGTAGACACAGATGCTCTGATCCTGATAAACCCACAGTAAGTTAAAAATGCATTTACTGCCCCTAACCTACTAGCAGCACAGCACACTGTAGAATCTGGGTTATTTACCCTGCTGACTGCAAGACTGGTTGGGAGATGCCCAGCATGGTGAAAGACTATCTCAGGGAGCATTGCTGGCCTGTGAACAGATCAAAACTCAGAATTTGAAGTATGGTTTCTTTTTTAATTTATTTGAAAGGCAGAGTTACAGAGAGAGGAGGAGAGACGGTGGGGAGTGGGGAGAGAGAGGAGAGTATCTTCCATTTGCTGGTTCACTCTCCAAATGGCAGCAACAGCGAAGGCTGGGTCAGGCTGAAGCCAGGAGCCTGGAACTTTTTCTGGATCTCCCACATGGATGGAAGAGCCCAAGTGCTTGAGCCATTTTCCATTGCTTTCTCAGGTGCATTAGCAGGGAACTGGATTACAAGTGGAGCAGCTGGGATTTAAGCAGATGCCCATATGGGATGCTGGCATTGCAGTCAGAGGCTTAACCTGCTGTGCCAAGACACTGGCCCCAGAAGTATTATAGAATGCATATCACTTTCTCACATCACCTTAAAATCAAAAATTCCTGAGTCCAACCATTGTCAGTTGTGGTTTGTCCATTCAATCTCCCACACATAGGTGTTAGGTTGTTCAATATTTTGCAGTTACAGATGATGCAGTGAATAATGCGTATATTTAAGTATGCATATATTTTAATTTTTAGCGTCAAAATAAGATTATCTATTAATTCCATTTTCCCATGAACTTTTTGAAGTCCTCTGTGTTTGTGTGTGTGTGTGTGTGTATGTATACATTATTGGTGGTGGTATATCTTCAGTGGGATCATAAAGATAAGTGCAAACTAGTCTTGTATGTAGACAAATTTCTTTCCAAAAGAGTTTTACCAGTATCCATCCAGACCAGTAATGTGTGAGAATGCCTGTTTCCACAGTCTTGTCAAAAGAAAATATGATTATATTTTAATTTTTGTCAATCTGGTAACTGAGAAACAGCAGCTCCCCAAATTGTGACTTCAGTTCAGCAAGATGGCCCAGTGAGTTCTGTTTGAACAATCCCTCTTGCCTGCACGGTAGTCTAGAAACTCCCAGAGCAATCATAAGATTTACCTCATTTCTTTCACTCTTCTTGGGGATGATACCCTATGTCTAATTGGGTCCTATTACCTGGTCCTATTACCCTATGCCTAATGATCATAAATTTGTATAGTCTTCCAATTATTTAAGGCAAGAGCATAAATCTAATCCCTGTTAATTATGGTTAGAAGTGGAATTTTATTCAGCATTCATCTGATAAGATTTCCAATAAGATAGAAGAAATAATCAAAGATGAACAAAGCAATAGGGGAAAATGTAGAGCTAAATTGATCAAGGATACTTCAAAGAGTTCATTGAAAATAGAATTAAAAAATAAGTTTCTCTTGTTATAAAATTTCTCTTTAGAAATCTGTGCATATGAGGACTCTTCACAAAGGTAGTAGAAGATGCATATTATGGGTATTGTTACCATGACCAGTTGCTTCAAGTAGGGATGTGTGATTGTAGATGGCTAGAGTATTTTAGGTATAGATTGCCAAGAGACAAAGGATGGCTCTGGTGAAAAGAATCCGTTGGGCCCATAGAGAACATGGTAAAAGGAAAATTTAAGGTACCAGCAAAAAGAAGACAAGCAGTTTGAGGACGTTTGACTCCTGTTCTTTCCAAACGTGCTCATTTTGCTTTGTCCTGGGCCAAGCTGAACCTCTTCAGCTTCCACAGGCTGTGAGTCAGAAGTGCCCATCAAGATGGAAGTGAATTCTCCCAAATAGGAACACCTGCTGGTGCTAAAAGTGACAACACTGACTAAGCCTACTTTATTCACCAATATAGTCCAGTAACATGTGAAGAGAAAGCTTACCTGGAGATCTCTTTAACCAAATGATGAGATGATCCTTGCACTGTAAATGGTATGGAAATTTTAATGTTGCGAGAAATGTTGACTATACCACAAAATTTCCAGAATATATTCCTGGGAGAGACCTTTTTCCGGTTATATCAGCATTCATACTGATAGCAGTCAAAGCGTAAAAGAAAGATTGGTAAAAGCTGATCTTCAAACAAGTTCTCAGTGTTCAAGTCTGTCAACCTTGAATGTGGCAGTAAGTGAACTTAAACTTGATTGTTGGATTGATGATGTCATACACCATGAAGTAAAAGAAATTGGAACACCTCTCTTGGTATGTGCTGTGAATTATGGAACTCAGGGCAGAGAAAAAATGTATTTTAGGAAATTCTTCAAATTTCAGGTTCTGAAACCATTGGATGTGAAAACCAAATTTTATGACACAGAGACTGATGAAGTATTTCTGGAAGCTCAGGTTCAGAATATTACAACCTCACCCGTGTTTATGGAGAAAGTTTCATTGGAGCCATCTATGATGTACAGTGTAACAGAACCGAATTCAATCTGCGAAGCTGGAGAATGTGTATCTACATTTGGATCAAGAGCGTATTTGCAGCCAATGGATACATGCCACTACTTATACTGCCTAACGCCCAAAAAGGAGTTTGCAGAAAAAATAGGCATCATTAAGGGAGTAAGAGAAATTGGAAAATTGGATATAGTATGGAAATCAAATCAAGGTGAGCAGGGAGGGTTACAGACCAGCCAACTTCAGAGAATGGCTCCCGGTTACGGAGATGTTCGGTTGTCTTTGGAGGCGATCCCAGATACTGTGAACCTTGATGAACCTTTTCACATTACCTGTAAAATAACAAACTGCAGCAGTGAAAGGACTGTGGATCTGATTTTGGAAATGTGCAATACCAATTCCATCCACTGGTGTGGTATTTCAGGAAGACAGCTTGGGAAGCTACACCCAAGTTCCTCTCTCTGCCTTGCCCTTACTCTGTTGTCTTCAGAACAGGGAATACAAAGTGTGTCTGGCTTAAGACTAACAGATACATTCTTAAAGAGAACATATGAATATGATGACATTGCACAAGTGTGCGTGGTATCATCTGCCATTAAAGTGGAAAACTGAAGACAATTTCCAATGTTATACTTTTCATTTATTTCAGTATTTTTGTCACTTTTGTAAAATAAGTCAACAGTACAAGTCATTATATATTATTTAAATTTCTTTCTTGTAAGACAATTAGAATAGCAAACATTTGTTTTGAACAGAAAAAAGAAAATGTATATTATGAAAAAACCATAAATTTCAAAATTTTTTATACTAAAATAAATTTACCTTTTAATTTTAGTTCTATAAACTTTTTAAAAAGCTTTTATTTATTTATTCATTCATTCAAGAGGCATAGAGGGAGAAAAAGTGCTCCCTTCTACTGGTTCATTCCTTAAATGCCTGTAAGAGCCAGGAATACAATCCAGGTTTCCCACAGGAGTGGCAGGAATCAAGTTACCTGGGCCAGCACCTCTGCCTCCCCAAGTCTGCATTAGCAGGAAGCTGGAGTCAGGTGCTGGAGCTGGATGTCAAACCCAGGCGCTCTCACATGGGACTTGGGTGTCTTAACCACTAGGTTGAATACCTGATATATGTGCTTAGATTGAAAGTGCTCAGAGAATTCCAGGCAGAGTGAATATAACAAAATCCATGTGATACAAATTCTTAATTCTAAGGAGAAAAAAGAAAACAGCCAGGGAACTTCTATAGAGGGAGAAGAAAGGAAAGAGAAATGGGAGTTTTCTCTAAAAAAGAAAAAGAAGCTGAGTAATAACAGACTTCCCTCTGGTGGAATGCTAACAGGCCAAATTTTCAAAGGCCTGCAAGAATTTGATTTGGAACCTAAGGTTCTATATCCAGGCAAATCAGGATAATGAAACAACTTAATAGCAACAAATTTGAAAATAAAATTATTTTCTCAGAAAATTGATATATCAAAATTGACTTGAAGATAACAGAAAAATTTAATAGACTTGTACTTATTAAATAAATTAAAATTTATTACCAATATTTACCTGTTAAGAGGGCATCAGGCCCAGAAGTTTCAATAGAAGGTTTTTACTGAAAGAGCAGATGAAAAAATACAGAAAGTTTCTAACTCATTCAAAGAGGCTTCTTGACTGTGCTACCAGAGCCAGATAAGGATAGGGGACCAGGGAAGAAACCTTGCCAGTTTAAAGAAATGACAAAATAATGGAAAAGACAGATAATGAGATATATAGTTGTTACCCACATAACTGAGAGTATTGACAGAGAACTGTAGGGGCCGGCATTGTGCAGCCCATTATTAAGCTGTGTCTTGAAATACCAGTATCCCATATAGGAGTGCTGATTTGAGTCCCAACTACTCCACTCTCGATCCGGCTTTCTGCTAATGCATCTGGGGAGGCAGCAGTTAGTGGTCCAGACATAGCTGGAATTCCAGGCTCCTGGCTTTGGCCTGGACCAGTCCCAGTGGTTTTTGTGGTCATCTGGGGAGTAAACCAGAAGATGGAGGATTGATTGATCTGATTCTCTCTCTTTCTCTCCCACTCTGCCTTTCAACTAAATAAATAAACCTTAAAAAGAATTTAAAAACAAGAAAGAAAAGGTGATTACGATTATAGCAGCTTCAGAAAGCAACTTCCGCCCTAGGGTGGCAGAAATAAAGGGAAGTTGGATTTATTAAAATATTGATGTTTTGAGGAGGAGGCCCATGGGACGAAACTCAAGTGTTTGAGGAGGACTGCTGCTCCCCCGGACTGGTGTCTCAGAGGGGGAAGGAGCACGATAAAGCTTGTGCCACAAGTGATGGGAAAACTACAAACCGCCTTCCATTGTTGCTCTGGGAAAATGCTACTGCATGAATGGTGAAGCACTGCGGGGTTATCCCACACAGGAAACAGGAGCAGGTAGAAAGATGATAGCAAGATGTCAGGGAGGAGCAGTTCTTTCTGGCTTTGTAGTCTCCTGTGTTAGCCAGACTGACAAGCTACCTGACAAGTCTGAAATGCACTATGTAGAGTTCCAACCCTGAAATCACAAATGAAAATATAAAAGGGGCCCAATAAGTTAATAACTGGCAGAGAGCACACACACCAAGGAAAATGTAGGTTTGTCCCCATAATTTTGCTATAATTTCAATAAATGACTGAAAAAAATCCCATGAACAGCATAAAATAACATTTTTCTCAAAGAAAGAAACTATATCCAAACTTAAGAAAAGTGTGATTGATTGGAGAGAATGTTTTTGCAACATAGTTAACAGATATTTAACCTCAATACCCCTTTCCAATATTGAAAAACACTGGGGCCGGCGCTGTGGTACAATGGGTTAACGCCCTGGTCTGAAGCGCCGGCATCCCACATGAGCGCCAGTTCATAACCTAGTTGCTCCACTTCTGATCCAGTTCTCTGCTGTAGCCTGGGAAAACAGTAGAAGATGGCCCAAGTCCTTGGACCCCTCCACCTGCATGGGAGACCCGGAAGAAACACCTGGCTCCCGGCTTCAGATCGGTGTGGCTCCGGCCGTTGTGGCTAAATGGGGACTGAACCATCCCTCTCCTCTCTGTGTAACTCTGACTTTTGAATAAATAAATAAATCTTTAAAAAGTATGAAAAAAAACCTATACATGTATCAATTTAGAACTTTTAGCTTTTATCAACAATGTATTATGAACCAGGTGCTATGACAGTTCTTTGTAGACATGATTTAGTTCTCACAACTCTATGGAGTTGATGATGATATCCCCGTTTGGCACATGGAAAACAGAGACTGAGAAACTGTGAGAAACTTGCTTAATTTTGCTGTTTCTGAATGGTGGGGCCAAAATTCAATACCAGTTCTGCTGGACTTTAGAGCTCTTTCCCATGCCCTTTCCTCTTCCTTGTGCTCAGTTGGTTTACCTTGAGCATTTCTGAAATTACATTGCTATCTGACAGAGTGTCCCCTGACCCTGTCTTCTCTGTTATGGTCCAGAGTAATATTGTGCCCTTAATTCACCAGGACCACAATGAAAGAGTAAATATATTATATGGATAATGTAATGTCAGTCAGTCATAAATATTTATTCTAAGTGAAGGGAAAGGGATAACTTATCACATCCAGTCACAATTAAACACTTGGCAAAACTAGTACCTAGTAGGGAAATTTGAAGTTGGCTAGTTCATTAATTTGGTGCATGGTGTTGTCAAAATTATTCATCAGGCTTAGCTTCAAGCTGACAAGCAATTATTTCTCTGGGGCCAAGTGAATTTCATGACCCAAACCCACAGAAGCATGGAAACTCTCAAACATGGAATTTGAAGATATTCACTTTATCTGTCAATGGATGACTTCAATCTAATTCTTGATTAGGATAATGGAACAACAACAACAAAAAAAGAATTGAGTCTCAGCAATTTAAAAATATTTAGAAAATGACCCATAAATCTTGTTTTTCATATTGTCTTTGGCTAAATATTTGAATATATTTGCAATTGAAGAACTAAATTGACAGTTTTGAGGTACATTCTTTTTTTTTTTAATAAAACGTTTTAGGGCAGTTTTAGATTCATGGCAATATTGAGAGGAAAGTAGAGAGGTTTCCCATATGTCCTATTTTCTCTCATTGGCACAGTTGCCCCATTATCCACCTCTCCTTCCAGATGTTTTACAGTTGATGGACATGCACAAACAAGTCATTATCATAAAAAGTTCATGGTTTACCTGTAGTTCATACTTGACATGTACACTCTAAGTTTGGATACCTGGAGGATGAAATTTATCTGTATCTGCCATTGCATTCTCATACAGTATTTTCAGAGCTGTGTTTATTTTATTTCCTTCTAGTAAATTATGACTACTGTCATTTTCGTGATTTAACATCTCTTGGGCTAGTCCCTCTCAGACTCCTTAGCAGATTGCTATTTTTTTTAAAATCTCATTTATTTACTTAAAATGGAGAGTTACAGAGAAGGAGAGACACAAAAAACTCTTCACTGGTTCACTCCCCAAATGCCTGCAGTATCCAGGGCTGGGCCAGGCAGAAGCCAGGAACCAGGAACTTCATCCTGGGTGGCAAGGATCCAAGTACTTGATCCATTTTCTGCTGCTTTCCGAGGCACATAAGCAGGAAGGTGTATGGGAAATGGAGCAGCTAGGGCATGATTCAGTGCCCATATGGGATGCTGGCATCACAAGTGTTGGGTTAATCCAGTGCACCACAATGCTGGACCCTTGTTTGGCTTTTTAACATTGATATTTTTTCTGAGCTCTACTGATGTCATTTACTCATATGACTATAGAGACCAAGGGATTGCAAAGATGTCTGTCTTATCTAAGGAGAATTTGGTTATAAATGGCCCCAGTACTGGCATTACAATGATATATAAGTATTGCAGAGAACCCGAAGTCTGGAGATAGTCTATTCCCAGGGTAGATCAGGGGTTCAGAGTTGTAATTAGGCACCCACACTCTGCCTTGCAGATCCACCATCTCTCAGTTTCAAAATGGTGGCTGAAGCTCCAAGCCTCAGATTCTCACATCATGTATTTAAAATGGGAAAGAAGGTCATTTTGAAGGAAGAAGAGCATTTCTTTAAAGCTACTCTGTTTTATCAGGGAGAAAAATATTTCTTAGAAGTTCCCCAGTGGGCTTCCCTCATTTTAGAAATGGATCAAATATTAGTATTCATCCTCAACTAATCCCTGGCAAAGAGAAATGGGTTTACCATGGTTGACTTAACCAACTTTTATTCATAACATGAACCGAGTGTATCACTGCCTGAATAAAATTGTGGTTCTGTTAGCAAGGGAGATGGGAAGAATGGTTGTTGGGTGGTCAATCTATGGTGTCAATCACAACACTCAGAAATATCAATGCCTTCAACTCAGATCTACCATGTGAAATTTGGACCCACTTATGCAAATACTCATGAAATACCTCAGACTCTTCAGATTTCATGAACTCATGTTTTCTGAGAATCCTGCTGAAATCCTGGGTCTGTCACAAACACAAACTTCCTCCTGCTTTGATGAGATAAATGGCATTGCATCCATCCAGTTGCCCCAAACAGAAACCTAAGTGTAATCCTAACCTCCTCTCTCCGTGAGTCTTCACATTTAGTCAATACAAATAAATCTTACCCAAAGTATCTTCTAAATATAACTCAGGTCTTTCTACTTCTCTATCTTCCCTTTCTCAGAAGCAAACTGATGTGCCAAATGACTGATTTGCTGATGAACTAACTCATTTGTATAATATTTGCAAAATTTACTGATTATAGCTTTAATATCTTTAATAGAACTGCTTTCTCCTTTTTTTTTTTTTTTTTTTTTTGACAGGCAGAGTGGACAGTGAGAGAGACAGAGAGAAAGGCCTTCCTTTTGCCATTGCCAATGGCTGCCATGGCCGGCGCACCGCGCTGATCCGATGGCAGGAGCCAGGTGCTTCTCCTGGTCTCCCATGGGGTGCAGGGCCCAAGCACTTGGGCCATCCACCACTGCACTCCCGGGCCACAGCAGAGAGCTGGCCTGGAAGAGGGGCAACTGTGACAGAATCCGGCGCCCCTACCGGGACTAGAACCCGGTGTGCCGGCGCCGCAAGATGGAGGATTAGCCTAGTGAGCCACGGTGCCGGCCTATGCTTTCTACTTTTAATAAGAATTTTGAACTTTAGTTACTGATGGATAACATTTTTTTTTTTTTTTAAATTAAGCAAATTCTCTTAGTCTGGAATCCCTAGAAGAGAGTGTATGAAGCAAAACTTATTTGCCAGGGCTTACTGGGGAGGGGAATTCAGTTCTGCACAATGAAGATGGAGGGAAGAGGGGGAATAAAACAGAAAAGGAGAAAAAGTATAACCGGCTGTTGTGTTACCAAGCTTAGGCACACCTCAAGAAAACATTGCTAGCTATCGTGGGACACCTCCAGAGTGGTCCTGTGGAATCTCTGCTTCTCACAGCAGTCCACTGTGGACGAAGGGTCATGAAATTGATCTGCAAGCTCATTCCAGTTTTTTGCTTCATTGGTGAAAGCTGATCCTTCAGGGTGTTGTCTTATTCAATTACTGAATATACTCCTATTAGCAGTGCCTTTGGGCAACAACCATTTGCTAGGAAAAGCAGAGGTTCCCTGGGGCTCAGTCAGGTTGGGCCTGCATGCTGGATCCACCTCAACTCCGTGCCTAGGCTCGGTCCTTGTTACTGATGAGGCTAAGAAAATTGGAGACATTAGGATATGAGGCAACGGTAGCAGTGGCTGGGATGTGAGCCATCTCTGGGATTGCTCCAGCCTGAGAAGAAAGGCAGGTGGCCAAGGCTGGGGTGAATGTGAGGATGAGCAGCTCAGGAGTGGTGCACAAAATCCCTATCTCCTTCTTCTTCTCAAAAGTTAGAGAAAAAAAAAAAAGACAGCCATTCTTGAAAAATACTCTATAATTTTTTAAATTTAAAGACATCGAACTAATAACATTTTTTTGTAAAAGAAAATGTGGATAGGTAAAAATAATAAGCTTAATGAAGTTGAAATAGAGAATTTAAATTGAATTTAAATGCAAACTACAGTTAAATTCAGAAGCATGCTGTATAAATTAGAATTGGTTAAAAGCATCCTATTACACTTAAATGGTAAAATTTCAATTTGTAACTTAAAAAATAGAGGCTGGTTGACTTAATAAGAGTCTGCAGAATGATTCCACATGGAAGAAGAAAAGAAATAGAAAAAGGAAATGAGCAGAGTTTATTCTAATGGATAATGTGATTAGAACGCCTGCCACACACCTCTATTGATGCTGCTGATGTTTGCCAGTATTTGTAGGAAGAGTGTGTCAGAAGGGTATGGTTTTACTTGCTGTCATCAGGAACCAAAATAAACAAGGGAAAACTCATTTTTCTCTCATGCAATAGTCTAAGTAGACTGAAACGCCAGATTTCCAGTGCCAGGGACCCAGGTTCCTTCTATTTGCTTGCTCTGTTGTTCTCAATTCACCATGTGATTCATGGTCCAAGATGGCAGCTGCAGCTTTCACCACCAGGTGAATGTTTTATTCTCTAGGAAGGAAGTAAAGAGAAAGTGGTGGACAAGCCCCTTGACCAGAAAACAACAGCACAGTAAGTGTTTATATTGCATCAGGTATTATAAGTAATCTAGAGGTGGTTCAAAGTACATGGGAGGATGTACTTAAAGAAGATTGAAGATTGCATCTGACTGTTGTGCCATTTTTCTATAAGGAACTTGAGCATCCTTAGATTCTGGAATCCATGGGGGATCCTAGAACCAATTCTCTGCAGATAAAGATGGCAACTTTACTCAGAACCAGTCTTCAGCTTGACACTGGCTTACTGCATTTGAACCCAATTTTGGAAGTTATTCCCCACGAATCTTAGTGATTTTCCTGTTGAGTACTCTGCTTCGTCAGTCTTCCAGCTGTGCTTCAGTCCTAGAAAGAACACAACCCAGAATCCAGCTGTAGGCCTTGTAAACTCAATTCACTTCTCAATGCCCAAGCTTCCCCTACACTAATGGGAAAGGGCCTGTGTTGGGGCACCGTGGGTTAAGCCACTGCCTGTGGTACCAGCATCCTGTATGAGCACTGGTTCAAGTTCTGGCTGCTCCCTAATAATGTGGCAGGGAAAACAGCAGCAGATGACCCAAGTGCGTAGGTCCCTGCCACCCATGTGGGAGACTCTGATGAGGTTCCAGGCTCCTGTCTTTGACCAGTCCTGGCTTTTGTGGACATTTGAGGAGTGAATCAGCAGATGGAAGTTCTATCTAACCTCAACTTTCATATAAAATAAATAAATATTTTTTAAATAAAATGTAACATCAAGACACCACACTAGAATGCTGTGTGTATGAATAGTAATGCTTGAAAATTCTGGCAAATATAATCAGGAAAACAGGCAAGAAGAAAAGTCAATCTCTCAACTGCTGGGCGTAGCTTTAGATTGCCTCTGAAAATTGACTTTGAGATTTTAAAATATTACTGTTTTGTGGCTTAAGGTAAAAAGATTACATTTATTATTTTAAAAGTTCTTTGCACTTCAAGCAGGCTCAGCTTTATATTCCTTTGTCCATTCATTCGTTCATTCATCATGACAAATGCTATGAGAGATACACAGTGCATTGACATGGTCCTTACCTTCATGTAGCTTTTTATTATTTCACTGGTTCATTTATTGACATAACAAGTATTTACTGGGCACCTACTTTGTGCCTGAATCTGAGCTAAGGAAGGGGTTGGATGGGGAATGAGAAATACTCTTAATTCTCAAGGAGTTTACAGAAGATAAGGCAAAGATGGAAGCAGATAAAATAAGACAATTATAGAACAGAAATGGATAATGTACTGTGCTTATTTTAAAATCAGAGCTGTTTGCAGGGTCTTTAAGATAAAAAAAAAAAGAAAAAGGAAAAACACTGCAAAATGGGAGAGCCCTCCCAGTCTCCAAGCATCTGTGATTTCTCTTGGAATGTTTACAGAATGGGGCCTGAGAAAAATCTTTCCTGTTAACAAGCCAGGATGTAGTTTATAGTTAGATGAGAGGGCTCAACCAGAAGGGGTGATGGAATATGACCAAAAATTTTGGAGGGAACCAAAAGGAAACAGTTTTTTTTTAAAGATTTATTTTTTATTTATTTGAAAGACAAAGTTATAGAGAGAGGTAGAGGCAGACAGAGAGGTCTTCCATCCACTGGTTCACTCCCCAGATGGCTGCAATAGCTAGAGCTGCACCAATCCAAAGCCAGGAGCCAGGAGCTTCTTCTGGGTCTTCTACATGAGTGCAGGGGCCCAAGGACTTGGGCCGTCTTCCACTGCTTTCCCAGGCCATAGCAGAGAGCTGGGTTGGAAGAGGAGCAGCCGGACTAGAACTGGTGCCTATATGGGATGCTGGCACTTCAGGCCAGGGCTTTAATGTACTGTGCCACAGCACTGGCCCCAGGAAACAGTTTTATTTATTTATTTATTTTTGACAGGCAGAGTGGACAGTGAGAGAGACAGAGAGAAAGGTCTTCCTTTGCCGTTGGTTCACCCTCCAATGGCCGCCAAGGCTGGCGCTCTGCGGCCGGTGCACCGTGCTGATCTGAAGCCAGGAGCCAGGTGCTTCTCCTGGTTTCCCATGAGGGTGCATGGCCCAAGCACCTGGGCCATCCTCCACTGCACTCCCTGGCCACAGCAGAGAGCTGGACAGGAAGAGGAGTGACCGGGACAGAATCCGGTGTCCAGACCGGGTCTAGAACCCGGTGTGCCGGTGCCGCAGGTGGAGGATTAGCCTACTGAGCCGCGGTGCTGGCCAGGAAACAGTTTTAAATTAAATTTTTCTAGTTGTCTTTGAAAAACAAGTGGCAAATCCTTATGCAACATTTCTATTAGAAGCTAAGCCAACTTATTTTAGGTATGTCTCTGTTTGTTGTGTTAATTGCTGAAATAATTGAGCCCAGAGACTGTAGAATTGTAAGATGGGATTTGATAGAATACAAGGACTCTCAGAGACCAGGCATACTGTGATGGGGCCAGCTGTGATAGACTTGGTGAACCAGGGCTGGGTGACCACGGTCCAGACCCATCCCCACTGCCATTTGCCTCTGCTCTTTCCTTCTTTCACCTTTTTGTTTGTTGCTGTGGATTCGTTCTGAGAGGAGGAGCGCAGTAGGGGCAAGAGGTGCGCAGTCACCACACAGACACTGGGAGTCAGGTGAAAGCAGGCCAGAGGCGAGCAGCCTGCAGACTCATTTATTTCAGTTGGTACAGCAGCTTATATAGCTGAGGCAGCCAATCTGGTCAAGGGGCAGTTTATGCCTGAACCAATCACAGCCTGTTGCCAGGCAGGCTCCTTTGCCATGTGGTTTCCAAAGCCATCCAATCACAGCCTGTTACCAGGCAGGCTCCATTGCCAGTGGCCAAGTTGGCATGGCCTTCTCATTCTACCACACTCATTTATTGAGCAACTGGGCTGTGTGCAAAACCTGATGGTAAACCCAGGACACAAACCAAAATCAGTAAGGATGGCCTTTTGCACTTAAATTCTTTACTGCTTCCCAATAGGGAAAGAAATATCCCTAAATTCCCACAACCCAGCTACTACTTCTAGAAGTATAAGCAGAGAGAATGAGATGGGCCCCACTTAGGTATGCAGCTCATGGATGACTTTGGGTAGATAAATAGGACTATCATAGATAGTGGGATCAGTGCATGGTGAGGGGCATTGTCTCATATGTATTTGTTGTGGGTTTTGCTAGAAGAATAGTCATGCTCCCTTGTCCAGCAAACAACCCCAGGTTCCTCTGATTCTCAGTGGAGGAAAAATCCTCTGCTTAGACATTTCTCTGTATAGAGAAGGAGTGTAATGTTGGAAATGGTAGGCTTTGGTTCAAACCCCACTATTTGGACTTGATAGCCCTTGGTTTTAGGTGAGCCCCTTAGTTGGCTTTTGTCTCCTAAGAAGTGAACAGGATGTGCTTTGGAAAGCTTATTAAAGTATTACAGTAATTATACGAAAAATGGCAGACCAATACATGGCAATGTGGTGATTATCTAGTTTTCTTTGATTTCTCTTTTTTTCAGACATGAAGGTTTTAAATTAAGATTTAACTAAATTCTCTTCAGTTGCCTTTAACTTTTGTGGTTGGTTTTGTGGGGAGCAACTCGGACTAGACTAAGTTACTGGAATTAAGACTTATTCTATGCATCTGCTCTCCCACAATATGGCGCTGGGAGAGGAGTAAACAACTTCTACACAGCTGCCTCTCGCCAGTTTGACTGATGAGCTGCAGGAGCTGATCTTGCTCCTGATTGGAGGAGAGCAGCATGCTCGGCATGTGGGTAGCAGAGTTGGGATTGGTGGAAGAGGACTATAAAGGAGGAGAGAGACAACATGCACCAGGAACATCCAGATAACATCTGAGCAGCCCCTGAGAGAGCCGGCCAGCGGTGTGCCGCTCCCCCGCGGAAGTGGGGAAAGTGGCAGGGGGAACCGCCCTTCCACGGAGGTGGAGGGGTTGCCAGCCAACCCGGGAAGGACCAGCAGCAAACCCGGGAAGGGCCGAGCAGACAAAAGAACAGCGCAGGGTTTAGTGTCGTTCCTCCGTGAAGAGGGGGAGCGACAGATTTCTTTATTTTTGCTTACGTGACATAGGTTTAGGGCTTATATGCTTCAGAAAGATTAGAAATGCGTCATCTTGTACACCATGGAACAACCAGTGGCTGACTCAGAGCAGGGCTTGGTAAATACATACTGAATGAATGAATGCATGCATTGAATGAAGTAGTGTGAAGTGAGGAGGGTTTGTACTCATAGCTACACTCATCCTGATCACACCAGGTGTTCAAGTTTCGATTTGGAAAGTCTGGTCCTTCTAATGTTACACTGTACCTGAAGATATCTTTTATTTTTGAATGGACTAAGGAGCCTGAGCCTTCCCCACTCCACCTTTTTTGCTATTGCTGAAGATTTGTTTGAATTTTGTGATTCCATTCTTCATCCTACTTTCTTTTACACTTTAGGATGGACTCTGGCTCTGATTATAACTTAAACTTTGTATGGGGGTATTATTGATACATTTGCTTATTTTATCATGTAGATAGCAGCATTGTTTTCTCATTGTAGTGCAGTCAGCAATTAAATCCAAGGAAGCCCACATTTGCTGATAGATGATTTAATATCATGCAATAAGAACAGTATTTTAATTAGATATTATTTTTAAAAGATTTATTTATTATTTTATTATTTGAATGACAGAGAGAAACAGAGAGAGAGGTCTTCCACCTGCTGGTTCACTCCCTAGATGGCCACAATGGCTGGAGCTGAGCCCATCCGAAACCAGGAGCCAGGAGCTTCTTTCAGGTCTCCCACGTGGCTGCAGGGGCCCAAGGCCTTGGGCCATCTTCTACTGCTTTCCCAGGCCATAATGAGCACCCATATGGGATGCTGGCGCTTCAGGCCAGAGTTTTAACCTGCTGTGTCACAACACCAGCCCCTTAATTGGCTACTAATTTAAAAAGTCCTTGATTAATTATATTTCATCATTGACTATGGATTCATAGAGAAAATATTACCAAAATGATCAGTAAAGAATGATGTTTAGAACTGAAATTTAAAAATCAATTATGAAAAAATGTTGTTAAGTCAAGTGTTTAATACCATTGATAGGTAACAACAAAATCAGAAAGGATGGGAAAAAATCCAAGACTTTTCTTCAGAGGAAGAAAATTAGAGGAGGCATCAACAAAATTCAACCTAGTAATTAAAACCCAATGAGAAGGCCGGCGCCGCAGCTCACTAGGCTAATCCTCCACCTTGCGGCGCTGGCACACCGGGTTCTAGTCCTGGTTGGGGCGCCGGATTCTGTCCCAGTTGCCCCTCTTCCAGGCCAGCTCTCTGCTGTGGCCCGGGAGTGCAGTGGAGGATGGCCCAAGTGCTTGGGCCCTGTACCCCATGGGAGATCACGATAAGTACCTGGCTCCTGTCATCAGATCAGCGCGGTGTGCCGGCCGCAGCGGCCATTGGAGGGTGAACCAACGGCAAAGGAAGACCTTTCTCTCTGTCTCTCTCTCTCACTGTCTACTCTGCATGTCAAAAAAAAAAAAAAAAAAAAAAAACCCAATGAGAAATCTTCTAAATTTTTTTATAAAATAATACTGGGCCTTGTTCTGATGATGATCCAATTCTTTCTGATAACTACAGTGACAGGGAATTGGGATTTGATGAAATAATGAAGAATTCACTTTTTTCAGCTTCATCTATCATATCTGATCCCCAAACCTGATACAGACATGCTCACTTCCTGTGCCTAGAGACAAGAAAGAGAGGGCAGGATTGATAATGTTTTATGTCTGAAATAATGAATAATTCTACAGTGTGCTGTGTTTCCCCAAAGTGTCATCGTGTCTTCTATCCTCCATAAATGATGTTGATGATGAATCATTGTTATAGGAATATGACTATGTTTCTGAAACATAAAATCCAGAAGATTGCTGTGGATATTCAGCTAATAATTTGCCTATTGTCCCAGTCTTGATTGTTAAGACCTCAGCCAGAGAGCATATACCCAACGGGTAGAGTCTGGTTGGCTGGGCTGTGCTGGAAGGGACATTTGCCTGACATGGCAGAAGCAATGCTCTCCAAGGCCACACCTGCATGGTCCAGGAAGGGAAGACCTCAGTGACAACTGCAGAAGCACCACCAGGATGTCAGGTCTAGAAGTGAGAAGATTTAAATTTCAGTCCAGAAGCTCAAGTCTGTGAAAAATAATCCTATTTTCAATTCCATCAAACTGCCAAGAACATAAATCTTGGTCGTTATTAGGATCTGCTCCAGTGTTGCTTCAAGATCTTACCCATAGTGGAAGCTTTGCCCACCATGGCACACCACCCATAGTGTTTGCCATTAGACAAGCTGTTGTGCCAGCCCATCTGGAGCCCTGCAGCTCCGCGGTTTCTCTGCCACACTTAAGGTCCTCAATTCTTTGGCAAATCTTGGAGTCCCTGGTCCTAGAGCCCAAACTTTCTACAACCTTCTTTTAGCTATGCCCTAAGAAGTTCCCCCATTACCCAAGGCAGGGTGGGCCATACATGCTCACTGGCTTTTTTCTACTTTTCAGTTTTAGGAATGTTTTCCCTCTCAATATTAAGTGCTGGAGGAACACAAAGGCAGAATAAAAACTCAGGACACTAGGAATGCTGGGGCACACACATGACATAAACTCACACAGAAAATCTTACAACTTTTCTACAAAAATCATTTTTTTAGATTTATTTATTTATTTGAAAGAGTTACATGGAGAGAGGAGAGAGAGAGAGAGAGAGAGAGAGAGAGGTCTTCCATCTGCTGGTTCACTCCCCAATCGGCCACAACGGTTGGAGCTGCGCCAATCAGAAGCCAAGAGCCAGGAGCTTCTTCTGGGTCTCCCATGCGGGTTCAGGGACCCAAGGACTTGGGCCATCCTCTACTGCTTTCCCAGGCCATAGTAGAGAGCTGGATTGGAAGTAGAGCAGCCAGGTCTCGAACCGGAGTCCATATGGGGTGCCGGCGCTTCAGGCCACGGCGTTAACCCACTGTGCCACAGCACTGGCCCACTACAAAAATCATTTTATCTACCGAAAAGAGAAGTCTAAATTTCATTGGATTTCCTTCTATTGATGTTAGCATTGTTTCTGTTTTCAGTTATGTCTATAGGATGATGGTGATGGCACCACATTTCTCTCAGTACCATCTCTCAGAGGGCTTGATCTCATCCAGAAGGCACTTCTCGCTCCACACTCAGATTCCCACAACAGTCTATTTTTAAATCAGCATTTAAAAATTATTTTACTGGGCTGGGGTTGTGGCCTAGCAGGTAAGGCCACCGTCTGCAGCATATGCATCCCATATGGCTGTCAGTTCGAGACCTGGCTGCTCTGCTTCCTGTCCAGCTCCCTATTAATTCACCTAGGAAGGGAGAGGAAGATGGCCCAAATGCTTGAGATCCTGCACCCACGTGGGAGACCATTGTGGTCATTTGGGTAATGAGTCAGAAGATCTCTCTCTGTCTCTTCCCCTCTGTCTGTAACTCTGACTTTGGAAAAAATAAACCTTAAAAGGAAAAAAAAAAAAGAAGAATTAAAATCAGTCATCAAAATTTTCACCACAGGAAGCTAGAAAAAGAAGAGCAAGAGGCCAGCACTGTGACATAATAGGCTAAGCCTCTGCCTGCGGCGCCATCATCCCTTATGGGTTCGTGTCCCCAGCTGCTCCTCTTCCCATCCAGTTCTCTACTTATGGCCTGGGAAAGCAGCAGAAGATGGCCCAATGGCTTGGGCCCCTGTACCCACTTGGGAGACCTGAAAGAAGCTCCTGGCTCCTGGCTTCGGATCAGCTCAGTCTGGCCACTGTGGCCATTTGGAGAGTGAAGCAGCAGATGGAAGGACTTTCTCTCTGTCTTTCTCACTCTCTGTCTATAACTCTACTTCTCAAATAAATAAATAAATCTTAAAAGAAAGAAGAACAAATTAAATCCACAGTAAATAGAGACAAGAAATAAAAATCAGAAAATGAAATTTTAAAAAGTCCCAGATTTGATGAGAGACATAAAATTACAGATTAAAGAAGTACAGTGAAATTGGAAGGAACTAGAGGTCACCATATTTAGACAGATTACCATTGAACTTCTGAAAACCAGGATAAAGAAAAAACATCTTGAAAGCAGATAGGAAAAACCAACAAACTGCATATAGGAATATGTTTGAATCACTGTTGATTTCTCACCAGAAACCACAGGGTCCTGAAGAAAAAAATGTATTTATTTGAAAGGCAGACTTAGAGAGAGAGAGGGAGAGACAAAGAGAGAAAGAGGGGGAGAGAGAAGAAGATATAAAGAGAGAGAACAAGAGAGAGAGAGCAAGAGAGAGCTCTCTTCCATCCCCTGGTTCACTTCCCAGATGGCTACAATGACCAGGACTGGGACGGGCTGAAGTCAGGAGCCAGAGCCAGGAGCTTCTTCCAAGTCTCTCACATCAGTGCAGGGGCCCAAACACTTGGACCATCTTCCACTGCTTTCCCAGGTGCATTAGCATGGAGCTGAATTGGAAGCAGAACAGAGCTGGTACCCATATGGGATACTGGCATTGCAGACAGCTTAACCTGCCTCACCACACCACCAACCCCCAATCCCCGCCAAAGCACAATCTTGTTAAAAAATACTGTCTTATGGTAGCTTCTGCTTTCTTCCCAGTTGGTGTGTATATGCATGTGAGAAAAGGAAATATACAAGATGTATCTTAGGCTTTTTGGAGGGGGACGAAGGAGTAAGCACAATGATTGTTCCGTTAATATCCTTCTTTACTGTGTCCTGAGGTGTCTGGGTTCAGTTTCTTGTCTCCAACACAAAAAAGAATTCAAGGATGAGATGAAGGTAAAGGTCAGCAGAGAAGTAAGATTTATTTACATGCGAAACAAAAGTACACACTCAAGAAGCAGTGTAGGCATGCTTAAGGGAGAGCTATACTCCGTAGGTCTGGAGCCATCCCTTTATATGAACTAGAGACATAGGGTGTCTGCAGTGGGGTTTAATTGAGTACTCATAAGGGGCAGAGTTCGTGGTAGGGCTTGAGTACCACCCATTTCTTGCCTTTGTTTGAAAACCTGAGAGTGTTATTGTGTCAGTTGCATGATGGCAGAAGGTGTGTCAACCATGGTAATTTTATCATAACGAGCTTATAATGATCAAAAGATCATTGAGGAGACACAGCTGGCAGCCAAGTTGGTTATTTTGGCTGGCACTGTTTCTAAGTGGTGAAACCTCAGAAGCTGGGGTTTTCTACTGCACAAAAAAAGGAGGGGTTGGGCAATACATGTGGGGCAGCAGTGCAGGTGGGGCTTCAGGGAGAATCTGGTGACCTTAGCTTGTCCTTGCTAGCTGCCTCCTTACCCATATCAGCTGGTCTTGGCTGAGTTATGGACATGACTAGGAGCAAAATTTGAAAATTGTTTTTATTTAGTTCATCTGAGATCAGCTTAAAGGGGCATAGGATGCATATTTATGGCTAAAATTCCCCAAACATTGCAATTTGCTATGGAAGTATATTTCAAACTCCAGTGATAATTCTTTCATTTGTCCTTGTTGGAGAAAGAGCTCTTTCACATTAATTTTTTCAGTACATCCAAGCTGTAATTCTTTAAGAAACAAAATATCTAACCATTTTTTTGAGATTTTTCTGCTTGGAATGGAGTTTCTTTTTTCTTCTAAACACATCCTGTTCTACTCTGCCTTTAAAATGGAAGATCCGGGACATCATTCCCTTTTTTTCACTGCAGCTCTTGAACCCTTATTCTCTCCTGGCTTTAATACTAAGTACAGTCCCTGAGTGGTTTTGGGGTGCTTTGGTCTCTTCCCTTGGTTTGCTAAGGAGCATATGTTATTGATGCAGAACCTAAGCACCAGCACTGGTAAGGATACCTTCCAAACATCAGTTAATAAGGCTCTGGGCTGGAACCTAAGGTCACCATTAGTGTCAGAGTTTTGTGGCAGCCATTGATTGACATAATCAACTTTTATTTTTTTTTGAATATTAATTATTTGAGAGGCAGAGACAGAGGCAGAGAGGTCTTCTATCTGTTGGTTCACTCCCCAGATAGTCACAATGGCCAGAGCTGGGCCGATTCATAGCTAGAAGCCAGGAGCCAGGAGCTTCTTTCAGGTCTCCCACATGGATGCAGGGGCTCAAGGGCTTGGAACATCTCCTGCTGCTTTCCCAGGCACATTAGCAAGGAACTGGATCAGAAGTGGAGCAGCCAGGACTCAAACTGGCATCCATATGGGATGCCAGCACTGCAGGCAGCAGCTTTACCTGCTATGCCACAGCACTGACCCCATAATCACCTTTAATTGAGGAGAGTCTATTAGATAAATGTTGGGCACAGTGCACTTGGTATCCTAAACTATATTTCACAAGACATTAAGATAGAGATAATTTAATCGTCTTTCTAATATGAGCATGTGAAGCCTCAGAGCAGTTAAGAAACCTGACCAATACTGTAAGAATCACAGTTTTTAAACTTCACACACATTTTTCAAACTATGGGTCACAATCTATTGGTGTGTCAGAAAATCAACCTTAGTGGGTCAGGGTAAGTGTGTGTGTGTGTGTGTTTTTTTTTTTTTTTTTTTTTTTTTTTTTACTGGAGTAGAGTAAAATGAAACAGAAAATATGAAACTGATGATGTCAACTAGAAAGTCTTTCTTGCAAGCTTTTGTTTTGGTTACATGTGTATGAATGTGTATATGTGATGTGTGGTACTATGAAATTTACTTGTAACCATGGATCACAGTCCAAGAATTTTGAAAAATGCTGCTCTTTACACACTTGTCCAGAGTGAGGTTGTAAAAAGTATGATTTTGGGAAAAATGATTGACAGCAAAACTCCTTGAACCAAAGCAGATGAGATCAATGGTCTAACTTTTATTCCAGAGAAGTTGAAACTTCATTAATAAACAAACTCCTGTGTCCAGAGCTGTGGCATAGTGGGTAAAGCTGCTGCCTGCGATGCCAGCATCCCATATGGGTGCTGGTTCAGGTCCCGGCTGCTCCACTTTCAATCCAGCTCTCTGCTGTGGCCTGGGAAAGCAGTAGAAGATGGCCCAAGTCCTTGGGCCCCTATACCTGCATGGGAGACCCGGAGGAAGCTCCTGGCTCCTGGCTTTGGATTGGTGCAGCTCTGGCCGTTGTGGCCAATTAGGGAGTCTAAATCACTTAAGGCTTTTTGTGGTTAATGGACACTGTCTCTTTTATCCTAAAGGGCAAATAGCTCGGCTATTTGTTGAGGATTTTCTGCATGTTAAGCATTCTTCTAAATGCTTCATTCACAGAATCTCTTGTAATCCTTATGGCAACTTTATAAAGTTGGTATTATTCCCCCTCAGTTTAAGATAAAGACACTGGCATACAGAAAAGGTGACTGAATTGCCTAGCAGAAGGGGAATTTAAACCCAAGTAGATTTCTGCATCATTAAATCTGATCCCTAGGCAGGTATAGTGATACTGTATCTGCCATTGGAATCTGTTCCCTTGATGTTTAAGTTTTTTCCCCCTGGCAAAGCTTTTCTCTGAATCCAGTTTAAATTGCTTGTGCTGCAGTCCAGGCCCTTTTCCTCTTTGTCTCTTTTGTGGCAGCAAAGAACAGCTGGTCACCATCCTATTGACAATGATGTGCTGTCGAGTAGGGGACAGTAATTGTCCTCCTTCAGAATCAACAATCTCAGCTCCTTGAACCAGTTTTCCTCGGCCCTATTTTCTCCCAACCCTTCAATTAGTCTTTTGTTCCTTGCGCAGTCTCTTGAGGATACACAGCTTAACTCCTTATCAGCACAGGGTGTGGGGGCCAGGAAGAGATTTGGGCACTTCTAGTTTATATTCCTCTGAATTTGCCTATGATGGGTGCCATTGGGCTGACTTCCAGTCTGCACTCAGCCTTCAGAAGGTGCCCTGAGAGCCTCTCCTGGATCTTTCCAGGGACAGATCTCAGCGGCCACACATCCACTCACGCCGCACAGGGCACATGTGCCTCCAGTGGCCATCATCACATTTGTGGCTTGCTATTGTTAACATTGTCAGAGCCTCCTTGACTCTGCTTCTTCCTTTGGGAAGCCCCTCCCCCACTCTCCAAATATTCTTACAACTTCCCCAACTTTAAGGGTCCTGCTTGAATGCTCAGTTATTTGTGATGACCAGAAGTTTGGACTCATACCTGCATCTGACCAGCTGCGTTCCTTTTCTATTTTTAAATTGTTTGCTTTCTGCCTCATATTTTTATATATATGTCACATTTTTAAATTATTAATTTGTAGTTTAATTTTTAAAATGGCAATACACGTACATGGCATAAAATTCAGAAGGTACAAAAAAGCACATGCATAAATGTTTTTCCTAATACTTGCCTCCCAGAAGCATCTGGCTAGTGCTACCAGTTTCTTACACCAGGGTTCTTCAAAAAAGTCAATGGAAAGTGCATATTATGAAAAAAACTATGCATGGATTTCAACAATTTTGTTTGCTCGAAAATAGACTTATCTTTTAATTCTATTTTCCATGAAATTTTTGAAGTATTTTCATGTATATATATGTGTTATCCACAGACTGGATAACTATAACACACATTTTTCTGTACTTTCTGTTCAATTAGTGATATCCCTCAGGTAGTATTTCATTCTGATTTTACTTATTTTTTAAAGATTTATTTATTTCTGTGTGGGTGCAAACTGATGAAATCTTTACTTAATATATACTAAATCGATCTTCTGTATATAAAGATAATTGAAAATGAATCTTGATGTGAATGGAATGGGAGAGGGAGTGGGAGATGGGAGGGGTGCGAGTGGGAGGGAAATTATGGGGGGGGGGAAAGCCATTGTAATCCATAAACTGTACTTTGGAAATTTATATTTACTAAATAAAAAAAGATTTAATTATTTGAAAGTCAGAGTTACACAGAAGGAGAAGGAGAGACAGGGAGAGAGAGAGGTCTTTCATCTGTGCTTCACTCCCCAATTGACCACAACAGCCGGAGCTGTGCTGATCCAAAGCCAGGAGCCAGAAGCTTCCTCCAGGTTTTCCCACATGGGTGCAGGGACCCAAGGACTTGAGCCATCTCCTACCGCTTTCCCATGTCATAGCAGAGAGCTGGATTGGAAGTAGAGCAGCAGGGACTAGAACTGGTGCCCATATGGGATGCCAGCACTGCAGGCAGTGACTTTACCTGCTATGCCACAGCACCGGGCCCTCATTCTGATTTGTTATAGAGCTTCTTTATGGCTGCATAGTATTTAATTCCAATGATATACCCTGATTTATTTCATTAATAACCATGAAAAGATATTTGATTTTAAAAGCATAGACTTTGGAATAAGATTACCTTGATAGAATTCTGACTCTATCACTTATTAGCTATAAGACTTGTGCAAATTAACTTTTCTGTGCCTCAGTTTTCTCATCTATAAAATGGGAGTTATAATAGGATTTATTCTTAGGGTTGTTCTGAGGATTAAATAAGCTAATCCATTTCATCTATTTAAGCTAGTGTAAAGCACATAGTAAGTTCCACTTAAATGTGGCTATTGATAAAGTGATTTTCCAAGTTTTGCTGTTGGGTTCTGTGTTGTAGTGAATGACTTTGAACATAGGAATGATACTCAAATATTTAACAACCATTACAGCTTAGTCATTATCAGGATGACGCTGGCCATAGTGCTGAAATGTGGTCCCAGAAGCCCCCTGTACTGTCAGGGCAGATGTTTACCTCTTGAGTTGCTGGTTGCAGCTAGTCTTGAGAATCTAGGGGAGGGGCTAAAGGGCTGAGCAGCTGTGGTCTACTGAGTAGGCTTAGGATAGTACTATTTACTAATAAGTAAGCATTCAATATTTCAACAAGGAGTTCTGGAGAATACCAGGTGAAGTCAGCTCTGTGTTCAAACATCATTTAGCATATATATTTTAGGATAAATGCCTGGAAGTGGAATTGCTAGGTTAAGTTTGCACACTTGCAATTTGTCCTTTGAGATTGTGCCAGTTTGCACCCCCACCAGCAATATCTAGAGTACCCATTTCTTCAGTTTTCCCAGCAAGAAACATTAGTAAACTTCTTTTTATCCTTGCCCCTTGATAGGTGAAAAATATTTTAGTGCAATTTTAATGTCCATTTCTCTTATGATTGAGTTTCAATGTTTTCTTTAATGTGTTTAATACCCCTTTATACTTCCTCTTTTTTATCTTTTTAAGGTATAAGTGAAAAACATTTTTCTTTTTATTGTTTTCTTCAATGTATTTCAATAGCAGAAGATTTTTTTGTGTTCCACTGTTGGTCACAGTGTGAGCCCTACACATTCCCCTATATTTCACCTCCAAGGGAGCTCCTTTGCATGTGGCTATACATGCATCATTGGTGTAAAATCAAACCAGATCTGCTCCCAAGTATTCTTAGCATTTTGCTCCTTACCACGTTTTCCCAGGAAGGCATCAAAAGTCATTCTGTCTCCAGATACAGACACATGAGGAGAAGCCAAGATTTCAACTTTCTCTGTTGAACTAGAAAATATCACCATTGCCTGAGATTGTGTTCCCCTCATCTATACAGATTTCATGCTTCCAAGTAAATCTGATTTTGCATCTGTTCAAAAGGAACAGGATTGACCAGGCCACTGACAACTGTTACTGGGACTGTTTCACCAAATCTTTTTCCACATACAAAGAATCTGAATCAGTGTTTTCTGGCAGTAATGACACAACCCATTTGAAGACCTAAATGGAAACATCTGTAGGCTAGGAGTTCACAGTGCCTGCTATTGATTGCTGGTTTTCTTCTTCTCTCCTTTCAATTTTTTTCTTTAATCTTTTTTTCTTCTTCCTTTATCTGTTCTTTGGCATCAGAAGATGCAGTTGTTATTGGAGTTGACAGCATCACATTTTCAGAAACTGTAGAATTGGTTTTCAGAGCAGTTCCAGATGGGAATGGTGTTTGCTCTACTCCACTTGCAATTTCTGTGTCAATTGTCTCTTTTTTCAGTTCTTCAGTTTTGCATTTTCCACTCAAAATTTCTTCTTTACTCTCAAAGTTGCCTGCAAAATTGTTTTCCTCTTGAGAAGAACAACTGGCTGCTTTCTGTCAGAAGACTGCATTTGTAGGAATTAATGGACAGGACCATCTACCTAACTTACGGGACTCAGTGTTCCATGATTTGATCTGTCTTTGCACCCACCTTCTTTTCCAGTCTCTTCAGAACAGCATTATCAGTGCATTTTTGCCAAGAGACTGCAGAAAATCATGAAGCAGTGGATAAGGGCTCTGGGGTAGGCTTCTCTTTTTGTCTTTTATTATGGTTCTTATTATGATTGAGTTTGAATGTCATTATGTGTGTTTCATAGTCATTTATACTTCCCTAATGGCATACTGTCTTTTCATATACTTTACCCTCTTTTCTTTTGTGTTGTTGGTCTTCTTATTGATTCATGTGAGCATCTCATTTATCATGCCATTCATTCTTTTTAAAAAATATTTATTAATTTATTTGAAAGTCAGAATTGTGGGGTAGGGTTGGGGAGAGACAGAGATCAGTCAATTGATCTTTCATTTACTGGTTCACTCCCCAGATGGCTGCAATGGCCAGCAGTGGACCAGGCCAGAGCCAGGAGCTTCTTCCAGGTCATTGGGCCATCTGCTGCTGCTTTTCCCCAAGCTATTAGCGAGGAGCTGAATCAGAAGTGGAGCAGCTGGGACAGGAACTGGCACCCATATGTGATGTTGGCATTGAAGACAATGTCTTTACCTACTATGTCACAATGCCAGCCCCACCATTAATTCTTTCACAGAACTATAGAGGCTTGGTGCAATTCTGAGATTAGGGATACAGAAATTAAAAACAAAAACCACACAGTACTTACCCACAGAATGAGCAAGGGTACTTTGAGAGCATGCAAGAGAGATAACAATCATGTGTACCATGTCTAATCAGGAGATTCTCTAAGGGGTATTCAAAACCTTTGAGTAGTACATGCTTCATAAATGCTTGTTCTCTGTGTGAAAACAGATTGATTTCTCTGGTGCCTGGTTGGCTCTTCTGTTTCGGACTCATTATTAAGGTGACCAATATCATGATTTTCATCATATCTGATTCAGCTCCATGGTCATGGCCTATTCCCAGGCCCTGAAACACAAAAGATATAGTGTAAACACATCATTACCACCACTGCAAAGTTCTAAACCTTGGCCTTTCTGATTACAATAGCTTTATCTCTGTTTTCAGCTACATTTTCCAAATAGATGAAAATCTCTACTAACATAAAACTGGCTGTATTCTCAAATTTGGTCATTTGTTCCACTTATTAATTATCTTTTAATCATGTGTGGGTTTTAAATGCAAGTGAGATGTAATATAGCACTTATACCCAACAATGACCCTCATCTTTCCACTATATCTTTTATTGAAAACCTGCTATGAATGTTTCACATCCAATTAACCCATGTAATAGTGCATGGCATTAAGTGGGTCAGCCTGTTTTAAGACTATTTTTTCACAAGAGTTGAATACAGTTTGAACAATCTACTCCAGCTGGGGCTGGAACAATTTGGCACATGACTTGGGCAAAACAAAAGTTCTAAACAGCTAGAGATTCTCTTATGGTGGTTCTAGTGCACAGCTGATTCTTTGAAATGGTCCGTCTATGCGGTAAACCTTCAAAGCAGCTCATACCTTGTCCACCAAGGCTGAAAGTTCTTGCTTTAGCTCTCAGTAGTGCAAAAAAAAAAAAAAAAAAATCCACTTTTTGATCAGGAAGACTGTATTCTGTAGGAGTTAATGGATGAGACATAATTTATGGATTTCAATTCAAAATAAAAATATGGGCCAGTTGATGAAAAAGTTATAGGAATTTCAAAGCAATGACCACAGAATATTAAATATTGGTAGTGAGAAGGAAAACTAGACAAAAATAATTTGACTAAAATAAGTGGTGAAACAAGTTATTTCCACACCCTGAAATTTATAACTTCTTCTTTTATATAAAACCATGACAAATGCTATAATTTTTTAGTAGTTAATTTTCTATACTTTTGAAGAGCTCTCTCATATTTCAATCAACATGATTTTTTGGATAAGGAAGGAAAATGGGCAGCATATCCTTTCTTTGTTCCCTTGGTCTCCTTCCCCTCCAAATTATGCCCAGAATCCAAGTCTTCTGGGCCTTAATTCAGTGAATTTTCAGAACCTGTCAATCTTTTCTAAACTTTATAACTGTGTTACATTTAAATCTGGGTCATATCAACATACACAAACACACACATATATACCAATGAATCAAAAGCTCCAGTAATTGATATTTGTCCTTGTTACCACAATGTAAGTATTTGCAATGCTATTCATGAAATACCAGTGGACATCAATCATGAACCCATAAATAGATTTTATGACCCACTAATGGGTCATATCACTTGGTTAAAAAAATACTTCTTGAATGTCCATGGAACATCTTTGTTGGGTGGGTTGATAATGACTAGGACTATCTCTCAGGAAAATTCTTCTGGAAAAAAGAGCCAATTCCCTGATGTACTGATTTAAAGGTAGGAAATAGACACACTTGGACCCCACTGGGGCATTTATAAGTTGGCACAACTTTTCTGAAAGCAGTTTACTAACTTAACTGTAGTGTCTTAAAAATGTTTGTCCACTCTGACTCAGCAGTTCTATCTCTGAAAATCAGATATGGGAAATAACCATTGATTATTAGGCAAAGACTTAGCCACAAAGGATGATCAATGCAATATCATTTATAATGGAGGGAAATTGGAGACAAGCTAAATGTTCAATAGTAGGGAACTGGCCAAGTGAAGGCATGTACCAATGAATTGGATATACTGCCATTAAATTTTGTCAACAGGACATTTAAAGATCCTCTATTTTTAAACATGATTAGTAATACTTAGTGTTACATACTAAAATATTTCTGTAATGTTCAGATACAGTACAGTATGTACTTTATGATGCCATTTTTTTTTTTGACAGGCAGAGTGGACAGTGAGAGAGACAGAGAGAAAGGTCTTCCTTTGCAGTTGGTTCACCCTCCAATGACCGCCACGGCCAGTGCGCTGTGGCCGGCGCACCGCGCTGATCTGAAGGCAGGAGCCAGGTTCTTATCCTGGTCTCTCGTGGGGTGCAGGGCCCAAGCACTTGGGCCATCCTCCACTGCACTCCCGGGCCACAGCAGAGAGCTGACCTGGAAGAGGGGCAACCGGGACAGAATCTGGCGCCCCGACCAGGACTAGAACCTGGTGTGCCGGCACCGCAGGTGGAGGATTAACCTATTGAGCCACGGCACCGGCCTATGATGCCATTTTTTATAAGAGAAAAACATGGATATATCATGTTGCTTTTACATGTTTAGTAAAAAACATAGCAACCATTAAAAAGTGGCTTTTAGCATAAATTGGGTGGCTTAAACAACAGAAATTTATTTCTCACAGTTCTGGAGGCTGGAAGTCCAAGATCAAGGTATTAGCAGGTTTATTTTCCCCTGAGGCTTCTCTCCTTAGCTTGCAGGAGGCCTTCTTCTGCCTGCTTCCTCACCTGGCCATGTCTGTGCTCACACACTCCTGATGGCTCTTCCTCTTTTTTATCTTTTTCTTATTATGAGGACACCAGTCCTATCACATGAGGGTCCTACCCTGTGACCTCATTTAACCTTAATCATCTTATTAAAAGTCCTATCTTCACATAGTCATCTTTAGGGTTAGGGCTTCAACTTTTGAATTTTGAGGAGACATGATTGAATCTACAGCCTATGATTTATAGGATTATAGGTGGATTTTGTTTCCCTCTTTGATTATCTGAATTTTTGAAAAGATTTATTTATTTGAAAATTAGAGTTACAGAGAGAGGAAGAGAGCTCTTCTACCTACTGATTCACTCCCTAGATGGCTGTAATGGCCAGGGTTGGGCCAAGAGGAAGCCAGGAGCTTCATACAGGTCTCCCATGTAGGTGGCAGGGGCTTAAGCACCTGGGCCGTCTGCTTTTCCCAGGTCATTAGGAGGGAGCTGGATTGGAAGTAGAGCAGCTGGGACATGAACTGGTTCCCATATGGGATGCCAGTGTTGCAGGGAGCGACTTCATCTGCTGTGCCACAATGCCAGCCCTTGATTATCTGAATTTTGTAATTTTTCTATAATGACTACTGATTAATTTAACTTGTATAAGTAAACAAAGGGTTCCTCCAAAAAGAAGAGGGTACAGGAAGATAGAGTAAGCAGTGTGTATTTGACATAGGATGAGTCTTTCTCACTTGGGCCTTCGTAAGTACCAGAGAGCAGTGTTTTCTCTCATGATTATATGTCCCATAAAGCAGTTTGTGAATATTTTCTTTTTAAAAGGTTGTGATCACAGTGTGCACTAGAGACTTCAAAAACTCCCTTACCAGAGCTGATTGCAGAGGTGGGTGGACTTCAATACAGACACTACTTTCTGGAAAATTCCATTTTTACCCCCAAAATACATAAAGTGAAAGATGATAATCATAAAATAGTAAAAGAAAAGACTTCATCTGGTGGAGCCTGCCAGTTGCTTCATTTTGATTGTTTTTAAACACACATTTTCATGTGCTGTTTCCTGTTTATCTTCACAGTAACCCTATGACGTGTGCATATCTTTCTCATTATGTTATTTTTTTGGATGAGGAAGCTAAGATCCAGAGATTTACTTGCACAAGGTCACATGATAAGACCAAGGTCTGGACTCAAACCCAGCCTCTCTTAACACCTGGGCTTCCAGCACGGCCCCTATCACATTTCCTCAGGGTCTTGGGAATTTTGTCTTGTTCTAAGAACACAGCTCTTGAGGGCTGTGGCATCTAACAAGGAGAGAGAAGTTAATCAAGGCTGCAGATACCAAATACTTTACAGTACACACATGCAGTGTTCAGACAGACTCACACTCACAGCCAGGCCTGAGCCAGTGAGGAAAGAGGCCAGCTCAGTTCTCCATGGTCTGTCCCCTTGCCTCTTTGTCCACCTCAGTGTCCCCCTTGCAGTTACCTCCCTCCCAGGTGAAGCTGAGCACCCTCGATACACTGATGCTCAGAGAAACCTGCTGTGAACTAATTCATGAGGGTAGGTGGGGAATTTTCAGTTAAAAAGAAAGAATCTTGGAGAAGGTAAAGAAGTCAAAGCATTAATTAAAAAAATAATTTCTTTGGGTGGAGATCTTTTTTGGCAAGATGGCTTTCTAATATTGTACCAGAGTTAATCACCAACAATATGTTAATGACTTCTTTCATCTCTATTCTAGTCAGCCATTAATTAAAATATCCTAGTGCCGATAAGCATGTCACAGAATAAATATTTTGATCTCACTTTCTTGGATTGGTAGCAGAGTGAAGTATAACAGAAAGCGTCTCAGCTTTAAAGAAAACAAGTCTGAATTTTAAGACTTGCTTTGTACTTTGATGAGCCACCGAATCTCTCAGGCTTGATTTCCTCCATTGTAAAAATGGGATGCTACTGCCTAGCTCCTAATTGTAAGGACCGAATGGGAGAATCCTTCAGTCTTTCAGTGGGGGCACCATCCTTTTGTTTTAATAGGATCCCTGACTGAAGTGCCAGGAGTGAACTACAGGGTGCTACCATAGAATTAGGGAGGCTGGTTAGGAGCCTATGGCATGAATCCAGTAAGATCGACCTGGCTTAGACCAGAGAGATGGTAGTGGAGGTGGTGAGCAGGTATAAGAGTCAATTCATATGTTTTGAAGGGGAAATTCAAGGATTTTCTAATGGATTTTCTAACTGGGTTCAGGGTTACATAGGAGTCTTTGGGGGGTAACCCAGTGCAGCAGAGCACAGCAACTGTCAGCATGAAGTCTCTTTAGATGTGCAAAGCAGGATTCCCCCTCTTCCTTATGCAAAAGGGGCCAGGAGATGCTCCGTAGTAGGGAGTGGGACCGTAGGCTCTACATATGCTGCTTAACACGGGAAGCAAAATTTACATTCCCAACATATTTGAATGTAGGCCTTCCACTAACTGATTTTATGAAGGAAAACACACACACACACACACACACACACACGCAGCATACTATTTTGGAAAGTCGTTCATTTCTTAGCAACTTCATTGACTGAGTTAACAAATAGTTATGCAATACTTTTTCTATGAGAGGCACTGTGGTAAGCCAAGGGATGGACACCAAGGCAAATTTGCTACTGTACTGTCTGTAGGAAATGGTGTTCTCATAAAAGGATGTAAGTAGAAGACTACAGTATATAAGGTCAGAAGAGTTAAGGGAACTACAGGGAACAGGGGAGTTTGTTGAGCAGAGTAGGGGGCAGATGAGACATCAGGCTGGTTTCAGGGAGACTTTGACCTCTGTTCCATCCTGGAAGACATGTGGGTTTTAAAGAAAGGTAATTCATATAGAATGACCTGGAAAAAGATATTGTGTGAAGGCATGGAGGCTAGATAACTTGTTACATGTGGGCAGAGTCTGGGGGTCTATGGAGAGACAGGAATTGAGAAAATTCTAGAAAAATATATTGGGGCTAGGTGTCAGGGTGGAGGTAGAGTTCTAAATGTCAGGCATTCCATGTTCATTTTAAGGCAATGAGATTCTTTTGGTGATTTTTGATTAGGAGAGCACTAGTGATTTGTTGGGTATAGTAAGCAGACAATCAATCAATGCTGGTTCTACTAAAAGAGGAAAGAAATAATAATAGCTAAATTGTATTGAATTCTTGCTATATGACAGGAACTTTTCTAAACATTTTAACTACTCATGTTATACTCACCACAGCCCATGGGACAGCTTTCCTATAATACATTCTTTTTTTTTTTAAAGATTTATTTATTTATTTGAAATCCAGAGTTATACAGAGACAGAAGGGGAGAGAGAGAGAGAGAGAGAGTGTGTCCAAAGCCAGGAGCCAGGAAATTCTTCTTGGTCTCCCATGTGGATACAGGGTCCCAGGGACTTGGGCCATCTACTGCTTTCCCAGGCCACAGCAGAGAGCTGGACTGAAAGTGGAGCCGCCTGGACTCGAACCAGTGACCATATGGATTGCCAGTACTGCAGTCGGCAGCTTTACCAGCTACACCACAGTGCCAGCCCCATCTATATACATTCTATAGATAAGAAAATGAAGACTCATAGATCCTTGCTTAGGGTTGAGACTAATGAGAGGGCTTCTGACCAGAGCCCATGCTTTATATTGCTCTGCAATTTGGAAAACAAAAAAGGAAGAGCAGAGAAGAGAAAGGAGTCATGAGACCAATGTTTTTCTTCAGAAGGAAGCTATGGAGGCCCAAATTAGCTGAGCAATGGGATGGGTTGAAAATTAGAGACATTCCAAAGATAGAATCAACACAAATCTGTTATTACTGCTATGGGAGGCTGGGGAGAGGAAAGGTCGAGAAGGCCAAGTTTCTAGCTTTGGTCCTGGGAAGATCTAGAACTATTCAAAGAAATTGGAAAGCTAGGGAGGGAAGATGGCAGTTTTAGATGACGTGTATAGAATTCCAGGTACCCAGGAGCCTACAAAGAGCCAGAGAAGTGTTTAAAAGGCTGTGGGGCTTCTTGGTTTCATCTCATGCCCTATCGTGGCGCCCTGGGGGTTTGTCCTGGGAGTCTCGAGGCCCTCCCAAATTTCCTTTCTGTGTTTATATCATTTAGCAGGGAAGGATTGTTAATGACTAATCTGTGTCCATGAGGCACAGGGCCAAGGAGGAGATGCTGCTGTGGGGCCGGAAGGCCGCCTGTGATCATCCACAGCTTCTACTAGAATTCTCTCCTCCTCCTCCTCACCTCACTGTCTCCCTGACTCACCCCAATGTGAAATCCGATTCCAGGCATTTGTAGCAAACTTGCTGGGGTTTGGAGAGCAGGGTTGGACTCAGAATTCTCCCAGGCCTTGGACGTTCATCTCTGACCTAAAATAATACAAGTAAGTACCTAACTCCTCTGGCAGTGGGAGTGTGTGTCTCAAGACCACAGAGGACAAATAGTCACTTAAAGGTTTCTCTTTGGTATCAGCGATTTTTGTTGATGAGTGAGTTCTAAGTTACTAGGATTTGATGTAAAATCCTGAAGATTAAAGAAAAAAATTCTGAAAACAAAAATAAGTGGAACTTAATGGGTCTAACAGTTTTTTAGACTATTGAAAAGTTATTTAGGAATGTCCTTTTAACATGGTGGTACCCCAAGAAGAACTATGGGACACAGTAGCTTTCAGAAATATCTCTGCTCTGTTAACATAATTTGACCTGTGTGGTGTCCTATTTTCTGGTGATTTGTTTAATCTTGATGTGAGTTTGGCAATATTGCTAATATCAGATGACTTGAGAAGAAAGAGTAGGACCTTTAAGCTGTGCTTTATTGAAATGAAAATTTTCCCTGGGACAAGAATAGGTTTAAAAAGTTTTCTCTTTGACTTCAGGTGTAAGTTCTTCTACTGCTTTCTATTTCTAATATTAATATCAGATGGAAGTATCACATGGAAATATTAAAAATATGGAAAATGTAAGGAAGGACTTTATTATTAAAGTTGTCCAAGGATTCAATATATAGATAAGGCATCTTCCTCTCTGTTTACTGACATAGTAGATTAGGCAACTGTGGAATTTGGATCACTTCTCTTAATTGGATTTTTATTTAGAAGGGAGGGGCAGGAGGGGAATGACAAATGACTCACCTTGGATTCTTTCTCTGAAAGACTTACACCCAAACTTTGGGCTTAAAAGAAATCTGGTGTTGCCTTAGGACCACTTGGTTCAGCAGTATTGACAAAAGGCATAGGGACACTTAAAATAATATTGATGATTAATAAGAAAGTAGGAGAAAACTTTTGGAGATTATGGGTTGGTTTATGGTATAGTTGTAGTCATGATTGGGGGGGTGTATACTTTGCTATAACTCGTCAAGGTATTTACATTAAATATGAGAGAGTTAAAAAAAACCTATGGAAATATATATTCTGAAAAAGTATTCATGGATGTTAACTTTTTTGTACCAAATAAACTTACCTTTTAATTCCATTTTCCCATGAACTTTTACTCTCATACTTGTATGCACAGCTTTTTAAAAAATGTAAATCAAATCTCAATAAATTGATTTAAATAAATATATGTATTTCCTGACCCTATAAAGGGTAGGGGTAGGGAAAGACGCCTGGGGAGCCATCATACTGTTTCTGGCTCTGATTTTATAAAATGATGTACATTTTCAACTTTGTGTCACTCTTCCACCTCCCAATACTTGAGATATGAACCTGTGCCATTTGTACCATGGACTTTCCTGTTTTGCTGAGATGTTGCAACATGACTGATGCAACTCCTAGTTAACTAATAAAGTACTGGTCAGGGACAAAGCTCTCTTGTCCTGAGACCCTTCCTCAGTGTGTGCAGCACTGTTTGTATTGTGTACCTCTGCACTTTCCCTGATCCTGGAGAAGGAGAGTAACACAGTCCTTGTCTTTCTTCTGACTTCCTCACCTCCAAGCTCAGGCTACATGGAAACGGAATATCCCATGGTCATGAGGCCTTGAGCATCTTGTAAGGAAAAGGAAAGAAATGACTGCGTGTGGGCGTGTGAATATGGTGGAGCTAACTTGCATTCAATGTCCACTCACATGTCCCAGGCTTTGCCTAAGTCGCGTGTTTCCTTGTAACAACAGCTCTGTGTGAAAGACTGTTTTACATGTGTTCTGCAGTTGAGGAAACTGAAGCTCAAAGAGGATGAGTAGAGTGTCCACAGGCAGACAGGGGTAGTAGGACCTGCATTTGAGCATAGGTCTTTGTGACTCTAAAGCCCCTTCAATTACCTCTCTGCACCAATGTTGTTGGAGGTTGGGCAGACATGAAATCTGGAATGACAGACAAGTAGGAGGAGCAGTCAGCTAGCACTCCAGCTTGCCTGATTTGTGAAGCTGTGGAACTGCTTTGAAGATTCCTAAAAGCTTGTGTGTGGGGCATTGTCTGATGACTGTGCCATTGGCAGGGGCAGTGGAAAGTTTGCAGCACTGTTTGTTTTAACCCAAAGGCCAACTTTGAAGAGCTGATTGGACACTACAGTTATTAGCATTGTGATTAAAGACTGGAAGAAATCTGCTATGGTGGTATGGTTAAGGATGTCCTGGAGGACTCAAAACTGTGGGTCACTGATGCTGTGGATTGTGAATGTCTTGAGAATGAAAATCACAACATGATAGAATTTTCAAAGGCTTACAATTTTACTAGGTGGGTGCATAAAGAAAAGAAAGATGTTTCTTTTCCTGCTAAGGAGAATTTTTCCTTTAATTCTCTCCCAGTCTCATTTTTCTCTTAAATCCTAGCAACATAGATCATGAAGGGGCTGAAGTTACCCCTGTGTAAGGGTACATCAAAAAAGTCATGGAAAACAGAGTTAAAAAGAAATTTATTTTGATATCCCCAAATTTAAAAATCCATGTATAACATTTTCATTAAAAATTCATAAAATGTATATTATAAAAATCCATGGATTTCAAATTTTTTTACCAAAATAAGCTATCTTTAATTTCAGTTTCCATGAACTTTCTTTCAAGAGCTCTTTTAGTTTCTACCATTATAGCTGTAGCTAAGAGGCATGACTGTGTCCTTAGTTACCAAGCTACAGGAAAAGGCAAAAGTCATCATTACATAAAAATATGCATCCTCCTCTCTTCTTTCCCACTTCTCTCCCCTCACTGTGGAATTCCTTAGCTCTGAGAATGCAAAGGAAGTTATTTTCTTCCTCATTTTTCTCCTTGCTGATTTTGCTCATAAAGGAATATATGTTATTCTTCCTTTCTTCCTCCTCTTTGTAAATAAGTACCAATGCAATGTTAATGCAATTCAATTTGATTACAAAGTTAAATTGCAAATATTGCACAGAAAAAGAAGACATGGTTTTTCTTTGCCAGAGCAAAGACATATAATGGGGTCCTGGTGATTAAAATTATATGTCTCAAGGTGGCATGTACCAATGCCATCTCACTAGTCCAAGTGATCAATTTCAGTTCACAATTGATCACACTGATAGGTCTAAGAGTCAAAGGGATCACACAAACAAGACTAGTGTCTGCTAATACTAACTGATAGAATCAAAAAGGGAGAGAATGATCCATCATGGGGAGTGGGATACACAGCAGACTCATAGAATGGCAGATGTCCTAAATAGCACTCTGGCCTCAGAATCAGTCCTTAAGGCATTCGGATATGGCTGAAGAGCCCATGAGAGTATTTCAGGCATGGAAAGCCAAGACACTCTGGAAAAAAAAAAAAAGAAGAAGAAGAAGACCTAAATGAAAGATCTCTGCGAGTGAGATCCCAGTAGAAAGAACAGGGCCATCAAAGAAGGAGGTACCTTTCTCTGAAGGGAGGAGAGAACTTCCACTTTGACTATGACCCTATCAGAATAAGATCGAAGTTGGTGAACTCAAAAGGCTTCCATAGCCTTGGCAACTCATGACTAAGCCTAGGGAGATTACTGACGCCATAAACAAGAGTGTCAAATTGTTAAGTCAACAACAGGAGTCACTGTGTACTTACTTCTCACATGGGATCTGTCCTTAATGTGTTGTCCAATGTGAAGTAATACTATAACTAGTACTCAAACAGTATTTTACACTTTGTGTTTCTGTGTGGGTGCAAACTGATGAAATCTTTACTTAATATATACTAAATCAATCTTCTGTATATAAAGGTAATTGAAAATGAAAAAAATTATATGTCTGAATATAAAATCAATTTTATTAATTTTCATCTTCAAGATAAAACCCTAATCCAACTTAGAGATTTTGATTTCTATTTTACAAAAATTAAGATGATGTTTTCCTGCAATAAGCCTGGGATGACTTGGTTCCCTTATATTTTAATTAATGTCATTAAATCAAAGAAAAAGAGAAACAGCATGATTTTGCATTTTTAAGTCTGCAGATTCATTTACCATGGGTATTTAGAAGGTGTGGTAAGTAATTCACTTGTCCATGGGGGAGATAGTTCTCCTGCTGAGGTATGTTGCTAATTAAAAAAAAAAAAAAACATGTCACTGTGGAGCTGAGATTGTCCCGGACCTACATGCTGCCGTTTCCTCCAGAAAAGCTGGGGAAGCTCTCAGGATGGATGCTGAGTCTACACCGCGTGGGGCTTAAAGAACATATAGACCCTGGTCCAGCATGGGAAGACAGGGACAGAGTGCAGTAGTGTCTTTCCCAAGTGATTGTGTGGAAGATTCCTGTTCTCCTGGAATCAAGACTGAATCTGAGGCCATGACTGGATTTCAGGGAGGCAGGGATCCTTTGAGATTATGTTTCAAAATGTTTGCATTTTATACGGTTTGCATTTATAGTATTCTTTATGGTGCTATAATGGTGGATACATTTTATCATATGTTTGTTAAAACCCACAGAATATACAACATCAAGAGTGAATCCTAATGTAAATTGTCGTCTGCAGGTGATAATGTGCCAACGTAAGTTCACGGATTGTACAAAATGTACCACTGTGGTGCCAAACACTGAAAGTTGAGAGGAGCCTGTGAATGTGTGAGGGTGGAATATATAGAAGCTCTATACTTGTTCAGTTTTTCTGTGGAGCTAAAACTTCTACTTCTCTTTAAAAAGTTCATTTAAAAGTGCATTTTAAATGTATTTTCCTATAGAAAGGTATATAATTTTCACTGATGCTCAAAAAGTGCTGCATAATCCTAAATATATATATATATATATATATTTTAACACCCTCTCAAATAATTTAAATATGCCTGCTTAAAGCGTCCAACTATAGAATTAGCAGCATAGAGGAAAGAAAATATTTTAGGAAATTGATATACATCAAAACGCTCATCTTATAAAAAGTTATAATGTTGTAACAAAGTCAAAAATCTCATTTGACATTTCCTTAACCCTTTTATTCTCTACTTCCATCTTTAAGTGTTAATACACATCTTTTTCTTATTTATTTGAGAGTCAGAAAGAGAGAGAGAAAGCCAGTCATACGGAAAGAGATCTCCCATCCACGGATTCACTCCCTAAATGTCCACAGCTGCTGGGACTAAACAAGCCACAGCCAGAAGCCATAAACTTGATCCAGGTGCCCCACATGGGTGGCAGGGGTTCAACAACATGAGTCATCAATGCTGCCTCCCAGCGTGTGCATTAGCAGTAAGCAAGAATTGGGACTGGAGCTGGCTTGAACCTATGCACCCTCGTAAGGGATGTAGGAACCCAAACGGCAGCTAAGCCACTAGGCCTGTCTGTTAATACAAATAAAACCACTACTCCTGCACTGAGCAGGTTATTTATCCATTCCATTGCTTGTGGTCAGTTAGGTGTTTTCTATGTTTTCACCAGTAGAAACAAGCCTGCAACAAAGGTCCTTATGCAGCGGAGCAATGTTTTCTTTAAGGAAAAAAAAAACCTCTGGGAATAAGAATTTCATTTCATTTTAATATATTCTATCAAAGAGCCCTCTAGAATGTCTAAACACCATATCCCCACCAGCATTGTACAATAATATAGATTCCCATATGCTTTCCCAACTTTGAATATTTTCAAACTTAATTTTTCATACTCTGATAGGCGGAAATTGCATCTAGTTACATTACTTTGCTTTTTTGTAATTATTAGTTTCAGATGTTTCAGTTGTTTATCGGCCACTTGTATTTCCACCTTGGTGAATTTTCTTTATACATCCTTCACCAATTTTTCCTTTGAATTGTTTAGCCTTTTCTGTCTTTATTTTTAGGAATTATTTATGTCTTGTTTGTGCTAATATGTTGGCTCTTATTTACATTGTAAATATTTTCTTTCTGTTTCACATTTTTAGCTTTGTTTATGATGCCTTGATTTGTCTTACATTTTAATGTTATCACATTCTTTTCCTAATTATTTCTTGTTTATCAGGTCCTTAAATCTTTTCAATATTAACATCACAAATATATTTGGCTAAATTTTCATACAATAACTGCATAATTTAAAACTCTTAGCCGGCGCCGTGGCTCAATAGGCTAATCCTCCACCTTGCGGCGCCGGCACACCGGGTTCTAGTCCCGGTCGGGGCACCGGATTCTGTCCCGGTAGCCCCTCTTCCAGGCCAGCTCTCTGCTATGGCCAGGGAGTGCAGTGGAGGATGGCCCAGGTGCTTGGGCCCTGCACCCCATGGGAGACCAGGAAAAGCACCTGGCTCCTGGCTCCTGCCAGGATCAGCGCGGTGCGCCGGCTGCAGCGGCGGCCATTGGAGGGTGAACCAACGGCAAAAGGAAGACCTTTCTCTCTCTGTCTCTCTCTCACTGTCCACTCTGCCTGTCAAAAAAAAAAAAAAAAAAAAAAAAAAAAAACTCTTTAATCCATCTGAGACTTACTTTCAAGAATGATGCAACATAGAAATCTCCACTTTTACGTGCAAAGGAACTGCCAGTTTTCCTCACATGATTTCGTGGACAGGCCCATCCTCCTCTCACCAGTTGGAGCTGATTCCACCAGCTAGAGCACAGGTTGCTCGGGATACAGTTGTTCCCCCTTCCTATAACTCATGCCCACTACATGCCATTTCCCCAGTCTAATGTCTACTCCCCCAGACTAGGGTCAAGAATCTACCCTCCAGCCTCAGAAAGACTTCCCTCATTTTCCCAGTCATGACCTTGCTTAAAACCCACCAATGATTTCCTTGGCCAGCGCTGTGGCTCACTAGGCTAATCCACCGCCTGCAGCGCCGGCACCCCAGGTTCTAGTCCCGGTCAAGGTGCCAGATTCTGTCCCGATTGCTCCTCTTCCAGTCCAGCTCTCTGCTGTGGCCTGGGAAGGCATGGGAGGATGGCCCAGGTGCTTGGGCCCTGCACCCGCATGGGAGACCAGGAGGAAGCGCCTGGTGGCCATCTGGGGGGTGAACCAAAGGAAGGAAGACCTTTCTCTCTCTCTCTCTCTCTCTCTCTCTCTCTCTCTCACTGTCTAACTCTGCCTGTCAAAAAAACAAAACAAAACAAACAAACAAACAAACCCACCATTGATTTCCATCTAGAGTAAAATCCAAACTCTAGATCATGACCAACCAGGCTATGGGAAAGCCGTCCATTCTGGGACCATGATCATCACCTACACTTGCTCTTGCGTATTCATCTCCAGCCTCACTGGGCTTGTGCTGCTCTCACATGGCTCCAAGCTCAGGCCTTGAGTGCTTGTTGACCTCTCTGCCTAGACTTATTTCCACTTTCATGGCTTACTCATTTTTTTTTTTTTTTAGATTTATTTTATTTATTTGAAAGGCAGAGTTATAGGGAGAGGGAAAGAGATGGAGAGGGGCACAAGGAGAGAGAGATCTTCCATCTGCTGGTTCACTCCCCAAATGGCCACAACAGCTGGGGCTGGGTCAGGGTGAAGCCAGGATCCAGGAGCTCCATCCTTGTCTCCCATGTGGGTACAAGGATCAGAAGAGGAGTAGCCAGGATTTGAAATGGCATTCATATGGGATGCTGGCATTGCAGTCAGTGGCTTAACCTGTTTTGTCACATGTTGGACTTGGTTTACCCCTTTTTTGTGCCTCATATCTGAGTTCAAATGTCTGCTTTACAGCGAGTACTTTCCTGATAGCCTTCTCCAAAATAATGTCCAACTATAGCACTCAATGCATTATCCCCTTTGCTTCCTAGTTATCACCATTAGAAGTCCTACATTTACGTGTATATTATCCATATCTTCTACCAGAATGTAATAGGTCTGTCTTATCCACTATCAGATTTCCGAGACCAGTAGCCTGGGCTATAGTAGTGCATTAGCTAATGTTGGATGAACGAATGTCCCGTCTTGTGCTCTTGAAGGGAGCTCTGCTTACTTTCGTTGTGGCAATCCTCACACTATTTAGACTGAGATTTCCTTGCATAACTTTTACACAATGCTCCTTGAAGGACCACGATTTTTTTTTGTTTTTATTGTCTTTATATGTTCAGGGCCTGACATAGTCAGTGAGTGTATATTGACTGAATAAACAAAGAACAAATAGAAAAATGACATTGAGATACTATTTTTATATTACTTTTAAGGAAATGTTCACTTTAGACAACCATAAAACAATAGCCAATGTGACATATTGTTCAACTGGCAATCTAACACTATGTAACAAGCCACCTCAACACAATATGGCTTAAGACAACAATTGTTGTATTATTTCTGGGCCTGTGAGGAATTTCTTCTGCTGGTTTTTCCTAGTCTTAATCATATAACTTATTTCAACTGGAGGGTCAGCTAGGCTTCACTCATATCTGGGATCTTGATGCTGGCTGCTAGCTGGGACACTTGGAATAGCTAGATTTCTTTCTCCAATAGTGTTTCATCCCTAGTTTCTTCTTAGCATGGTGGTCTTACTCAAAAGGGCCAAACCAGAAGTCCAAGACATATTGGGGCCTGACTTTAGCAGTACAATTCTAGCAATTATATTCATCAAAGTAAGTCACTCAATGGGTGGGGAAATAGATTTCACTTATTTATGGGAAGGAGTTCGAAGTTAGCTTCTGGTACAAGATGACATTGCTTTCACTAATGCAATTTACTTAAACACTGTAGATTTATTATGAATCTTTTTAGGGTTTATTTTATGCCTAAAAGCTCACATCCATAATTTTTAAAAGAAAATTGCTTTATATTTTATACATCAAATTCCTTTATTCCTTTATACATCAAGATATCAATGTAGTACAAAGCTGTATGATAGTGCCTCCACATTTTTAGAATCCCTGTTACTAGATTCAAATGTCTACCAGGCACCCTTTTTAATTTTTTGACCTCTTAGCAAAGGATCTTATTGCCACATCCATGATTTGATGTTTATGCTGGGTCATTTTTACTTTGAGGACTTCTGCTGGATGGAGAGACCAAAAATGCCAAACAGTGTTATTTTCCAACCCAGCACAACCTGGATCCTTCATGCTTACCCTGAGTTCTCACAGAATTCTGCTTATAGTTCTTTCTTTAGTTCATTTCACAAAGAGTTTGTGTACCTTATCATGGACAGCTAAAAGGTCAACTGACATTCCCCATACTCTCTTGAAATTTTAGATATACACTTTCATTTCTGTCTTCCAAGTTACCACAGATGATAATTTTACCAACATGAGCAACTCCATTTTTGTTTCTCATAGTAATTTTTTTCTGCGCTTCCAATTTCTAGTAATGGCCTCCTTGCTGCCTTTCTAGACTTTGTCTGTCTTCCAGTCCCAAAGCAAAGGCCATATGTTTTAGCAATATTTTTGAAAAATCATCTCCCTTTTTGGTACTGATTTCTATATCAATTATTATTTGTATTAACCACTTCAAAGCATGATGATTTAAAATAGTAATGATTCATTAACTCATATTTCTTTGTATCAACTTAGTATTCCTGTACTTGATTCACTCATGTGGATCATTTAGATATTAGGCCAACTGGAGTGGCAGGACCAAGATGGACTCATACCTGTCTGGGGTCTTGGTGTAGCTTTTAACTGGGAAAATTGGGACAGTCATACTTCCTCTCCCTGAGACTGTTGAATATGAGTCATCTACAAATAATGCATTATTCTTGGGGCAGGATTCTTAGGTAGGAAAACAAAAGCTGCAAGACCTCTTAAGGCCTGGCTCAGAAGTTCCGCAGCCTCATGTCCACTCAACCAGCTCAGGTTCAAGGAAGTATGCAGATGTCACATATTGATGAGGTATGGCAGACTAACATTGCAAAATAGTGTGTGGAAAGGAAGGAATTGTTGTAGTCACCTTTGCAACAATTTGTGCAAATGATGGGCATAACTTTTCAGATGATCTAATGAAGTATTTGAAAAAAGATGACAGGTCAGTCATGGAGAGAGCATAAGAAAATGGCTTCTTGGACATTTTGACTGAAACAGATAATGGGGAAAAAGAAAAAAATAAATAACTTTCCTGACTGTAAAGAGTGAAAATTAAGGAAACAACACTTTTCCTAGTAGTTCTAATGGATGAGAAATCAATGAAAGAAGATTTGGGAGGGTTATTGAGACCATTTTCTGGGGTGGTCAGTTCATGTGTGAAATGGTTCCTATGGAGAGACATGGAAGTTCACTGCTTAAGAGATTTACAATAAAAGTAGCTGCAGTTCACTAACTAGGCTAGGTTGTGGGGAGGAAACATAGTGAGGTGGCAAGTTTTTTTTTTTTTTTTTTTTTTATGTTACTAAAAAACACTTCAGTTCTTAAGTGTATTGTTCTTGTATACCTCTCCACTAATCTCCATCTATGGCTTAAACAAGACTGATTTTAAAAGTGGCGACCTATTATTCATTAATTATTTAGTTATTTAGTTAGGTGACTTAGTTACTTATTCATCCATTCATATATTCATTAAATCAATTAAGGGTTTTTTGTGCATATAATATATACCTGAAGTGTGCTAGGCATCAGAAATCCAATGTAAGGTCTCCTAGAGCTTTTATTTCTTTTTCTAGTGTTCTTTTCTCTTTTTTTCCTGAAGAACATATTTCCAGTCTTTAGGCTGAATCCAGGACTCCTGCTGAGCATGAAATGGTGATGGGTAGAAAAGCTTCACATTTTCTCTGTCCTTTAGAATTAGATTATGTAGATATACAACAAAATATGTTCTTAGCCATCAACAGTCTGTTCTTCATAGACAATGTCACGAACAATGAAATCTTCATGTATGAAGAATTCATGAGTCAGCACATGTAATTGGTTTTTATCTCATCTTCTAAGAGCTGAATCCTCTAAATCACAGTCAAGGCCATTTAATTGGAACAGTATCATTCTAAGGTCTCATTGACAAATTCTGCTCCATACAACATGACCTTCCTGTGACACACAGTATCTGAACAAGTAAATATTGATAACCAGGAAGTGACAACCCAAGCTACCAGTAACCATACGCCTTATCACAATAAAAACAAACAGTACATACCATTTCTGAAGTTATCCCTACATCCTCCAATTAAGGACTTAGGTTACAGCGTCATTCAACTAAACACAAAGTAAAATAAACATTTTGTCCCTCTTTCCTCGGGTATCCAAGGCATAAACTTTGTATCAACAGCTCCTTCCTCCTTTTTTGTACTGCACTCTGGTTCCCTTCCTTTCTATTTCTACAGATGCCTCCCTTGGATACACCCTAAGCATCACACCTCAGCAAGAGTTCCTAAATTTTTTCCTGTTATGCTTCTCCTTCTCATCATACCTTTTCATCAAAATGAACCTCATCAATACAGGTATCATTGCAGCACTCAAAATTTCCAACATGTTCCTATTGACCACAATTAGATTTCCCAAACTATTTTTGGGAAGGAATTATTCTCCTCCATGTTTTAAGGAGTATGTGTGAGAAAAAGAACTTTCACACCTTTATATATAAGGAAATTTTCCACATATATAGTTTCATTTGATCTTTTATGAAATATTTCCATCATGCAAAATCAAATACAGAGATATCAATAATTCCCTTTTATTTATTACCCACTGTAAGAAGACGAGTGTTACTGATTTTATGAAAACTCCCTATGTACCCACTCACATTCTATACCAACGTTCTGAACATGGCATTCATCACTTTCATTCATGTCTTTATAGTGACAGCAGGAATCATAGGCTTTGTTTACAAAGGACAGGGAGTGAATATTTTAGGCTTGCAGATCATGTGGGCTGTGTTGAGACTGCTTAATTCTGCCATCATAACTCAAAAGCAGCCATAGACAAGCAGCACAGACAAGAAATAAACAAAAGGGCAAATTTGGTCCTTGGCAGGCTGGGTTTGACCTATGAGTCATAGTTTGCTGACCCATGCAGTAGATTAACTGTGATAACAGATAACACTGTTTTATATATCTTTAAACAATGTAAATTGTATCAAAGTACATGTATTATTCTACTCCCTGATTGTTTTGCTCAATATGATGTTTTTCAATTTATCTACATGAATGCATATAATCCTAGTTCACTTTTATTAAATATATTTTATTTTGAAGTGATATGTAGTATATATATTTATGAGATACCATGTGTCATTTTAATGCATGTGTACAATGTATAATGATTAGATCGTGGTATGACATATCTATCACCTCAAACATTTATCATTTCTTTGTGTTGGGGACATTAAAAAATCCTCTTTACTAGCTATTTTTGAAATGATTGATTAATTATTGCCAACAATAGTTATCCTAGTGTGCAGTAGAACATTAGAAATTACTTCTCTTATCCAGTTGCTCTTCTGCACCTGTTAACCGTCTTCTATCCTTCCCTCCCTTTCTCCATTCAAAGCATTTGGATATCACTATTCTATTACGAATTGATTTTATAGTCATTTTAACTGCTGTATAGGATTCTATATCCATCTCTTGTTGGATATTTATGTCGTTTACACTTATTTTTACTATCAGAAGTGCAGAAAATATTTTCATATATGTCACTATGTATATCTATGAAAACCTACAAAAGGTTCACCTTTTAATCTTTATAGCAGCCTTATTATTTGGATTGTAAACCCCTATTCAAGTGAGGCTCAGCATGTTAGTGTGGGGATGAGAAATTGATTGAATAGTTTCAGGTCATTCATGAAGTTCTGAAAGGTCAGAACTAGTTCCCTACCCCAAATCTTTTCCTATCTCATCCCTTGTATTTCCACTGGACCACCATGATTATTTCTGCATATGTATAACACTACTGGCTGTGATAGGAAAATATAGCAGAAATATAAACTGATTCCAGATTTATGGAAGGAGGGAAAATAGATAACAAAGGAAGCATCTGTCAGAACACTAGGGAACACATGGGAAAAATTCTATTAAACTAAGAGTTACTGGAGTACATTTGAGTAAATGGATATGCATCATGCCCCTGAAAGGCAGCACTGAATATTAGAAAGGTATAAATCTTTCTCCTTAAATATTTAAGTTTGGAATCATCTCAATCCTTTGAAGAAAAACTCTTTAAGTCTGTGATGCAAGATGTGATAATTTAGCACAGAAGATGAATAATGAGACAATCATAGGAAAGGCTGAAGAACAATAAACAGTAATAAGAAAGGCTGATGTTGGTTCAAAATGTAACTATGATCAATGCAAAACTAAGCTGAGCCTTAACACTAGAAGCATCATAAATCAATGGAAAATGAAAGATTCCAATATGCGATTCTGAGAAAATTCACCTTGTACCATAAACTAAAAATAAAAAGCAAGAAAAAAGTAAGCTTCTAAAAATCTAATCTGAGAGTACTCCAAAATGTTTATAGAAAATGGAATTAAAATACATAAACTCATTTTGGTGCAATCATTTTGAAATCCATGCAGGGTATTTATTTATTTATTTGACAGATAGAGTTAGACAGTGAGAGAGAGAGAGACAGAGAGAAAGGTCTTCCTTCCATTGGTTCACCCCTCAAATGGCCGCTACAGGTGGAGCTACACCAATCCGAAGCCATGAACCAGGTGCTTCTTCCTGGTCTCCCATGCGGGTGCAGGGGTCCAAGCACCTGGGCCATCCTCCACTGCACTCCCGGGCCACAGCAGAGAGCTGGACTGGAAGAGGAGCAACCGGGACTAGAACCTGGCACTCATATGAGATGCCAGTGCCACAGGCGGAGGATTAACCAAGTGAGCCACAACGCTGGCCCCACAGGGTTTTTACATAATACACATCTTCATGAACTTTTGATGACTCCTCATATACATGGATTCCAACTACACACATTTCAAAACTCTTCAGGTGAAGATGATTTAGTAGAGGTTTTCTTCCTCTACTGCAGGTATTCTGCATTTAATAAATATATCACAGTGCTGATGCAGTCCATATACAAAGAATTCTCCCAAGTCAATAAAAAGATAAACACTTCATTAGAAAAATAGCAAAGAATGCAATCAGAAAATAGAAATAAACTACCACCTATAGCCATTATGATGCCAAAAAACATTTGACGTAGCTACTAATCAAAGAAATGGGACATTAGAGAAGGTTGTTCAAAAATAAGAGCTGGTAGTGACGATAAAGGTGTGATGAGAAGGACACTCATTCCCTGTGGGTGGGAATGCAAATTAAAAAAATTTAGAATGAAGTTTGGAATTTTTATATGTTTTTTTGTATTTTGGAATTTTTATATGTTTTTTTGTATTGCTTTAAATTTTTTAGAATTCAATATATTTAATTCAATAAATTTTATTAGCATCACAATGATCAAATTTTGCAGAAACTCTCCTCCATATTCCTGATTATTAATTAGTTACAAGCACTTGGGGAATTATAAACATTTGACTAATTAATTAATTATTCCCCAGAAACCTTTTATTTAAGGAATACAGACTTCATACATTTCATAATTGCAACTTAAGGATCATGGTGATTCTTTCCATCATACCTGCCCTCCCACCTGTCTTCCTCCTCCTTCTCCTACTGCCATTATTATTTTTCAATAAATAGTATGAAGAAGAAAAACTGTTCCTCAACAGTCAAGCAAGTACTGTTCGAAGTCATTGCTCTCAAAGCGTCAATTTTACTTCTATGGATTGCCTTTTAGGTGTGCTATTAGTTATCCCAGGTCAGGGAGAATATATGGTATTTGTCCTTTTGAGACTGGCTAATTTCACTAAGTATGATATTTTTCAGTTTCATCAATTTTGTTGCAAGTGACTGGATTTCATTTTTTTCACTGCTGTGTAGTATAGTCTTCAGTTCTTGGGCATTGAGATCAATTCCATATCTTAGCTCTTGTGAATTGAGCTGCGGTAAACATGGGGGTACAGGTAACTCTTTCATATGCTATTTTCATTTCCCTTGGGTAAATTCTCAGAGGTGGCATGGCTGGGTCATATGGGAGGTCTATATTCAGATTTCTGAAGTATCTCCATACTGTCTTCCATAGTGGCTTTACTGTATGAAAGCCATTCTAATGGAGGGAAGATAAAACCTCATCGTGGTTTTGATTTGCATTTCCCTGATGACTAGTGATCCTGAGCATTTTTTCATGTGTCTGTTGGCTATTTGGACTTCCTCTTTTGAAAAATGCCAGTTTAAGTCCTTTGCCTATGTCTTAACTGGACTGTTTGTTTTGTTGTTGTGGCGTTTCTTGATGTCTTTATATATTCTGGTTATTAATCCTTTATCAGTTGCATAGTTTGCAAATAATTTCTCCCATTCTGTCAGTTGCCTCCTTACTTTGCTGAGTGATAAACTTTTATTTTAATTATTTCTATTTCTCAAATCTATACTAGATTTCCATAAAGTCATTATTAGTATTTATTTATAAACCAGAATATCATGAATCTACATACAAACCCCTTTATTTCCTAAAGTTTTTAAAAAAATTTTGTTTGTTATACAAGTTTCATGTATTTCATATATACAGATTTAGGAACACAATGATACTTCCCTCCCTCCCGGCCATGTGCTAATCCTTCTTCCTCTTCCCTCTCCCATTCCCACTCTTAATTTTTCCAAAGATCTACTTTCAGTTTACTTAATGATCATAGGGTTAACCCTATACTAAGTAAAAGAGTTCAACAATTAGTATGAAGGGAAAAAAACACTGTTTCTTAACAGAAGAGACCAGGGCTGTAAACAACAATTGAATCACAAAATGTCCATTTCATTCCATTACATCACATTTTAGGCACTCTATTAATTATCCCTGATCAGGAAAAACATTTTTTGAAATGATTCTTTCATCCTAAAAATACGTTTAGTGGGGCCAGCATTTGGCCTAGCAATTAAGATGTCTATGTCCTACATCAGAGTACCTGGGTTTGAGTCCCGACTCCGCTCCAGACTCCAGCTTCCTTCTGGGAGGCAGCAGATGATAGCACAGGCAGTTGGATTCCTGTGAGAGACCTGGGTTATGTTCCAGCTCAGGGCTTTGGCCTGGCCCAGCCCCAGCTATCTGGGCATTTGGAGACTAGACTAGTAGCTTGTTTGTTTTCTCTCTCTCTCTCTCTCTCTCTCTCTCTAATAAACATATTAGAAGATAAATTTTAGTAACTCTTCAGGAAAACAGTATGTGGAGGAATTCTTAAAGTTGAGGCTTTAAGGAGTTAACAATTATTTATTGAAAGTGATGTAGGTAACACCAAAGGGGCAGCTGGTCAACCCATCCCATACCCACCCTATCCCCATCTCTAGGGTAAAGGTGGAGGGTGGAGGAGTGAGGAGGAGGTAGTGAGGTGGGTGGTGCAAGTTCAGATAGTCTTTTTTATCTCCTCTGATCTTATGCTTAATCCTTCCTGTATTAATACATATGTGGAATTCATCTGAATGGAAATGGCACCTTCCTATTTTCTGGGCTTTCATTATTAACTCCACAGAATTTTTAGGCTCTGTCTACAGTTGCTCAAAGTTCACTATTTAAACAGAACCTTTAAGTCATGCCTTTAAATTTTATATTTAAACCTTTAAATTTTATATTTTTACATTTTTGATTAACATGTAATATGTGTACACCTTTAAGGAGATTTGCTTCCTCTACCACTGCTCTGCCCACTGCAGGCTGTGGCTGGTGTCTAACACTGGTGTCTTCTTTCTCATGTGCCTGTGCCTCTTGCACAGCAGACAGCTCTCTCTCTTTGTGCTTTGTGCCACAGAGGAGAATGAGCAATTCTAATTGTAGTGACAGTCTAAGGGACATGATGTAGATTTGATCAAATCAACATGAATAACTAGAAATAAACTCAATCTAAATTTTTAAAATATTTGCAATCTTAAATTGACTAGAAAATTTTAAAAAGTAAATTCAAATTTATATACACAATTCAGGGGTAGAAAAATAATCATTGAATGCTCAACAGTAGACTCGCAAATATAGATATGCTACATTTCGATAAAATTCTATGGGAAGAGCAAGAATGGTAAAGTTTCCAACTATTACAAAATATCTTTATATATTTCTTTTTTAAAAATATATTTATTACATATTGATTTTTAAAAATTATTCTTATTTTCTTTATCTGAAGTCAGAGAGAAAGTTATCTCCCTTCTGCTGGTTCACTCACTCCTCAAATACCCACAGTGGCCAGAGCTGGGCTGGGACTGAAACCAGGAGCAAGGTATTCAATCCAGGTCTCCCACATGAGTGGCAGGAGCCCACCTATTTAAGCCATCACCTGCTGCGTTCTAGGGTATACATTAGCAGGAAGCTGGAATGGGGAATGGAGCTGGAACCTGAACCAAGGAATTCCAAATGGGTTGTGGGCAGCCCAATAGGCATGTGAACTATTAGGTCAAATGCTCACCCACATATATGTCTTAAAATGGTGAGAGAGGATACTAAGTTGTTGTGGTATTTAAATTTAACTGAATAGGTTTAAGAAGAATGAAGCAGCATGTTAAAATTTCATTTTTCACATTATTTCAAAATACATTTATTACAACAATTTTATTTATTTTTAAAATAATTTTTGGCCGGTGCCGCGGCTCACTAGGCTAATCCTCCGCCTTGTGGCGCCGGCACACCGGGTTCTAGTCCCGGTCGGGGCGCCGGATTCTGTCCCGGTTGCCCCTCTTCCAGGCCAGCTCTCTGCTGTGGCCAGGGAGTGCAGTGGAGGATGGCCCAAGTGCTTGGGCCCTGCACCCGCATGGGAGACCAGGATAAGCACCTGGCTCCTGCCATCGGATCAGTGCGGTGCGGACCGCAGCGCGCCGGCTGCGGCGGCCATTGGAGGGTGAACCAACAGTAAAGGAAGACCTTTCTCTCTGTCTCTCTCTCTCACTGTCCACTCTGCCTGTCAAAAAAAAATTTTTTTTTAAATGTTTTCATCTACTTGAGAGTGAAGTTTGAGAGAGAGAGAGAATGAGAACACCTATCTGCTGATTGTCTCCAAAACCCACAACAGCTCTCAGTGGGACCCAGAGCTGGGGGCCAGGAACTCAATTCAGGTCTCCCTGTGGGTTTCAGGAACCCAATTATTCGAGCCATCATTGCTGACTCCTATGGCAGGAATCTGAAGTCAAGAGAGAAGGCAGGCATCCAACCCAGGCATTCCCATATAAGATGTGAACATCTTAACTTCTAGTCCAAATGTCTGCCCCAATTTTATTTCTTAGTAAAAACAAACAAACAAAAAACCAAAAAACTTTCAGCATCAACCGAAAGAATATGTTGAAGGAACATATGGGCGTATTTATTTTCTTTTTTAAAGTATTTATTTATTTGAAAGGCAGAGTTACATAGAGAGAGAAAGAGAGGCAAAGAGAGAGAGGTCTTCCATCCACTGGTTCACTCCTCAACTGGCCATAACGGCTGGAGCTGTGCCAATCTGAAGCCAGGAGCTAGGAGCTTCTTCCAGATCTCCCACTTTGGCCATTTTCTACTGCTTTCTCAGGCCATAGCAGAGAGATGGATTGGAAGTGGAGCAGCCGGGACTCAACCGACGCCCATATGGGATGCTGGCACTGCAGGTGGTGGCTTTACCTGCTATGCCACAGTGCCGGCCCCAGCATATTTGTTTTCAAACTCCTGTTAGGGGGTCAATAAGCAAAACTGTTTAGAGTAGACATTTGACACAGTTGGTAAGATGCCCACTTAGGACATAAGAGTACCTTGTTCAAATCCTAGCTTCTCTGTTTTGGATCCAGTTTGTGGCTGATTCAGACCTTGGGAGGCAGCAGTGATGGCCAGAGTAATTGGGCTCCCTCTACCCATGTGGGAGACCTGTACTGAATTCCCAACTCTCAGCTGCAGCCTAGCCTAGCTCTGGTCATTGTGGCCATATGGGGAGTAACCAGTGGATGAGAGCTCTCTGTCTCTGCCTCTGACTATGTCGCTATCTCTCTTTCTCTTCAAATAAATAAATACTTTTTAAAAAGGAAAACACAATCTAGTGGGTTTATATTTCCAAAGTAATTATTACATTAAATCACAGCTTAAATTTACTTGCCTTCAATTGAATCCCTTCTATTGTTCATTTAAGGAAGATATTAACATACTTTTATATAAAGGGCTAAATAGTGAATATTTTGGCTCAGTGGGCCATCCAGTCCTGTGTTTTAACTGCTTAACTATGAAGTTACAGGGAGAAAGCACCTGTAAACATTCCACAGACAAATGGGCGAGACTGTGTGCCAAGAAAACTTCAGTTAAGGACTTTGAAATTTAAATTTCATATAATTTTCATGTGTCATGAAATATTCTTCTTTTGACTTTTTTCAACCATTTAAAAATGTAAGACTATTCTAAGCTAGTAGTCTGCACAAAACAGGAAGCGGGCCAACTTTGACTTGTGGGCAATAGTTTGCTGAACTCTAGTTTAAGTGTAGGAGGGGACTTAAAAAAATCATGGATAAATTGAAGTAAAACATAAGTCTATTCTGATATAAAATGTTTGAAATCCATGTGTTTTGTTTTTATAATGTGCACTTCCCATGAACTTTTAAAATTATTTATTTGTATTTATGTAAATAAGAGAGAGAGAAAGAGAGATCTCATATGCAGGTCACTCCCCAAATACCTGCCATAGCTGGTGGCCGTTGTTATCTGGAAACTCAGCTCAGGGCTCCTGTTAGGGTGGCAGGGACACAACTACTTGAGCCATCACCTGCTACCTTCAAGAGTACACATTAGCAGGAAGCTGGAATCAGGAGTGGAGCTGAAACTTGAACCCAGGCACTCCAACATGGGATGGAGGGTATCCCAAGTAGCATCTTAGGATGTGCTAAGCTGAATGTCCTGTCACATGATGAACTTTTTAAAGACCACTTGTTGTTGTGAAAGGCCTTTATGCTAAAGAGTGGACATAGTACATGGGAAGATAATGAAAAACTGGATATTCTTTATCTTGATTTTTTTGGTAAGAGAAATGGGGAACTGAACTGGAAAGATTGATGGGCATTTTCAGTGTGCTGTTTGAACTGCTTTCCATGTACTTGTATTACCTTTTCCAAAATCACTGTTCCCCCTTTTTAAGCCCCTTCAGGAATTGTAAACCCAATGAACCCGACTGGAGTAGACCCTATTAGCTACCTAGATTCTTGAAAGATCTGTTGTTAGCTAATCAGGACACTCACACTGTGGTTATCCAGCCAGCAATAATAGTCCAAATGATGAAGAATCAAGGGAATTGGAAATTCACTGGAGTAAGCAAGTGATCACTTAAGCCATTTTTCCAGTTAGGGCATGCCAAATATTGAATTTGGCAGAGCTAAGCTTGAAAAACAATAATTGGTTTAATTGAGCCAGTGTTTCTTGAGGAACTACTGTGTCCCAGGCAATCGAAGATGACACGTTTTTATGAGCATATAGAGGAAAATATAGTTGAGGAATCCAAAAGGAAGATGAATGTACCTAAAGACATCTGAGACCTGTAATGTGCTGTGGACATTTTGGGCAGCTTGATGAATGAGGCCGAAGGTTAAAAAGGAGTTGAGAAAAGGAAAGCACAGAGGGAATTCTAAAGTCTGAGCCACAGAGCTGTCATCTCCTATATTTCAGAGATTAGAAGAAATGAGTTCTTAGTTACAGAGTATATATTTGAGTTGAATATTAGGAAAAATTCCTGACTTTCCATTGTGGGTTCCTGGAAGGTGCTTTTATGGGAAATTGTATAATTTTCTATTCCACAGATAGGAGAAACTCTGATCAAGAAAAACAGTTGTCTGAATTTTAGGGGGCTTTTCAACCCATTTATTATACAATATATATTTAGCATAATTTTTTTAAGATTTATTTATTTGAAAGTCAGAATCACACACAGAGAGAAGGAGAGGCAGAAAGAGAGAGGTCTTCCATCTGCCAGTTCACTCCCCAGTTGGCCGCAACAGCCAGAGCTGAGCTGATCCTAAGCCAGGAGTCAGGAGCTTCCTCCAGGTCTCCCATGCGGGTGCAGGGGCCCAAGGAACTGGGCCATCTTCTACTGCTTTCCCAGGCCATAGCAGAGAGCTGGATCAGAAATGAAGCAAGCGGGTCTCGAACTGGCACCCACATGGGATGCCGGCACTGCAGGTGGTGGCTTAACCCACTACACCACAGTGCCAGCCCTATATAATTCTTAGACATGTGTGTATATATATATATATATATATATAAACATACAGACACATATATATTGAAATTTGAATTGTTAATATTAACAACTCGGATTTTAATGGTTTATTCCTCAGGCTCTCCAGCTTGCTGTCAAAACCTTCCTTCTCCCCAGCTACCTCTGTCCTCAGATATTTTAGAAGTGCCTTGGGGTCTTTTCAAGTTCATAGTCAAATTTGCCTTGGCTTCTCTTCCCAGTATTTTTATGTACATGAGGCAGAGCAACTCCCAGCCAGTAGTCAAAATTCCTCTGCTGGGCACCTGTATGCTGGCTATGGCATCAGCTGCTACTGTTGCACAATTGCCCCAGAAAGGCTCTGAGCCCTCTGGGGTTCAAAGTTCCAGTGATATGTGGCAGTCATTTGAGGAGATAGGTGGAGTTAAAATGAATTCTCCTACGTTGCATTCTGTTGAAAGGGTCTGCCTTCTACCTCCATGTTTCCAGACTTAGTTTTTATTTTCAGTCAATCCCTCCTCATCTCTGTGTGACAGCAAGGTCCCCTAAATCTAGTGTGCGTTGGATAAGCACCGCTACACTAAGGATTATGCTTATCTGTAGTGATTGAGACTTTGTTTTGTTTTCTAGACCCACCTGACTTATGAGATAGTAGAGTTCAATAGTTTGATGGAACTTTGCCATTGGTTTGCCAGATGGATCCAGATGTGTTTGAACCCCCATCATGGACATGGTTTTTGTTTCTTCTCAGAACACACTCTAGATCTTTTTCAATGACTCTTCTTTAGGGTTTTATTATTTCCTGTCCTTAAAAATTGCCCTTGGGGCTGGCATTGTGGCATAGTAGGGTAAGTGGCTGCCTTTATTGCCAGTTGGAGTCCTGACTGCTTCACTTCTGATCCATTTTCCTGCTAATGCACCTGGGAAACACAGGATGATGGACCAAATTCTTGCGTGCCTGCCATCCACATGGGAGATCTGGATAGAGTGCCTAGCTTCAGCCTTGTGCAGCCCTGGCTGTTGCAGGTATTTCGAGAGTAAAACACAGATAGAAGATCTATCAATCAATATTTCTGTCTCTCTCTTTCATTCCCCTCCTTCCTGCCCTCTCCATCACTCTGCCTTTTTGACTGAATAAATAAGTAAGTAAATCTTTTTTTAAAAATTTCTCTTGACACAAGGGTGCAGTTGGATAGGAAGAATAACTTCTAAGGGTCTGTAGTGTTGTAGAATAATTATAGTTGACAATAATTGACTGAATATTTCAAATAGCTAGCAGAGAGGATTTTGAATGTTCCCAACACAAAGAAATGATAAATATCTGAAGTGATAGACATGCCAGTTATCCTGATTTGACACTATACATTGTATTCCTGTACTGAAATGACACACTTTGTTCCACAAATATGTACAATTACTATGTGAAATTTAAAAATGAAGATTTAAAAAATATTGTTCTTGAAATCACCACTTCCTTTATCTTTCTCCCTGCCAATTCCCTTTTTCTTCACACCCAAATCTCACTATTAGAACATCTTGGATTTTTCTTCATGAACAACTGTCATGACAGCATGTAATCATCTGTGTATTTGTGTGATTATCCCTTTAATGTTGCCATTCTTCTGTTCTTTGACATCATGGATCATGGATGCTTTTTTTTCCTTTTACCATTTTATCTCCAAATATCCAAGATGGGGCTTAATATAGAATAAAGAAGTGTCCTATATTTGTTGAAAGCATGCAAATTATTAATCAATAAAACAAACAAGTTTTGGGTTGACTACCTTACCAGCAACCAAAAGTTATCTGAAACTCACTTAAGCGAGAGCTGGGTTGTTAGGTGAGTGAGAAAGAAGACACTTGAATAGTGCAGAAATAGATATTTGTCTAGCAAAATAAACACCTATATTCTCTTCCTGAATAACAAGTATAAATAGTTATTTACTTATAAACAAAATTATTTCTTGGTGGAGACATTATAAAAAGATTTGAAAACCAAATCAGATAACAGGCTAGGAAAAGAGGTTCAGATAGCAAATCTTTTCATTACTCAACCCTTTAAATTACTTCTTTAGAGAGATAAAAGACGGAAGGAATACTTAGAGATACAGCTCAAGGTGAACACTGCTTGTCTTGGGTAATCAGATTTAATCTGGACATTTCCTGAGGATGAAACTTCAAATATTTTGGTGAGATTTCCCATTACTTTTCTTTTTATAATAATCTTCTTTTACACTAGAACAGTATACTCATACGATCATGATAGACCATAAGAATGAAAATGCAAGCCCTCGAGATTTCCTCTAAAAGGCAGAAATAAGGAGGATCCTGGGGAAATACTTTCAGAATTTTTAATCTGCTGCCCAAATGTATAAATAGTGAAGAAAATTCCAGCAGGAAGTGGAAGTCTAAGCCACTACTGTGTTTTGACGTAGACCTTTTCAACTTTATAATAAAGTTTAAGATAATAAATCATGGATTCATGTCATTTTCAATTTAAGTTTTTATATATGCTCCTGCTTTCCTATGTATCAAAGACATGAAGATGTAACTAAAATGTCATCATATCTTGCTCAAATCTCTCAAGTGCTAAAATTTAAATGAAAGCATATGGTGTTTTCCCAGATAAATCAGAGAGGATCTATTCTAAAAGCATGGATTTTGGGCATTGTTAAGTTCAAATGAGGTACAGAAATGATCAATATTGAGAGAAGATACATATAGAAAGGCTATGGTAAAATGTCTACTAACAGAGTCATTTGTACTTTTGTAAATTCGCTTGCTCTCTCTTTCCCTCTCTCTCTTAATCAACAATTTCACCCCCAAAAAACAAGCTCTCTATTCATTTATTTTCCTTTCAGGGCTTTTTTCTGAAGACCATCACGACAAAAGTGCATTCTCAAATGGAAAATTTTGGATGGGATCAAAAATGAATCTCATAGAACACTCCTACTTACCAGCCATGGATGAATTTTCTTTTTCTGAAAATTTATTTGGTAAGTTGTCAAGTTGACTTGGGTATCAATCAAAGCAAACTGTAATTTGGAAATACATGAGAAAAATAGCTAGATGGTGAGTCCAACGGAGAATCGAGAAAATCTTTTTGTTCCAAGTATTCAATACATGTTAGCATTCCACAAGGTTAGAGAGGTAGATTGGACCTTGGATTCATTGAACCTAATGGTCTTCATTTTTATAGATGAAGACTGCAGGTCTCTGAAGAGCTTTGTGACTTGCCCAAGGCCATGAGGCTAGATAATTAACAGAGTTGGGAGTGGAAACTGATTCCTGCTCTCAGGTTAATTCTAATATTATTATGGTAGGTATTAAAATATGAAATCATGATTCTTATGGTTTAATATTATACCTATTAAAGGCTTAGGTTATGGCTCTGCAGTAGGTTACCTTTTCATCATTCCTTCAGTGATGGGGGAATCTGTCAGGATTAGTCATTTAAGTTGGATTGAGAACAAATTGTACTAAGTTGTTCTCAGTAGAACTATAACTAGATGATACCATAAAATGATATATTGCTCCACTTTATGCATTTATGGAAAACACTTCACTATAAAGACTTTCAATTGAGAACATCAGCAAAGAGTCAGCAAAAGCAATATTTTGGGTGGGGCAGAAAGCCATCTACTACACTTAACATAATTTCTTTGTGCATAATAACCTTCCTGGGTGGCTTGGGTACTTGCAGTTTTCACTTGCTATTAATATATGGGCCATGATAGACCACGACAGTGAAAATGGAAATGCTTCCAATTCTATAGCGTTAATGTGTTAAGGCATGGTCCTTTGCTTGGCTGCAGATATCCCTAGGAGATATTAATAGTTTATGCTGTTACCTACTAGTCATTATCTCTTTAATGTGTAATGGTTTATCAGCTCATTTCCAAGCAGGTGTTATTATTTGTATTTCGCATTTGTATGTCACCCTTGCTTAAGGGCATTTAAGGGCAATGATTATATTTTATAGGCAGTGGTCACGTTTAACTAATAATAATATACTCTTGATAAATAGGAATTGAGTGACAATTGAGTAAGAAATAGCAAAGGAGGAAAGAGGTTTAGAGGAAAGGGGGATGTTGATCAGTAACTCTCAAAGCCCAAAGGCAAGGATAATTATTTATGAAATGGCAAGTTATCACACACACTTGCTGTAAGTTTTTTCTTCTGGTTGACTTTTCTTCATTCTATGAATGCATTCAAGGACAGATAATGGTCCTGCCTCAATGTCTGGTCATTTGACCATTTGTTCTAACCTGTCCTTCCATAGCTCTTTAAAAAAAAAATCAAAGCAGGGCCGATACTGTGGCATAGTGGACTGAGCCTCTGCCTGTGGTGCCAGCATCCCATATAGGCACTGGTTCATGTCCTGGCTGCTCCTCTTCTGTTCCAAATATCTGCTTATGGCATGGGACAGCAGAGGAAGATGGCCCAAGTGCTTGGACCCCTGTACCTGCGTGGGGGACCTGGAGGAAGCTCCTGGCTCCTGGCTCCTGGCTTCAGATCAACCCAGCTCTGGCCATTATGGCTATTTGGGGAGTGAACCAGCAGGTGGAAGAGCTCTCGCTCTCTCTCTCTCTCTCTGTAACTCTACCTCTCAAAGAAAGAAATAAAATCTTTAAAAAAAATCAATGTATATACATCTTCATAACTTTTTGCTCTGTCAGTCAGTACTTACAGACTAATTAATACTGTTGGTACTTACCACTGAATAAGGCAAATTCTACTTAAGAAGATATGTTTCAAATAAAAACTTCCATTTCTTACTCTAAAATTTTATGATTACATGTTAGGATTTCTACATCTGAACTTTGGTGTCATGGTTATTATTCCAACCTGCTCAGCTCCAGTTGGTACATAGGGAGGAAATTGTAGGGTTTCTCTTACAAACTAGTCCAGTTTTAAGCAAACACACCAAGTTGCAGGTTAGTCTTAGTAACTATGAAATGGAAAAGATGTCAATAAGTAGATGAAAAGTCATGGAATTTCTGTCAGTTTAAAAGGACCTGAAGTATACATAGAAGCACCAAGTATAAACTGTGGCTCCTGATTTCTGTGTGTGGTTCCCACATCTCTCTTTTGCTGGGACACGTTCTTATCTGGTTTTCTAACACTGTATTTAAGATCTCTTAGAATATTTAGGACAAGGTGCATGAGCTGCAATGCACAGCTGTTATTTCTGGTTACCTGAGCCCTTCTTTGGTGAGCAAAGTTGATGCATATATGACTCCTCTTCCTTTGTCCCACCACATTCTTTCCAAGTCTCTTTTCCCAAGTGCTCTCAGTCCCCTTCTACCCAATATACTTGAGCTAAGGTGTGCTAGAAGGAAGGATGGAGAATATTTTGATTCCTTTATTCCTCTTCTCCATCTTCTTGTGTGTCCTGATAACATTGGTGGAATCTGTGGTTGTTCCTTAAGATCAGTGGGGAGTATATGAGGGGAAAGATGGGCACCAAGGACTAACTCATCACTCCTGAATCTTATGCTATACCACAGATTCAAAAGCTTTACTCCATTGGTTCAATCAGTCAGAAAGCCAGAATTTTTTCCAGTCATCTGTGTACTCAAAACCAGTTGTCATGTTGTTAGAATAGGACAAAGATAGCTTATGGTACAGCAGTCATTTCTTCCACACAAATGTTGAACACTGATGACATGCTTTACATTGGAATAAGACAGGGAATGAGATAGGCAGCATTCAATAAACATGTAAATAAATGAAATCCTATGAGGAAGAGAGAGGTTTTTTGACAAGGTGATATCTTAGTGACTGGAGGTATGAACACTCTAGCTGGTATGCTCAGGGAAGACCTCTGAGGAATGGATAATTGAGCTGAGAATGAGAGACAAGAAGGCTGATAGAACATTCCAGGGGGAGGCAATGGCATGTGCAAAACCCCAAATTCTGCCTTGGACTTGGAAGGGCCTTGTCTTCTCATTTTTCTTTAATACAGTAGAAAGTCTAGAGAACTAGCTCTGGACCCTGATGTCCCATTGAGTAGCTGTGCAGCCTTGAACAACTTACCCCATTTTAAATGGTAAAATGAGATTATTAGGCTAGAAATTGTAGAACTCTGTCAACTTTTAACATCCAAGTCCAAAAAATATCCAGGTCAGCAAGTAGTTATGATGACTCAGTGATAGTCACCTGGTACAGGACTTCACACATCCTTTCAAGGTGGTCCTGGGCATGACCCCCTCACTGCAGGTAATTTTAAAGACCGTGATTAAATCCCAACTTTATGACATTGGAAAGGTTACCTGTATTTAAGACAAACACTGGTTAGCACTCACTAATGGATGTTAGAGACACTAATGACCCTTTCAAAAATACCCTTAACTTTCCTGTAGAGAAGACCATGGTGGACCTTTCACTTTTCAAAGGTTTTGGCTTCAAGAGAAGGCAAAGTATTTCTATCTATATAAATGATTATTCCAAAAAGAAGAGCCTGAAGCAAGGATTATGTGCTGGCATTTTGTATGTGAGGTGGTAGGGAGCGCAAAAGCGAGAGATTGTGGTGATGAGGCTGGGGAAGGAGGAAAACCAATATGAGGCAAGTTATCAAGATCACTGCTGTGGGTGAGGGGAACTTGATGCCATTGATGGAGAATTGCCAGCTGAGGGATCCGAGTCTGGCATGTTTATTAACTGGCTTCTGGCTCCTATTGGTTGAGGGTTGCTCCTAGGTCATTAACTCCCCTGTACTTCTGAGCTGTTATTGAGCTCAGGCCAAGAAGTTTTCTGTGATGTTGAAGGAGTTCTGAGCAGAAAGAAAAAGATGTGCATCACACTCTTGAAATGACATGCTGTCTGCCTAGGTTAAGTCTGAGCGCTTATAGAATCCATTGTCACAATTGCTGCTGAAGTCAGTGGTAGGGGGATCAGATGTGACACCATCATTAGAAAAGAAGTAAAGAAGCTTGGACAGAATGGAACTTGGATATGGGGCTGAAATAATCACCCTGGAGTCTTTTAATTTATTCTGCACCCAGATACCCCTGACAAATCCAGATGGGAATCTAGTCCATCAGTAACTGAATCCGTGTGGAGGACTCAGAATGGAAGGACATAGTGACCTCACAGAGATCAGTCTTTCCTTTGGGAAGTCCTATAGCCAGGAAACTTGGTCAAAGATTAATTTAGTGTACTATAAAAGGCATTTCAGATGAATGAAGAAGGCAAGGTTTTATGCCATTAGTGCATAATAAAAAGTAATAATGACAAAGTCCACAGCTTCCCACAGTTTGGCATAGTGAATAGGGTAAGAGGCAGTATATAACTTAATATCTAAATATTCTTTTAGCAAATTCTGGTTTAAAAACTCAAAAATTGTAGACTTTCAAAGAACCTGTAAATAGAAAATACCATTTTGATAACAAGACAGAATAAGTAACAGAAAGTATGGTCCTAAGCTCTCATGTCCAATGTTCTAGCATAATGGGCACTGATTCAATTAGCTTGGTGATATTCTGAAAAGTTAATTGAATTTGAGTTAAATATGAAGTGAGATAAGAAGAAAATAATCTCAGGGACAATAATACTCTCTGAACTTCAGTTTTCTTGCCTGTAAAAGGGAATCATAATGACCCTCTCTTCACTGCCTGTTGGGAGGAATGACAGAGCTTTGGTGGGAAAGTCCTCTGTGAACTGCAGTGCCTCATAAAACATCATAATTATATCATCCAGAACTTGAAATGTGGTTGTATATTTTTTAATTGTTGAAATGATAAGCACCATTCTTCTCATTAAAAGAAGGAAGTGCTGTTTAGCTTAGCTCTGCTGAGTGCAAAGAATTTTCGAGGAGCCAACAAGAATTAACTACATGTAAATAAATTTCCGGGTGCCCCAAGGAAGGCAACACATGTTCTATCTCATCTTGATATTACAGCTTTGGAATCTACAAATCATACTATTTTTATTATTGTGTCTAATAATCTCTCCCGAGCCCTCTGAATGAAGCCCAGCAAGTGGCAGGAGGCAGATTCCACACACAATCCTACATATTTGCTTTCTGTTTCCTTTGGCTCTTTCTCACGGCTTTGTGCTTCGCTAAGCTGTTCCTGCTTACCTTCTCTGGGTATGCTTTATTTTTACTAAAAGATATTCACTTTGGAATCTGGCTTTTGCCTGTATCCTATGCTTAAATTAAAAGCGTCTTCCAGATGTTACAGACTTAGCCAGATGTTTTCAAATACAATTAAAAGTCTTGAGATGAACTTTTGTAGAATAATTTTGACATTTGATTTCAGGTATTTATCCACCTCACTGAGTTCAACTTGAGTGAATGTAGTTCTGACGTACTGGGTGATTTAAAGCATAAAATTCTCAGAAGATGGAAAGACATAATTGGTTCAAAGTGAAGCTGTTTTAGCACACTTGTAATATTTTCACTGCTGTTTCTTATCCTCTTCTCTTCCACAGCTCTAAATGGTGTTTGAGATTTAAGTAATTGCCATGACTTTGATTCTTGTTCTCTCAAGGAATCTCAGATCTAGTGTTCTTGTTAGTGGAGTAAAGAAATGAGAGAATGAAAGAAATATTAAATGAGCCTTCCTTTATTACCAAATAGATTATTGGTTCCTTTAGAAAGGGCATGCATAGTTTTAAAAAGGCATGCAACAAGAGAGAGAGTTAAAGACAAGTCAGCCAGCTGGTAGGAGATTCCATTGCAGTTTAGAGCTTAGCTCCCAATTCAAGGCTAACAGACACACATTCAGGGGCACCAACTGAGAAAGATTGGCTACAAAATCATATGATGTTTATAAATAAATAATGATGAAATTATTGTGATGCTAAGTTACCATTTCTTGATTGCTTTCTATGTGCCATACATAATGCTAAGTACATTTTTAGACTTGTTAGCACACTTCCTAGATTAAGTCTCATCTCTGCCATCTACTAGTCTGTGTTTATGGGAAAATTTCTTACATTTGTGCTAGTTACTTGCCTTATTCAATAATGTGCTCAGAAGGATGCCTGGCATATCCACAGGGCTCTATGTGCCATGAACATTAATTCTCACAACACTCTGACAAGGTAAAGAAAATGGATATTTAAAGATGTTAGATAATCTGTTTAGAGTTTCATAAATAGTGAGTAGGCAACCACAATATAATTAAGATGAGGAACTAGATTTGAATGTTTAAGGCTCTAGGATGAGAGCAGTCTGTTCACCTTCTTCATGCGGAAAGCCTGTGTAGTGAGTGTATCACTGTTGGCCATGCTTCTTCCCAAAGATAGTTCTCAGAAAAGCATTGTCAGTGTCTGCTTTGGGACTTCCCTTTGTTTATGCCTTCATGGCTGATCCCTGACTCACCATGATTGGTGTAGCATTCACATTGCTTTTGAGTGCCAGCTACAACAGTGCTGTCCTGTAGAACATTCTGTGATGAAAGATATGTTCCAGACCTACTTTGTTCAATATAGTAGCCACTGTCCACATGTGGCTGTTGAATACTTGTGACTAGTGCCACAGTAGATCTATCTCTACTTTTATTTAACTTAATTTACATTTAAGAATCCATATATAGCTAAAGAATATTGTTTCAAGCAACATAGATCTACTTAAAAAGTATATTTTTTATTTAAAAAGAATTAGGCAGTTGATCATCTCTAAGAAACATGCAAAAGGACCCAATCAGTTTTATGATAACATTCTATGGGAATTTTATTCAATGACAAAGGTTTCCTGGATTACAAAAATTGCTAATATGCTAATTATTTCTTAGTATAGGTGCTTTTGAGGACAATGAACAACTCATTTTGTTTTGATCAGATCAAAATCTTTGTGGAAAATTCTTGAAACAGAAAATTTGGAGGTTGTTTGTCTTGGTTCACATTCTTTTTTTATTTTTTATTTATTTATTTTATTTGAGAGGTAGAGTTACAGACACTGAGAGAGAAAGAGACAGAGAAAGGTCTTACTTCCATTGGTTCACCCCCTAAATGGCCGCTATGGCTGGTGTGCCACACCGATCTGAAGCCAGGAGCCAGGTGCTTCCTCCTGGTCTCCCATGGGGTGCAGGGGCCCAAGCACCTGGGCCATCCTCCACTGCACTCCCGGGCCACAGCAGAGAGCTGGACTGGAAGAGGAGCAATCGGGACTAGAACCCAGTGCCCATATGGGGTGCCGGCGCCACAGGCAGAGGATTAAACAAGTGAGCCACGGCACCGGCCCCGGTTCACATTCTTTAGTTTGTCTTCCACTAACGACCCTTTCAAGACAGAGATAGCTCTGGGATTGTGAGGGGAGGAGATTGGGGTCACAAGGAAATTGAGGATTAAGAACAGATTTTCAAATGGGGACCCTGTACTGAGAAATCCAAACTGAAATAAACCAAGAGACCATCATTCTTTTCTTCTTTCTTGACAGTTTAGCAAGTGGGCCTTCTGATAGAAAACATAGCTTAGTCTTAACTTCATCTTATATGTATATTTGTTGACTATGGAAATTCATTTAACCTCATTGGGTTGCTGTGAAATAGAGTTGAAGATAATACACATCATGACTAATAGTTTTCTCAAAGCTTATAAGTGAGAATCCTATAAGACATGCATTTGGAACCTTTTTGAAGATTATAGCAATGACCTGCCCTGCTGTGTTACACTTATGTAGATAAGCTTTGTAAATCCTGCAATGTTACACTTATGTAGATCAACTTCACCTTTTAAATCTGCTCTCTCATATATTATCTTATTTTATCTTCACAACAGGCCTTTGAGAGATGTAGGGCAGGAATTATTATCTATGTTTTACCATCTGTTAATGTAACACGTGGGGCCCACAGAAGCTGAGAGACTTGCCTAGGGTTGCATAGTGCATCTGGCTACATGATGTCTGGGTTCATCCCTGACCCTATTGTGTTCCCTTCTAAATTCCTCTCTTCCAGAAAACAACCAGTGGACTTAAAGTTGATATCCAGAGGTTATGATTCAGGTTAAAAAAATGCAATTCTTTTTACTCAATAAGCAAACCATTACCACTAGAATCCAAAGCTGAATAATCGAATATAATGAGGATGGGTAGCCCTCCATGGTACTAACAATCTTTAAAATCTTATTTTATTAGTGCATACATAACTACATGCAGTTATGGGATCTTCAGTCCTATTTTACAAACAAGGAGGTCAAGGCAAAAAAGGCTCAGGAACTTATTCATGATTCACAGAGCTAGTAGCCAACAGGGCCTGGATGTATTAGCTTGCTAATGCTGCTATAACAAGTATAACAGACCCGGTGATTTAAACAACTGAAGTTTATTATCTCAGTTCTAGGTGCTGAACGCCCAAAATCAATGTGTCAGCAGGATTGGTTCCTCCTGAAGGTTGAGGGGGGAATGATCTGCTCTAGACCTGTCTCCTAGACTTGTAAATGGCATCTTCTCTCTGTGTCTCTTCACACAGTGTTCCCTCTAAGCGTGTCTGTCTCTGTGTCCCAATTTCTCATTTTTATAAGAACATGAATCATATTGGATTAGGGCCTATCCCAATCCTCAGTTTGATTTTATTAACTCTAAATGACCTGACCTCAAAATAAGGTCATATTCCGAGTATTGGGAGTTAGCACTTCAACATATGAATTTGACATCACATAGTTCAACCTATAACACTGGACACAAACTCAATTGGCCTGGTCAGTGGGCCTGTTAAGCATTGTGCTTTAATGCTTCCTGTTGTTACGAAAACATGTCATCCTGTTGCCTTTTGATAGGAACAAATGTCAAGACATAGATCGTGGTACTTGACCTCCAAATCAAGAGCACTGAACAGAAATCTACCCTTTAAAAGTTTTTTTTTTTTTTCAGTGGAAAAAGTACTCCATGAAAATGTTTATCTAAGCGACTGATTTCCAGCTTACTAGGCAATTTGGCATTGAGGACTTTTCTCATAAACATTTACAAATATTCTTCTCCGTAATGAAGTTAATCAGTAAACCACACAACCTCTGGCCTCTCTCACTTCTTACCTAGTCTGATTTTCAGTTGCTGTGAATAAGCTATGAGTGGTAATGCAGTTTCAGGGGTTAGAAAACCCAGTTCATTTTAGCCCTCACCACAGCTGCTCACCACCAGGATTTGTCACGGACATGATGAGTATGAAGCCTGCTAAAGGTAGGATGCTGCTCGCAGGCTCTGTGGGTTTAGCTTCTGCAACCAGACTGTGAGATTTGGGAACTTCGGTTTGAGATCAAAGCAATAGCTCTGTGCCAAAGATGGCTCAGTCTGACCCACAGTACTTGGGTGGCTGATTTCTATAGGGTTCTCAGCAGGTGAGCATTTCACTGGGGTTAAATCTAAGTATGTGTTCCTTAAAATTTTTCATGAGAAGTTATGTCAAGTTAGCAATGTTCTTTCAAGTAAAACCTTATATAGTTTTAACATTAATCTCAATGGACACTTGAAAAATCATTTTCTAATACATTTTTTAATGTTATGTTTTGAAAGTGACAAATCTCAGATCCCAGTGGATCATAAAATCAATCTAGTGGTTTGTGATCTGCATTAAGAACTAGAATGGAATGGAATGGAATGGAATAGAATAGAATAGAATAGAAAAATCAGAGTGCTCCTCAAGAAGTAAGGATAAATGTTAGTTCATGGAAATTTTGTTTAAGTTACATACATATAAGTATGTACAGTGGTCATGATATAAAACACATTTCAACCTATGTATTATGGTAAAAAAATAATGAAAAGATCTTGAGAATTTAATGAATTAAAAATGAACTTAAAGAACTAGTTTCATAGCAGTTTCCTCACACCAGTGTATGACAGACCAAAGAAGTAAAGATTTGAATTTGGGGTCTGGGATATTTGTTTTCTCTGAATTAAAGCATAGGTCATAATTAAATCAGTTAAATATATTGTATTTATTATTTTCCTGAAGATAGAAACTTTCCAGCAAAAATAAATTCCAATAATTTTTACACTAATTATAATTGTGAATTTTTTTTTTATCATAGACTTGGCATCACCCCATTTTGTGGAATTGTGATGTTTAAAAGTAACCAATACTATATTTAGAAATGAAAATTAGTTGGAAGGCTGGAGAAGTGAATTTTCCACTCACTTTGGTTTAAGAAACATTTATTAAACATTTACTGTGTGTCAGGCATTGTGTTAGGTGCCAGGAATGACAAAAAGGGAGCATAATCTAATATTTTGCCTTTAAGAGTTCAGACTATCCACAATAATAAAAATGTGTTGAATGCTTTTGTTATTTCAGGCGCTACACAGCGGCCTTCTTTGTCTTAGTTCATCCTCATGATAACCTCTCACACAGATACCACATTACCCCAGCTGGATAGAGGAAGAAACAGATGTTTAAGGAATTTAATGCCTTTCCCGAGATCATACATTTTGATAGTTCAGGGTAAAATGAGTGCAGATTTGGCCACTTAGTAGGGGTACTGTAGTCCAGTGCATCATACCACCTCAAGTTCAGTATTTGGTGAACAAATCCAAGCGATTGTGCATGCCTTAAAGGAGCACTGAAGTAGAGGAGTGTACCCAGGGAGGACAGAAAGAATTCCACCCAGGGGAACGGGGGCAGGCCTCACAGAGGAGACCATCAGCTGACACAGCAGGCAGAGGGACCAGGCAGGCCTGGGGCTGGGAAGGGCAGACAACTTTATAAGTGAAGCCATGTCATGTATTCAAGAAACCGTGGATTTGGCAATCAAGGAAGGCAGAAAAGGACGTTTGTCCATTCATTTCAATTCAGCAAGCATTCATTAAGCATTTCCTACAGTCAACCATGTACCAGAGATGAAAACTAGGTACAGTCTGGACCCTTTTCTCAGGAGCATCAGAAACTGTGAGGTCGCTGGAAAGTATCTTCATTATTGTGTGAATCTGAGTCTCCCATTTGGGTGCACAGTAGTTCTGGTCACAAACTTAGCACTGTACTGTTTAATTTGGCAGTCACTAGCCACATGTTTAGATTAAATATAGAGTTCAATTTCTTTTGTGGCACTCATCAGAACAGTTTCCTCAACACTGTATTTTAAACTTAGAATTGCTTATGTAATAGTGAGGCTGGCTGTTAATAATACCATTTTATAGAAGAAATTGAAATGGAAAAATGTTAGGCAATTGTGTAAGATGTCAGGCTTTATGCGTGGTGTAAATTGCCCCAGTGCAATCATTTTGGAGTAGATTGCCTATGCTGGTTCTTCGGTTTTAAGATGGCTGTATTTTTGCTTTTGTGCTTTGTGGGAGATTTGATGGGCACACTGTGAAATACGAGGAGTGGATGTGCTTTGAGAATAGAAGCATAACTTGGTATTATTGTTTCCTGTTCTCATGTTTTTACCATGTTTCATTGTTTTAGCAGAATATGAGGATTATCTATGTTTGTGAAAGTTTTCCATTTTAATTTAGATGATTCAATGTGACATTAATATTATTATTTGGCCTGAGTTGGCACTCCCTTGTGGTCATTGATTATGAAAATATTTGTTTTTCTTGAGTCAGTGTTCAGAGATTTGGAATTGTCATGTGGGGAAAAAAGTCACACATTTGCTTGAATTCTACACATTTCCTTGAATTCTACAATTTCTTTGAATTCTATTAATGACAGAATTCATTAAAGTGACAAATCTCAGATCCCAGTGGATCATGAAATCTATCTAATGGTTTGTGATCTGCATTAAGAACTAGAATAGAATAGAATAGAATAGAATAGAATAGAAAAGAAATATCAGAGTGCCCCTCAAGAAGGAAGGATAAGTGTTATTTCATGGAAATTATGTTTAAGTTACATACATATAAGTATGTACAGTGGTCATGATATAAAACACATTTCAAACTATGTATTATGGTAAAAAATAATGAAAAGATAGTGAGAATTTAATGAATTAAAAATAAACTTAAAGAACTAGTTTCATAGCAGTTTTCTCACACCAGTGTATGACAGACCAAAGAAGTAAAGATTTGAATTTGCTGTCCTTGGACAAATTGCTTAATCTTACTTTATCAAATCTGTGGTGGAGAAAAATTGGGGTAATAGGGAAGCAGAGATAAGGAGGGTAAGATGGTTGGAAGATAAAATTTGGGTATAAGTGAAACTAGTGCATTTAATAGCTTTTAGTTTTTTATAATCCTTTTACTTTAGAAATTTTAGTCATATTATAAAATAGATCAGAATTTTGTTATATTTTTTCTTTTCTTTTTTATGTAATCATTCCACATTTTTATTTTTCCATTTTGTAGTCATAAGAAAAAACACCATTATCAACTTTTTTGTCTATCGGATATACTGATTTTCTGTTGTTTTGTAGGACTAAGTTGGCCATGGAAGAAAGGGAACTGATATTGTATACTGTGTGCTATCAATTGTTCCTTGGGTCAGTGAAGAAAGCATTCTTTTTATTTTTTATTTAAAATTTTTCTTTTAGATTTTTCAATATTTATTTATTTGAAAATCAGAATTACTGAGAAAGAGGGAGACACAAAGAGAGACACACACAGAGAGCTATTGATCTTCCATCCACTGGTTCACTCCCCAGATGGCTCCAACAGGCAGGGCTGATCCAGGTCAAAGCCAGGAGCCAGGAGATTCTACCAGGTCTCCCACATGGCAGGCAGGAGCCTAAACACTTGGGCCATTTTCTGCTGCTTTTCCCCAGGCCATTACCAGGGAGCTGGATCAGAAGTAGAGCAACCAGGACACAAACCAGCACTTATATGGGATGCCAGTGTCACAGGTGGAAGTTTTACCCACTATGTCACAGTGCTGGCCCCCAAAAACATTCTTTTTAGCATTTAATACGTTTACTGTTGTAAAAAAAAAAAAGCCCTGAATTCTAATGCCCATAAGCTCTTTGTCAGATGGAGATTTTAGGTATAAAGAACTAAAAGATCACTTGGCACAGGGACTTCTCTTGATTAGGTGAACAAATGCCCAGACAGGGTAGGGAGGCACAGTTGTCCCTTGGTATCTGCAAAGGTTTGATTCCAGGACCCCTTGTGGATATCAGAATCTGTGGATTCTTAAATCCCTTATATAAAATGGTGTTGTATTTGCATTTAACCTACATTCTCCTGTATATTTTTCATCATCTCTATATTTCCTATAATGCTTAACACAATGTAAATGCTAAATAAGCAGCTGACTGCATTGTTTAGTGATTATTAACTAGAGAAGGGTCTGTGCATGTTCAATACATATGCAATTTTTTTGAAATACTTGTTTTCTGGGGTTGTTGAATCCACAAACGCAGAACCCCTGGACATGGTGCGGAGTCGACTATAATGGTTTTCAGACTTCAGAACCATGACCCACCATGGGCTTAGATTGAGGAAGGATTTCCCATAAGAAGCAAACACCTTACAGGGAAATTTGGAGACAGAGGAAGCTTTGGGAGGGAATGGCTGTGTTGAGAAAGGTTCCAGGCTCCGGAAGCAGTGTGTGGGGACTGGAAGCAGCAAGACACACTCAAAGAGCAGAGAAATGAAGTGAGGATATGGAAAACAGCTGGAAACGGAGGCAAGGGTAGGATCATGCAGAGCCTTGCAGGCCCAGTCTTAGGTTACATGAAGATGGAGGCAATGACTAGACTAACAAACTCAACTTTAAACAAGAGGAAGGGAAAGTCTTTGCCTGTCATCCTGAAGAAGGATCAGATGTCTGAAATTATCCCAGACAGTAGTGATTCAGTGAGTGAGCCTTCAGGTCAGACTCCTAGTGCTGAAATCCCAGTAGCTTAGGCAGGGCGGGGTAAAGCTATCACCTAACTTCTTTTGTAAGTGGAGGAATTTAATGTTACCTACCTCCTAGGATTTTAGGAGAAGCTCCTCATTTGTTTTATAATGATGAAAATAACATATGACAAAAATTACAGTAAAACTTAATTACAAAACAAAAAGTATAGTAAAATTAACAGTAAAATGATCGTGATCTCCTTCTCCAGAAAATAATGTAATAATACAATTTCTCATTGTCACAGCCATTTGGCCATTCAGCTGCTTCTGTATCACACAGAAATTTGCTTTCCATGCTCACACACACAGTGCTTTTAAAATATTCACGTGAATATACATTGTTGTATAGGTTACCCTTTTCAAATAGCCCTATATCATAGGAACCTTGCCATATCAGCATGTGGAGGTTTAATTCATAGCTACCTAATATTTTAGTATATGGATATAATAAACTTTTTAAACTAGACTCATTGATGAATATTTGTTTCCAGGTCATGGTTCTTACAAAGTTTCTGAGAATGAATATTTTTATGAAAACATTCGTCCACACATCAATCATTGAGTATATTCCTAAGATAAACTTTCTAGCTGTGGAAAATGTATGCTTATTTGAGCTTTAAATAATGGAAGGCATTGATTAATTGCCCCCCAAGAGTGTCTGTTTTCCTGAATGTGTGCTATCAAACTTTTCTAACCTTTACTGTTTGAGGATGAAAACTGTTACTTTGTAGTTTCAATTTGAATAATTATCAGCAAAGGTGAATGCATTTGGTATGCTTCTGAAACACTTCTGATTATATTTCTAAGAACAGCTCATTCATATCTTTAATCCTTTCTTTTCATAGCTTATTGGATACTTTCTTTATGGTTTACAAGAGCTCTTTACATATTGAGATGAGTCTTTGTCCTTCATAGTGCAGATATTTTTCTGAGCTTATAATTCATCATTTAATTATATATGACATATATGCTGTATAATTGTTAATTTTAGGGAGTTAAATATTTCAGTCTTTTCTTAGAGACTACACATTTAATGATGTTAAACTGCCTCTCTAATTTCCAGCACTACAACATTAATTCCAGTATTGTTACTTTTGTTCAGGTGTACTAACAGAACAAGTGACAAGTCCTCTGGGACAGAATCTAGAAGTGGAACCTTACTCACAATACAACAATGTTCAGTTTCCCCAAGTTCAACCACAGATTTCATCATCATCCTATTATTCCAACCTGGGTTTCTACCCCCAGCAGCCAGAAGAGTGGTACTCTCCTGGAATATATGAACTCAGGCGAACGCCAGCTGACACTCTCTACCAGGGTGAGACTGAGGTAGCAGACATGCCTGTGCCAAAGAAGCCCCGCATGGGCGCATCAGCAGGAAGAATAAAGGGGGATGAGCTGTGTGTTGTTTGTGGAGACAGAGCATCTGGATATCACTATAATGCACTGACCTGTGAGGGCTGCAAAGGTAAGCACCTTTTAATTCACGGCTTTCTCACTGTTATGGTCTGACTGTACTGGCTGTTGAAATCCCTTGAACTGGGTCCTTTTCTTTCCCAACATAACTTCCCATTTTCTCCTTCTCTGTTCCTCTTCTTCCTACATCCTTCCTACGTCGCTTTCCAGGTGTAAGCGTTTCACCTGCTCTGATAGCTCTAGGACCTTGGAGGTTGAGTAAGAACTATCCCTTGAGCAGAATCTTCCCGATAGGGTTCCGAACTGGGCTTCCCAAATGCCAATGATTGCCACAAAAACAGAGGACCCAATCGCGTAATAAATGGACCAAGGGCATTTCAAACCACTGAAAGTTTTGATGATCAGACTGTGTGCCTTAGATCCCTAAGAGAAATGGTTAGAACATTTAGCTTAGATAAAAGTAATCGTTTCCCTACTTAAAGGAAGTTGTAATGAAATTTAATTTGTTATGTGTTTTGTTAGTGTTTTCCTCAAGAAAAGAGAAACTGTTGAAATTATTTTCTTGGCTGGTGGCTCTATAGGCTAATCCTCCGCCTGCGGCACCGGCACACCAGGTTCTAATCCCGGTCCGGCACCAGATTCTGTCCCGGTTGCCCCTCTTCCAGGCCAGCTCTCTGCTGTGGCCAGGGAGTGCAGTGGAGGATGGCCCAAGTGCTTGGGCCCTGCACCCCATGGGAGACCAGGAGAAGTACCCGGCTCCTGCCATTGGATCAGCGCGGTGTGCTGGCCGTAGCAGCCATTTGGAGGGTGAACCAACGGAAAAGGAAGACCTTTCTCTCTGTCTCTCTGTCTCACTGTCTACTCTGCCTGTCAGAAAAAAAAAAAAAAAAAAAAGAAAGAAAGAAATTATCTTCTTAAAATTACTATTCAGGAGAGTAAGATTTCTTTCAGCGAATATTTTAAAATACATTTTCAGATACTTTAAGAGATAAAGAAAACAGTTAAAGAGAGAGGAAGTAATAACTTATATTCAAGGAACATTTCATTTCATCTCTGATAGATGCTATAGGGGAGTCACAATGGAAGTATAAGCCATTTAGAATGGATAAAATATAACACATGAAATATGAAAATGACTAAAAGTCTCATGTGATTACCATTCCAATGAGGGTACAAATAATAAGTTTGCAAAATTTCAGAGAAAAGGACAGAGTGAGCTAATAGGTTCATCTTTTTAATTTTGTGTTTATTCATTCAGCCAATATTTCTGAACTGCTTACCAGGTGTAAGCGTTTCACCTGCTCTGATAGCTCTAGGACCTTGGAGGTTGAGTAAGAACTATCCCTTGAGCAGAATCTTCCCGATAGGGTTCCGAACTGGGCTTCCCAAATGCCAATGATTGCCACAAAAATAAACAGAGGACCCAATCGCGTAATAAATGGACCAAGGACATTTCAAACCACTGAAAGTGTTGATGATGAGACTGTGTAAAAGCGTATTAGTCACCCCCTAAAAATGCAATGAGATTTCATTAGAACTTGAAAAAAACCCACATATTTACGCTCCAAATTTTATAAACTAAAACTTTAACTTTTAGAAAGTTTTAAAAACTAAACAATTTTAAAAACTAAAATCTCTAAAGAAATTTTGGAAGATCTCATTTGTAGACTTCAAAATTTTCTTACTCTTTTTTGTGGGTGGTGAAATGTACTTATAAATTCTTTCAAGGCTGGAGCAGGCATGTGGTCTAGCAGTTAATACTCCAGTTAAGATGCCTGTGTCTCACATGAGAGTACCTTGTTCAGCTCTGGGCTGTGGCTCCTGATTTTAGCTTCCGGCTGATGCAGACCCTGGGAGGTGGCAGTGATGGCTCAAGTTGGTCAGTTGGGTTTCTGCCATCCACATGGATTAAGTTGCTGGCTTCTGGCTTCAGCCTGGCCCAACCCCAACCCTTGATAGGCATCTGGGGGCATGAGCCAATGGATAGGAACTCTGTGTGTTTCTCTGCTGTCTTTCTGCCTCTCAAATAAACATTAAAATAAAATAATTCTTTCAAAGCATCACCTCTGTAACTGCAGACAGAATCTAGCACAGTGTCTGATACAGTGTAGATATAAAAGAAACACTTACTGAATGTTATAAAGAAAATCTATGTTCACTGCCTGTACTTAGTATGTAAATATGTATATGCTCTGACAACTGCTGGGGTCTTGGAAACTGAGTAACAACGGACTCTTGGCAGAATCTGTTGACTGGTGTGCCAAGCTGAGGTTTTCAAATGCCAGTCGTTGCCACAAAAATAAATGGAGGATCCATAAATATGGTTTGGAAAAATACATTCAATTTTTTTTTTTACAATATCCAATTCTTCCCTATCTCCAAATGGAAAAAAGTAAATATTATCCTTCAACCCCTATATCTAATGACAGTTTTGTGTTTTGAGGGAGTGGTTATAGAGATGGATGTATGTTTATGAGATAATTTTTAAAATAAGGTTGGAATAAAGTAGAAAAGAATTACTTATTGGATTAGAAAATGAAAGTATCAAAGTGAGAAGCCTAAATGGGAGATTAAAATAAATAGAAGTAAAAAATGCACCAGTAATCTTAGGAGCCCACTGCCAACCTATGTAAAGGAAGGGGAGCTAACTGTAGTAGTTCTAATTAAAAAGTGCTTGGCACTGTTACTCTGGAGGGCAAAACTAGGATCAAAAGATGAAGTTTATGGGAATAATGTGTCTGAGAGCTTAATTCAAGACTTCATTTTTTAACACTAAATGAATTTTTCCAACAATAAGATTGGCTTCCTGCCTCAGGTGATAATGAAGTCTTCGTTATTAAAGGAATTTACAAAGAGATTAAAGGAAAAGCCTTAAGTCCCCATTACAATTTTTTGCATTGTATGGGAAATTGCACTAGTTGGCTTCTGATGTCCTTTAAATCTCTGCATCTATTGAAACATTGATTATTTTTTAGAGATTTATTTTATTTCTTTGACAGGCAGAGTTACAGAGAGAGGTAGAGAAAGAGAGAGAGGTCCTCTATCCACTCATTCACTCCCCAGATGGCCAGAATGGCCAGAGCTGCGCCGCCTATCAGAAGCCAGGAGCCAGGAGCTTCTTCCGGGTCTCCCACGCTTGTGCAGGGACCCAAGGACTAGAGCCATCTTCTCTGCTTTCCCAGGCCATAGCAGAGAGCTGGATTGAAAGAGGAGCTGCCGGGACTAGCAACGGCGCCCATATGGGATGCTGGTGCTTCAGGCCAAAGCATTAACCCGCTGTACCACAGTGCCGGCCCCGAAACATCAATTTTTTAAATACAATATTTATTTGAAAGATCAGTTAGGAGAGAAAGAGGGAGAGAGGGAGAGGGAGTGAGAGAGGGAGAGAGGAAGAGGGGAGTGAGAGAGGGAGTGAAAGAGAGAGGGGGGGGAGGGGGGAGAGAGAGAGAGCCAGCGAGCCGCTCTGTGGCTCAGCGGGTTAACACCCTGGCCTGAAGCGCCGGCATCCCATATGGGTGCCAGTTCTAGGCCCGGCTGCTCCTCTTCCAATCCAGCTCTCTGCTATGGCCTGGGAAAGCAGTAGAAGATGGCCCAAGTCCTTGGGCCCCTGCACCCACTTGGGGAACCTAGAAGAAGCTCTTGGCTCCTGGTTTTGGATCAGCGCAGTTCCGTTGTGGCCATCTGGGGAGTGAACTCTACCTCTCTCTGTAACTTTGCCTGTCAAAGTAATTAAATAAATCTTTAAAAGAGAGAGAGAGACCGCTTCCATCTGCTGGTTCACTCCCCAGATGGACAGGGCTGGGACAGGCCAACTCCAGGAGCCGGGAGCTTTATCTGGGCCTCTCATGAGGGTGGCCCAAGCACGTGGGCTTCTTCTGCTGTTTCCCCAGGCACATTATCAGGGAGCAGCATCTGAAGTGCAGCAGCCAGGACATGGACCAGCACTCATATGGGATACCAGCATTACAGGTAGCAGCTTAACCTGCTGTGCCACAATACTAGCCCTGACCCATCTTTTATAGTATTCTAATTATTACATGTTATGTCTCTTGTCTTCCATCCTAGTTTGTAAATTTCCTAAATAGACTTTTCTATTGCCATTAATTGATCAGAGAGAAGGCTTGGAGTTTCTAAACATCAGTGCTGCTGAAGTTTTAGGTTGGATGACTCCTTGTTGTTGGAGGAAGTCTTATATAGAGGTTGCAGGATGTTCAGTTGCTCCCTGGCTCCTATTCACAACCACTAGATGCTAAGTAGTAATAACCCCCTTGTTATGACAACCAAAAATTCTTGCAAACGTTACTAAAAATCTATAGGAGCACAAAATCATCCAATTTGAGTAACAAAGAGACAGAAAGTACTGTTATAATATAGAGTTTCTCAAAGTTGAGCTACATATGGAGATTTTGGAGGGAAGCTGGTTCTTGGGTACCTCTAATGTTGTCTCAAATTACTTTTATCAAGTTCTTTATGCTAGTCTTTCATACAATGAAATATTTTCATGCAATAGAGGAGCAAAAAGCAAGTTTACAAGATTAAATACAATACAAACTACAAAACCGAAACAAATAATGATGATGTGGTTTTGTTGTTCAGAATCTTATTAAAATGGATAGGATGGACATTGTGGCAGAGTGGGTTAAGCCACTGCTTGAGATACCCATATCTGAGTGCCTGGGAATGATCCAGCCTCTGCATCTGATCCAGTTCCTGCTAATGCACACTCTGGGAGGCAGCAGATGATGGCTCAAGTACTTGGCCAAGTACCCCACATGGCATTCCAGATAGGGTCCTTGGCTCCTCGCTTTGGTCTGGCCCAGCTCCTGGCTTGTGCAGGCATTTGAGGAGTGAATCAATAGTTGAAAGATCTCTTTCTACTTTTCAAATAAATGAAAAGTAATAAATAAAACTGTTTAAGAAAAAAATGTTATTGAAAAGCAGGTTCTTTTGAGTTTGATGTGTCTATGCCATATATCATATGAGGCCTCAATTCCCAACTAACTTTCTTTGTTCAAACATTTGGTTCATCCAAGCTTTGGTTTACCCAGAGCTCCATTTGGCCATCCCCGGGCTGGGTACATCCCATATATTTTAAACTTATTTTCTCATAGCTCTTGACAAATAAATAGTACTTGTTGCTGTAAATGAGCTCATGGGCACAAATAAAAATGAGGACAATATCAGTATAAGGTTGCCATAGAAATGATCCAGAGAATGCTATTACTAATTTTTATTGCTAGCTTTAAAAGACTGTCATTAATTTTAATACATGTAAAAGACTTAGAAAAATGTGTGACAGGCAAAATGCAATGAATGCCTATCATTATTATTGTAGTCTTAGAATCTGCTTATATATACAGTAGTAGAAATATGACTAATTTTCTGCTTATATTGATAAATATCAATGCCCATATTATTATTATCTTTTGGTAATACTTATCTGACATTGATTCAGATTACCGAAAGCTACTTAACCTTGTCTATGTATAATAGTGTTGTACCAAATATGGTCCTTAGACCAGCAGTATTAGTGTCACTCGGGAATTTTTTTAGGAAATGTAAATTTGGGAGTTTTACTCCAGATCTGTAGAATCAAAGCTTCTGAGAAGGAAGCCAATTTAGCAAGTCCTTCATGCTCAACTTGGAGAACTATTAGATAAATCACCTCTTAAGGACACCCTAGGGGACTCATTAGGACAAGCAGCTGTGCATTGTGATTGTGACACCCACAACGATGAGGACAGAGATCAAGGGAATTCTTCTCTCCATTCAGTCCTCAGAGGGACAGTTGTATACCTAAAAATGTACACTGGAAACCTGGACTGAAAAGACACGAAGTCCAATCTAAGTCATGTTCCTGCTTAGAGAGAAAGAAAGAGAAAAGAACATGCATAGTTTATGTTGAAGTTTTGATTCAAAAGAAAAATATCAATATAAAAGTTTCAGTTAAGAGAGAAAGGAAAATACCAATGGAGAGAGAAATTCTCCAACCACTGCTGCCAGGGTTCAGGTTGGGCCGGGACAAATCCAGGAGCCTAGAGCTCTATCTGGATCCCCATGTCAGTGGTAGGAACCCAAGCACTTGAACTATCCTCCACTGCCCTCCCAGACACATCAGTAGGCAGCTGGATTGGAAGTGGAACATCCAGGACTCAAACCAGTACCCATATGAGACACTGGCATCATGTGTGGTGACACAGTTCTGGCCCCCTGTCAAGTTTTTACAGCAATTGTGAAAAATAGTTATTATTGTGCCTTATTTATTTGAGAAGCAGAGAGAAAGAAACAGAGAGAGAGAGAGAGATCAAGAGCACTCCCAACCACTGGTTCACTTCCCAGATGCTCACAATGGCTGGGGCTGGGGCTGGGCCAGGCTGAAACCAGGAGCCGGGAACTCAGTACAGGTCTCCTGTGTGGGTGGAGGGATCTTACCATTCGCGCCATCACCTACTGCTTCATGGTGTCTGCATTAGCAGAAAGCCAGAATTGTGAGTGGAACTGGTACTTAAACCCAAGCACTCTTAAGATGGGATATGCATGTCTTACCTGCCAGGCAGGATACACATTCCTATTATTTTAAAGGTGAGGAATAAACATAATTCTCAAAAAGAAGCTGAGATTTAAGCCAGTGTTAATAGCTTGTGGGACAGACTTATTACTCTTCATTAGTAAACATACTAATTTTCATACCTTATGTACATTTTATAGAAGAGAAAACTGAAACATAAGAAGTTAACATACTCAATGCTTCACAGCTAATAAGGGGAGCTTCAAAATTTGATTAATCTAACTTCTGACCCTGTTTGACCAGAAATTGCAGTGCCTTTTGCTGCTTGCCTATGAGGTGATCATTCTACTCATGAACTATTTTCTCAAGGCTAATATTCACTAATTCAGTGGGCAAAGGTAGAAAATCCAATGCTCCACTGTGATATTAAATTATTAGTGTTCCAGGCCCAGTGCTGTGGTATAGCTGGTAAAGTTGCTACCTGCAGTGCTGTCATCCCATGTAGGTGCCGATTTGAGTCCCAGCTGTTCCACTTCCAATCCAGCTCTCTGCTATGGCCTGGGAAAGCAGTAGAAGATGACCCAGGTCCTTGGGTCCCTGCACCTGTGTGGGAGACCCAGAAGAGGCTCCTAGCTCTTGGCTTCAAATAGGCCCAGCTCCGTCTGTTGCAGCCAATTGGGGAATGAACCAGCAGATGGAAGATTCTCTCTCTCTCTCTCTCTCCCTCTATCTCTCTCTCTCTGTCTCTCCTTCTCCCTCTGTGTAACTCTGCCTTTCAAACACATAAATAAATCTTTTTAAAATATAAAGTATTAGCCGGCGCCGTGGCTCACTAGACTAATCCTCCGCCTAGCGGCGCCGGCACACCGGGTTCTAGTCCCGGTCGGGGCACCGGATTCTGTCCCGGTTGCCCCTCTTCCAGGCCAGCTCTCTGCTGTGGCCAGGGAGTGCAGTGGAGGATGGCCCAAGTGCTTGGGCCCTGCACCCCATGGGAGACCAGGAAAAGCACCTGGCTCCTGGCTCCTGCTATCGGATCAGCACGGTGCTCCGGCCGCAGCGCGCCGGCCGCGGCGGCCATTGGAGGGTGAACCAACGGCAAAGGAAGACCTTTCTCTCTGTCTCTCTCTCTCACTGTCCACTCTGCCTGTCAAAAAAAAAAAATATATATAAAGTATTAGTGTTCCAAGTCAAGGGAATACACTGCTGAAGTGTGTAACCTGGGATGGATTTCCTCCTTCAAAGTGAACTGTCTGGTAAAACTCTTGTCTTGTTGAGAAGAATTGTGGGGAATGGCAAGGTGAATAGAACCAGACTAGGGGGCCAAAGACAACCTCAGGAAATACCAATCTTAACCAAGCAGAGGGGGCCAGTATTGTGGCATACTGGGTGAAGTTGCTGCCTATGATGCCAGCATCCCAAAAGGCTGCTAATTTGTGTCCTGGATGCTCCATTTCTGATCCAGCTCCCTGCTAATGCACCTGAGAAGGCAGTGGAAGATGGCCCAAGTGCTTGGGCTCCTGCACCCAAGTGGGGACCCAGATGAAGCTCCTGGCTCCTGGGTTTGGCCTGGTCCAGTCCTGCCCGTTGTGGTCATTAGGGAATGAACCAATAGATGGAAGATGTCTTTTTTTCTGTCTCTCCCTCTCTCTGAGTAACTCTGCCTTTCAAAAAAATAAATCCTTAAAAGGCAGGCAGAGGAAGGGAAGACCTTAAGGTGCTTAGTACAGAGGTCAGAGATATGAGGCCATCAGGATCATGGGAGACAGTGGGGCAGAAAAAGTGGTCAGAAGAGAATCAGTTTTGGGGGAAGTCTAGGAAAGAGAAGTTGAATCAGATGTGCATACATTTTTATGAGCAGAATAAGGCAGAGTTTTCTTTTTTATTGATTCTGGTTTGAAACTTTGCCCCCACGGTATCAGCAAAAGGGCAAGCATGCAAAGGGTGGGAACAGGATGCAGCCAGACAGGGCCTGTGTTCTACACTTGAGGTTGGCACTTCTTTTCTTTGAAAAGCCAAATAGCAAATATTCTAAGCTTTGTTATCACAGCAGTCTCTGTTGCAACTACTCAACTCTGCCACTATAACACCATTGCATCCACAAAAAGTGCACACATGCTGTGTTACAATACGCTTTATTTACAGGAGCAGGTGTTTGTCTTAGTGGTTGCAATGCTTGCGTCCCCTATTGGAGAGACTGGATTCTATTCCCAGCTCTGGCTCCTGACTCCAACTTCCTGTCACTGCAGGCCTTGGGAGGCTATAAGTAATGGTTCAAGTAATTGAGTTCCTGTCACCCACGGGAGAAACCTGGATTGTGTTTCCAACTCTTGGCTCCAGACCTAGCCCTGGTCATTACAGGCATTTGGGGAGTGAACCAAGAGATAGGATCTCAATCTCTCTCTCTCTCTCTCTCTCTCTCTTATTCTCCTGTGTGTGTATATATGTCTCTGAAATTAAAAAATAATGAAAAAGATTTTACAACTTTACAAAAATAGTCAAGGAAGTAAAAATCAGGCAGTAGGCCAGATGTAGTTTGCAGACCCCTTTTCCCCATCAATGACTCTTGAGGGTCAATATGAGAATTAACTGGAAACTTGTCTAAGTAAGAGAGTACAATACTCAATACACATTCCATATATGCAAGAAATGCAACTTTATTTTATATAATTGAATTTAATTCAATCTCAAGTCCTGGTGGAAACTTTATTTCATTCAATTTAGCATTATTTAACTCAGCTTCACCAAACTTTTTCTGGGGTTTTGTCTAAGTACCATGTGGAGGGATTGGGTTCTGTGAATGGGGCTCTGATCTTCAGGAATGTTAACACAGTCTGGCATCTGTGGGGTGCTGTTCTGCCTGGTCATTAGCCACCAATGGGCAGGGTATCTGTGACACCATTCTAGGCTCCTGGGCACCCTCTTCCTGGAGTCCTGGCCCTGTCTGTAAGCTCAGATGGTTGGGTCCTGATGCTACACCAGTGTTGTGCTGGAATGGCAGGCTCCCAGAGAAACCATGCAGCTATTTCCTCTGCTCTATGCCATGGTGGGTGCAGGGAACCTAGGCCTCCTTGGCTCTATCCAGGAAAGGACAAAAGAATACTAAGATCCCAAATGACAAGAAGTTTCCATCATATCTCCCATCCTAGGAATCACTCATCCTAGGAATCCCCTAGGGACAAGGGAGTAGGAGGAACAGAAGCTAGGACATACTCTGGTACTGAACATGTCTTAGTTCTTTTAACTTTTGCTTTGATTGTCTGCCATCTCTAAATTAGGAAGCTTTTTGTAGTGTTTCAGATTTGCAGGCTTAGGCTTTGGTGACTGTAACAGAAATAATGGGCTCCTTTGGCCTCTGATATGTTCCCTTGAGAAACCTTTGAAAAATGTTTTGGCTTAATAAGTGGGGGGAGTAGAAGAGGTGTGAGGAAAACAAGAGGAGAACAGGGTAAAAATGCAAGTGGAAGAACAAATGCCCAGGCCAGATCTAACAGCATAACCAATGTGTCCTCCTCCCATCCCATATCCTTTATACATCACTGCTCACCAGATGCAAAGTGAATTTCACTCGACAGCTTTCCATTAAAGAGGGTATGGGCTCTGGCTCTGGGCCGTTGAATTTATCTCTATTCTTCTCACCTAAATGAACAAGTTACCTAATATATGAATCAGAGTTCAGTGAAGTAAAACAGAAGCCAATATTAAAAGCAGAAAGAAATTAGTACAGGAGATATGGCAAGGCCAAGAGGGAGGGCTCTTGCTGAACCTCAAGGAGGCTGTTGAGAGCCATGCTACAAAGCTTGTTAGTTCACCTGCTACTTTGATGCAGTAAAGAAGATGAGGACTTACAAGGCTGAGATAAGAACTGTTGACTCTAGGAAGACACTACTTCATGGCAATTACTGGCTCCAGAGCATAGCTTGCTTGTTAAATCTGTATTTAGATACAAATAACAAATTCCATGCACCCTGTTCTCAACACCTTCAACCAGAAATCAAGATGTTGCCATAAAGGCTCTACGATTATGCTTTCTAGCAGAAGCAACAGAAACAGCACAGCTCTATCCCCATACCTGCTTTGTAGCATCTTACAGGGCATCTCCTTGGGAAAAACTAAACCATATTTATCATGTTAGCTGCAAGGGAGTCTAGGAGTAGTGTGTCCAGCTTTCCTGCCTCTACAGCATAGGACTCATACTAGAGTAGCAGGAGAGTGCAGTGGATGTTAAGCCTAGCCTATCCCTAGCCTACAAGATACTTACCTTCTCTGAGTCTTAAATCTGCAAAATAAGGGTGTTCTCTATTTTATGGGTCTTTGGGAGGATTAAATTATATTATTATATATAAAGATCTTACTAGTTCTCTTGCTTTAGGCTTCACTAAAAGTTTCAGACCTGTGATACATATATACACAACAAAAAAACAGAATTTTTTTTTGTTAGAAACTTAGAAACAAGACAAAGTCATAGTGAAATTCCCAGATTTGTTGGCTTTTATGTCTGGTTTCATTAGAAATACTTTAATTTATCTGAATGTTTTATTTGTTAAGCCACAGCATCGATGAGAGAAATTGTGGTTTTCATTTTTTCAAAAAATAACCTCAGAGCACAAACATAATGTAGAGTAACACCAGCTGCCATTTGCTCATCTCTAGATTAAATCAAGAAGTTTTTTTCCATCTCCGTTATCAGTGCAATTTATGGAAATGTGCTAATGTCTGGATGGATTTTGATTCAAAACTCGAACTGTAACCAAGAAAACCAATCTACATATGACTGGAAAATTCATATGGCCACATTTCCAAATAGGTCAGTGTCTGTCACATCTGTCTCAATACCAGGAGAGTCTACACACGTCAGAGGAAGACAATGATGGAATTCTTAAAAGGCATTTTATCAGCAGTGACCCTGCTGTCCTTTTGAATTTTTTTTTAATTTAAGATAGCAAACTGTATTAGACTTAGCTCTGAGGTTTTAGAATATCTTCCAAAATTATTGAAACTGTTCTGGTAGAGAATAATTGTCCAGTGTTTCCACTGGGTCTTTTGTTTATGAACATTTGTAGAAGCTGAGGAGCCTCAACTTATTGGAATCCTCCTTGAGATCAAATGAGATCTAATTTTATACAATTTAGTAATGATCCCAATTAACTATAAGGTAAAATTATCTTAAGAGTATGATGCAAAGAATGATTCCAAAATATTTACTGCATTGGAAACCTTTTGTAAAAAGTCTTACAAAATCATGGGAAGAGTAGCTCTCTTAAAGCAGATGATTTAGATTCCAGTCCTAACTGATGTTCTTTTCAGCTGTCCTAAATGACTTAATCTATCTGGGCTTCAGAAATTGTTTTCCAACAACTAAAGGTCAAGTATCCTGAAGAAAAGTCATTATATGAGCTGATTAATTCAGACTAGGGGAGCTCAGGGAGGGTTCCATGAAGGAAGGAGGTTTTGAACAGGGTCTTGGAGAATAAGTAGAATTTTTGAAATATGAACTGTGAGGGTAGAAAGTCTTTCTGGGAAATGAGCAGACAGATTCCCACAGAAGTTCCAAGAAAGAGTATATAATCTGTCTTGGTAGAAGGGTCAAGTATGGAAGAATTAGTGGGAGATGGTAAGGGGGTGAGGAATCTTACAGATTCAATTTGGGAGTGAGTAGTACATAATCAGCTTGTATGCACATCTCTAGTTGTCCACAGTGCTCACACTCTTCTGTGGATTGGTCAGCAATAGGAGGCCAGTGTATTCTGAAAATACTGTATAAGCAAAGTGAGCTCCAGCTTGCCTGGGCTCTATGGCTAAATTGATTATTACTTTGTTGGATTAGGGCTTCAAGTTTCTGTAAAACATCTAAAAATAGAGTTCATCGTTAGGATATCTATGTATTTATATCTATATTTCTCCCTTTATATATGATTTATTTATTTATTTATTTGAAAGGCGGATTTACAGAGAGAGAAGAAGAGAGACAGATCATTTATATACATGTTCACTCCCTTAATTGGTCACAATGAAGCTAGGAGCCTGAAACTTCATCTGGGTCTCCCACACGGGTGCAGGGACCTAAGTACTTGGGCTATCTTCCACTGTTTTCCCAGGCACATTTAGCAGGGAGCTGGATTGGTCGTGGTGCAGCTGGGACTCCAACTGGTGCCCATATGGGATTCCGGCCTCACAAGTGGTGGCAGCTTTATCCTTCACACCACAATGCCAGCCTCTGTTGCTAGGATATTAACTATAAGGGTGATAATTGAATTCTGAGTCTTTTGATCCAGAGTCCTGTATGGCTATCCTGACCCTTGCACCACTCTCTTAATTTAATGAGTTAATCTTTTGTTAGGAATTAACTTGTAATCACCACAGTGGAGACAGAGGAACTGCAACCTAAGAGAGAGAGACTCGGGCCCAATAACATCTACATCAAAGGCAATAAGGATGGGACTTACTTTCAATTTCAGAGCCAACCCATTAGCAATCTATCATCTCTCTGGAGGTTCTTTATGTGTGCTGATCCCAGTACTCATAGAACCTGTGAGACCTGTCCCAGCTCTGGGGAAGTTCCCCAAACCTCTTCACAGTTAAGCTACCTCTGTTCCCCCCGAGTCTAAAATCACCAACCTCCACTTTCAACATCTCTGAGATTATCTGGTAAAACCCTTCCAAAGAAGGATTAAAGACAAAAGACGTATCAAGTGTTATCTTTATTTACAGGTAAATAGCTCACTCAAAGGGGGAAAAAAAGCTGTGCATCTCTCTCTCTCTCCCTGTCTCCCTACTGCAACAGTGACCTGCAGTCAGCTGTGGGAGAGCTGGTGCCACTTTTGGACATAAGCAGGTAGCAGTAGTTCCAGCTCTTGTACAGGCACCCAGAAACTATCTGGGACACTCTTCACCCAGTGAGCAGGGGCTTTTCACCACAGCAGTTCAAGAGCAACTAGCGGGGATGGTCTCCACCTTGCCAGCTGCATCCACCCAGCAATGGGTGGGGAGGGTGAGCCACCCCGATGGAAGGGAAGTGCCTCCTACAGGGACTCTTACAGACACTCAACACGATTGTGAAACGAGTGGGGCTGTGGCTGGCGGACATTGTGCTCATATGTGATCCAGGGATTTTACCAGAGAGAAAAATATGCATCCCCCACTGACTTTGAGTCTCACTGGGAGGATTGAGCTCAATCCCCCAGAGTGAAACACATATGGGCAGCAGCTCTGGGAACCCCTCAGTGTCTTTGTGGATGGATCAGGCTAGAGGGGTGGAGTGGTCCTTCTTGCACTCTTTGACCATGAGAGCCCTGGATGCTGAGACAGAAAACACTGTGACTGTGTGAGAGGATGTAGGGTGTAGCTGAGTTTCTGGGCAATCATTGGCTGCTGCTGCACACTCTTGGAGCTCCTTGATTGTGTAGAGCAGCTCATAGTTGCCGGAACCGTGCTTACAATAAGGACTAAACAGATCATTTGTGTGGTTTGTATGGTGGGTTGGATGAGTGTTGCACACACTGGGGGTTAACACCTGGGCATTGCTCAGCTTGGAGGAAAGGAGGTGAGGGATTGATCACACTGAAGAGGTGACCATTCCCCTCCATCCTGTTAACCAGAGGAGAGCTACCATGCCCAACTTGGGTGTTACCCTGAATACTCATCCCACCCTGGAGCACTGACCAGAGCTCTCTGGACACATGTACTACACACCTCTTGGTATTCACTGAAAGAGCAGACATTCCACTAAGCCACAGAGGTATGGTTCAAAGATAAATGTCATCAGAAGAAAAAAAACAATTATTTCAATAAATGCCTAAAAATAAATGCAGAAATTCAAGAAACAAGAATAAGGAAAACACCAGGGCCTCTGAAAAGGAGCACAAAAACATTTCAATATTATAATGTGAAGATGAAGAAATTGCTGATATGCCAGAAACAGAATTCAAAAAATTAATCATAGGATTATTCAAAAGCAATCAGAATCAAATCCACAAACCAAAGAAAACCACACATGATATGAATGAAATTTTTTCCATGAAATTGAGATTTTTTAAAGAGAAATAAAAATGAAATATTAGAAATGAATAATTCAATAGGTCAAATAAAAATATGGTAGAAAGCCTTCACAACAGACTTGGTGAGGCAGAAGAAAGAATATCAGACCTGGAAGACAAATCTCTGGAAATCATTCAGTCATACCAAAAAATATTAAAAAAAGGAAGAAGTTAGAAAACTTAAAAACAGTATTGCAGATTTATGGGATGCTATCAAACAACCCAACATATGGGTCTTAGGAGTTCCTGAAGATGGGAAAGAAAAAATGGACTAAAAGACCTATTCAGTAAAATAATTAGAGAAAATTTCCATAATTTGGAGAAATAAATGGACATCTGAGTACAGGAAGCACATAGATTGCCTAACAAATGTGACCAGGAAAGATCTTCACCACAACTCATTGTAGTCAAACTTTCCACAGTAAAGCATAAAGAAAAGATTCTAAAATATGCACAAGGGAAACACCAGATTACTTTAAAAAAATCTCCAATTAGACTCATAGCTGATTTCTCATCAGAAACCCTACAGGCGAGAAGGGAATGGTGAGATATATTCCAAGTCTTAAGTGAAAAAACTGTCAACCCAGAATACTGTACCCTGCAAAGCTCTCATTTATGAAAAAGGTGAAATAAAGACCTTCCATAACAAACAGATTGAAAGAATTTGTCACCATTCATCCAACCTTACAAAAGATGCAAAAAAGATGTGCTACACACAGAAACACAGAAAGCAAGCCATCATCATAAAAGAATGTGAGGACAGAAAATCCCCCAGTAAAAGTTCAAAAGAAATCTAAAATAAATGATAGAAATATTCATGGAAAAATGGTGGGGCCATCATTACTTATCAGTAGTTACTTTTAATGTAAATGGCCTCAACTCTCCAGTTAAAATACAGACTGGCCAAATGGATTTAAAAACAAGACCCATCTATTTTCTGCCTATAAGAAACACATCTCACCAACAAAGATACATGTAGTCTTAAAGCGAAAGAATGGAAAAAGATATTTCATGTTAATGGAAAGCCAAAAGGGCAGGTATAACCATTCTAATATCAGACAAAATAGACTTTAACACAAAAACTGTTAAAAGAGAAAGAGAAAGGCACTGTATAATGATATATTCGATAGGAAGATGTGATTATAATAAATGTATATGCAGCCCATTGCAGGGTGCTTGACTATCTACAAGAACTGTTAACAGATCTAAAGGAAGACATAGACTCCAGCACAATGGTAATGGGGGACTTCAACACTTTACTTTCATCAATGGACAGATCAACCACAGGAAATCAACAAAAAAACAGAGCTAATCGAAACTGTAGAACAAATGGAACTAACACACATCTACAAAACTTTTTACCCCACAGTTGCAGAATGCACAATTTTTCTCATCAGTGCACAGAACTTTATGTATGATAGACCATATTTTAGGCCATAAAGTAAGCCTCAGAAAATTAAAAAAAATCAAAGTCATACCATGCATCTTCTCTTATCACAATAGATTGAAGCTGGAAATCAACAACTCAAGTATCTCTAGGACATATGCAAACACATGGAGACTGAACAACATGCTCTTGGATGAACAGTGAGTCATAGAAGAAATCAAAAGAGAAATGAAAAATTCCTGGAAATGAATGAAGAAAACTATACATCATATCGAAACTTATGGGATACAGCAAAAGCAGTTTCAAGAGGGAAGTTTATAGCAATGTATGCCTACATCAAGAAACTGGAAAATCACCAAATAAATGAGCTATCAATGCAACTCAAGGACCTAGAAAACAACAACAAACCTAACCCCAAATTAGTAGGAGGAAAGAAATAATTAAAATTAGAGAAGAAATAAATAAAAAACCCAAAAGATCAGAAAAATGAAGAGATGGTTTTTAGAAAAAATAAAAATTGTTTTTGAAAAAATTTAAAAAAAAAAAACAAAATTGACACACCATTGGCCCAACTAACCAAAAAAGAAGAAGACTTAATAAAATTAGAGATGAAAAAGGAATAGTTAACAGATAGCAGAGAAAGAAAAATAAACATCAAGAATTACTACAAAGAGCTGTATGCCAGCAAATCAGAAAATCTAGAAAAAATGAATAGATTCCTAGACACATACTATCTACCAAAATTGAGTCATGAAGACATAGAACACCTAAACAGATCAATAACCAAGATGGATATTGAATCAATAACAAAGACACTCTCAACAAAGAAAAGCCCAGGTCCCAATGGGTTCACTGCTGAATTCTACCAGACATTTAAAGAAGAGCTAGTTCTAATTCTTCCCAAGCTATTCAAAACAATTGAAAAGGAGGGAATCCTCCTAAACTCCTTTTACAAAACCAGCGTTACCTTAATTCCTAAGCCAGAGAAAGAAACAACAGAAAAAGATAATTATAGACCAGTTTCCCTGATGAACATAGATGCAAAAATCCTCAACAAAACACTAGCCAATCAAATTCAACAACACATCAGAAAGATCATTCACCCAAAATAAATGGGATTTATCCCTGGTACATAGGAATGGTTCAACATTCACAGATCAATCAATTCTAAGATCAATCCCATTCACAATAGCTACAAAAATTTTAAATACCTTGCAATAAATTTAACCAAGGACATCAAATATCTCTATTATGAAAATTACAAAGCATTAATAAAAGAAATAGAAGAAGACATAAAAAGTGGGAAAATCTTCCATGTTCATGAATTATAAGAATTAATATAATCAAAATGTCCATACTACTGAAAGCAATTTATAGATTCAATGCAATCTCAATCAAAATACCAACAACATTGTTCTCAGATCTAGAAAAAAATGATGCTAAAATTCATATGGATACACAGTGATCCCAAATAGCTAAAACAATCTTAAACAACAAAAGCAAATCTGGATATATTGCAATACCAGATCTCAAGACATACTACAGGACAGTTGTATTCAAAGCTCCTTTTACTGGCACGAAAACATTTGTGTAGACCAATGTAACAGACCATAAACTCCACAAATCAATCCATACATCTATAACCAAATTGTCTTTGACAAAGGAGCAAAAATCAATCTGTGGAGCAAAGACAGTCTCTTTGACAAATGGTGCTGGTATGAAGTATGAAACAAGACCCCTACCTTACGCCTTACACCTTACACCTTACATAAAAATCCACTCAAAATGGATTAGAGACTTAAATCTATAGACTGATACTATCAAATTACTAGAGAACATTAGGGAAACCCTATAAGACATTGGCATAGGGGAAAACTTCTTGGAAAATACCCCAAAAGCACAGGCAATCAAAGCTAAAGTTAACAAATGGGATTACATAAAACTGAGAAGCTAATGCACTACAAAAGAAACACTCAGCAAAGAGGCAACTGACATAATTGGAGCAAATATTTTCAGACTATGCAACTTATAAAGGATTAATTTCCAGAACCTATAAAGAGCTCAAGAAACTCAACAACAACAAAACAAACAATTCAGTTAAGATAAGGGCAAAGAACCTGAACAGACATTTTTCAAGAAAGGAAATTCAAATGACCAACAGAACATGAAAAAAAAAAAATGCTCAGGATCATTAGCATCAGGGAAGTGAAAATCAAAACCACTTTGAGGTTTCACTTCACTCTATTAGAATGGCTCTCATACAGAAATCAACAAACAGCAAATCCTGTGGGTGGGAATGTAAACTGGTGTAGCCACTCTGGAAGACAGTATGCTGATACTTCAGAAATCTGAATATAGACCTACCATATGACCCAGCCATCCCACTCCTGGGAATTTACCCAAAGGAAATGAAATCAGCATATGAATGGGTGATCTGTACCCCCACATTCATTGCAACTCAATTTTCAATAGCTAAGATATGGAATCAACCCAGATGTCCATCAACTGAAGACTGGCTAAGGAAATTATGGTAAATATATGCACTATAGAATACTTATACAGCGGTAAAGAAAAATGAAATCCTGTTATTTGTAACAAAATGGATGCAATTGGAAAGCATTATATTTAGTGAAATAAGCCAGTTACCAAGACAAATTATGGTTTCTCTAAGGTAATCTATAGGAGCACAACTAACACCTTGAGATGAGATGATTTTGAACAGTCCTTGTCTTAACTGTTGAGGAATAATTTTTTTTTGTTTGTGTTTCTTCTTTTTTCTTTTTTCCTCATACTATTCGGTGAACTCTCTACTTAGTGTAGGGTTAATCTTATGAGTATAAGATTAACAGAAGGGCCGGCGCCGCGGCTCAATAGGCTAATCCTCCGCTTTGCGGCGCCAGCACACCAGGTTCTAGTCCCGGTCGGGGCGCCGGATTCTGTCCCGGTTGCCCCTCTTCCAGGCCAGCTCTCTGCTATGGCCCGGGAGTGCAGTGGAGGATGGCCCAAGTGCTTGGGCCCTGCACCCCATGGGAGACCAGGAGAAGCACCTGGCTTCCGCCTTCGGATCAGCGCGGTGCGCCGGCCGCAGCGCACCGGCCGCAGCGGCCATTGGAGGGTGAACCAACAGCAAAGGAAGACCTTTCTCTCTGTCTCTCTCTCTCTCACTGTCCACTCTGCCTGTAAAAAAAAAAAAAAAAAAAAAAAAAAAGATTAACTGAAAACAGATCCTTTGTAAAAATAAGAATGGAAATAGGAGAGGGATGAGATAGAAGGGTGGGAGTATGGGCAGGAGGGAAGTAGAAGGAGAAGAATCACCATGTTCCCAAATTTGTATATATTAAATGCATGAAGTTTATATTTCTTAAATAAAATTTTAAAATGTGAAAAAAGAGCAGAGTCTGAATCAAGCTTCATATCTGAGCTCTACTATGTACTATCTGTAAAATCTCGAGCAAATTAACCCCAAAAAGACTTACTCTCCTTTTCCAGGAAAGGGAGATGATAATAGTATCTATTCCACTGGATTATTTTGAATATTAAATGTGTTACCCTATGTAAAGTGTTTAGAAAAGTGCCTGGCACAAGATAAAAGCTGTCTTTGTTTAAGTCAGATTGGATGTAAAGTCTCTGATTACTCAGCTCTGTGTGTTACTGCTTAAAAAGCTTGTAGACCATAAAAAGTTTTAAAATAATATGTTAGGGTTCAGGGCAAGGTACCAGTGTCCCTCACTGGAGTCTGGTATGAGCTTGTGTGTATACATGGATGTGTATATGATTTGGGAATAGGGTGTATCATGAGCTCTACCTTTATAAAGAAGTAGAAAAGTAGGTAGGAAATACTCTACAGAATTGAGGGATCTCTATAATACCATCCTACAGCTATTTGCCTGCCACCTAAGGATCCCTCCTCCTGCTACGCATTCTCCAGACGGCAGTGCCAACCCTGTCTATTCATGTTTTATTATCAGTAAGGCTCTGTTCCTCAGTGAATTTCCTTTCCATTTCTTTTCAAATGGCTTTTCTGATATGAGCATTGTTGAATATGTGCAAGAAAGAGCAAGATAGAGGCAGAGGTGGGTGTATGGATAGATTTGCATAAATATAAATACAGTATATGTACCCCTGTTTAAACGATGTAATGATAATATTGTGTTGCCATCTCAGAATGAAAGCTAATTAATTCAGCCATTGAAATGATAATGATTTCTTTTTCAGTTAATACCAGAGTATTTTAAAAAAGGCTGCACAATTGTTCTATGCACAGTTCTTCAATTCATCTTGGAATAAGCAGTTTTATTCTATTAACTATTGAGCTGTCTATCAGTGTCTGTGGCACTTTGAAAGGGAATCATTTCTGGGAGGTGCTAGAGATTACTAAGAAGGCTTGATTCATGAAGGCTAATGTGTTCATTGAGTTCATGATTTGGTACCAGGAAAAAGAAGTTCTCTTTTCACTTTTAATCTCTTTTAAAATGCACACTCTGGTATTTACACTCTTCAACATCAACACTGATCTGAAGTATGAAGTCTTTTTTTAGACTTTATTTGTCTAGACATTTAGAAAATGTGTAGATTTTTCCTACTGAAATGTATGCCAGCTGACAAATTTGCAAGCAACATCATGACTTCGTTGACCTTAACATCTTTAATTTTTACTTTAGCCTATGTCTTCATGTTTAGCAAGTTACCAAGGTCTGAATGTTTTCCTCACTTCTTCCCCTGTTCTCTCCTGGTCTAATTCAGGCATTGGTCATTTGTCAGCTATATTGAGGTGTGGTCTTTTGCATCCAATCTCCTATGTCACCTTTCTTGATTTTGCTCCAGTGTTTCTTCCTAAGGTGCATGTTAGGTCACAACTTCTCTGCCAGAATCTTTGAATGGCTTCTTCCTTTCTACATGGTAAAGGCTCAGCTCCTTTACTTGATGCCCAAAAGCATTAAATCACAGCCTGTTGCCATTACATACCTTTCTCTACCATCCTACCAACATGGATTATCCACCCTTCCTTGGAACTTCCATAATCCATTGCCTTTGCTCATTTCCCAGTATGTCTTCCTACTGTTTGTCCAAGGTCATGCTTAAATTCTGCTTCCTTCATAGAACACTCTGTGAGTCTCCTACTCTGAATTAATCAGGGTCACTCCCAGCCCATGTAATGCTTTATCCTCAAGATTCATGACTTCTTGCTGTTGGGAAATCATCAAATTATACTCACTTTTTTGGATAGTTTTTTTGCCTTCTGCTAGAAAATTGTCATAATAAATATGCTAATCTTCCTGTCTTCAATGCCACTGCTGCCCCTCCCCCAAAATGTGACATTACATTTGCAAACATATTTTGTGATCCTGAAATTTAAACTTATTTGGCTATTCTGTCTAACTATCTTGAAGTATACTGTGAATTTACTCTTCTTTGTCTTCCTACTAAGTTGGAAGCTCTGAAGATAAGAAATGTTTTATTGATCTTTAGATCTTCCAAGTCAGATAATGCAATTTTCAGATAGTAGATACTTAGTATTAAGTATTTTTACTCACTTGTGACCTAATGGAAGCAATTGTAGGATAGCAATTAAAGAGTACAGGCTTCAGTGCATGAATGCCTGGGTTTAAACTCTCCTAGGTTACTTATTAACCATGTGATCATAGCCCAGTATCTTAACTTCTTTGTACCTTTTATTATTCATCTGTACTATTGAGACATGTTATATCATCTTCATCACAAAAAATTGATAGGAATTAAACAACTAAATGGATGTAATGGTTTAGAATCATAGCTAGTAAGTGCTTAATAAATATTAAATATTGTTTTATCATTCTTAAAATAGGAAGGACTCATGATCTTAATTTTGTCAGAGGTATGAAGATAATTGAAAGGCAGAGGTAAGGTGGCCAACTGCTTATGGATATGAAGGAGAGATTTTTATGATCCTGGTGTTTTTTGAACCAGATAAAGCCAGCATGGAATTATCTTAAGGCCATGCCTAGAGGTCACCTGAAGAGATCTCCATGTACAGAGTGTGGTGCGAATTTCCACATTCCTAGATGTTGAAGAAGGAATTACACAACACACCATGGGCTAGCATAAGGCTGTATTCGCTCTCATCAAGGAAGTGCAGATGAAAGTCTCCCAATGATAGGAGGAGTTCTCTAAAGAATTTAAGACAAGAGGAAAAGAATCAACTTTGAAATCTTGCCAAGCACAGCTAATGGCAATACCATGGTCCCCTCTTATCCATGGGGATTATGTTCTAAGAGCCTCCTCCCCAGTGGATGCCTGAAGCTATAGATAGTACTGATTTTTTCCTTTATATATATGCCTATGATAAAGTTTATTTATAAATTAGATAGAGTAAGAGATTAACAATAACTAACAACATAGAACAATTATAATAATACACTGTAATCAAAATTGTGTGTGACTGTGGTCTCTTTCTCTCAAACACATGAGGTAGGCAGGGTATGCAGACTGGATACAACAGGAAAAAGGGATGTATCAGTTCCTAATGGGACAGAGCAGGATGGTATGAGATTTCATCACCTTATTCAGAATATAATTTCAAGCTTCTTGAATTATTTATTTTTGGAATTTTTAAATAATTTTTTCATTTTATTTTATGTATCTGAGAAGGAGGGAGAGATGAGAGGTAAGTAGGTAGGTAGGTAGATAGATAGATAGATAAAGAAAGAGTAAGAAAGAGAACTCATATCCACTAGCCCATATCTTGGCTGAATCTGAAGTCAGAAATTCAGTTCAGGTCTCCCACATGGATGGCAAGAACCCAATCATTTGCCAGGTGCTGGAGTTGGGCCTTAAACCCAGGTTCTGCAATATAGGACATGTGCAGTTGACCTCAGTCACTGAAACAGGAATGTGAAACTATGGATAATAAGGGGAGTGTTATAATTGTCAAATAAGTGCTTCCCTGTCCGTTCTTCCCTTGGCTCTCACAATCCTCTCCCTATTCCTCACCCCCCTTGCCTCTAGAAGTGTTGGGAAATATGGTTATCCTGCTACAGGAGAAAGAGTAGAAGTGGGACTGAGACATGGGAAGAGGGAAAACGAGAAAGGATGCCAGTCACGTTCCTTCACAGACTGCAGGACCCTTGTTTGTGTTCACTTTTAAATCAAGATGGGCATTTTTATTATTACACTAGGCTGTCATATTAAGCACTAAATAACCTTGAATGTGAGTTTGTCCCCAAATGCCCCAAACAGCAACAAACTTTCCAAGACTTGGCTCAGTGTTCACCTCGTTTCCTGACCTTTTATCCAAAACGGACCATTCTCTATGTCTGTTCTACCCCATAACAGCCTCCCATGGTAACTCATGTAGAGCAGAGCATTTGGTGCAATGGGTTAAGCCACATTTTGTCATGTCCGCATCCCACATCTGAGTGCTTGGGGTTGATTTTTTTTAATTTTTATTTTTTAATTTTTTTTTTTTTTTGACAGGCAGAGTGGACAGTGAGAGAGAGAGACAGGTCTTCCCTTTCTGTTGGTTCACCCCCAACTGGCTGCTGCAGCCGGCACATGGTGCTGATTCAAAGCCAGGAGCCAGGTGCTTCTCCTGGTCTCCCATGCGGGTGCAGGGCCCAAGAACTTGGGCCATCCTCCACTGCACTCCCGGGCCACAGCAGAGAGCTGGCCTGGAAGAGGAGCAACTGGGACAGAATCCAGTGCCCCGACTGGGACTAGAACCTGGTGTGCCGGCACCGCAGGCGGAACATTAGCCTGTTGAGCCGCGGCCAGCGGGGTTGGTTCTTGCCTTCCTTTCAATCCAGTTTCTCCATAATGCACTTGGGAGGCAACAGAAGACAACCTAAGTACTTGAATTCCTGCCATCCATGTGGGAGACCCAGATGGAGTTCTTGGCTTCTAGCTTCAGTCTGGCCCAGTTCCAGCTCTGGCTGTTGTGGCCACTTGGGGGGGGGGGGTGAACCAGAGAATGGCAAATCTTTCTCTCTCTATCTCTCTTCTCTATGTCACTGTGCCTTTCAAATAATGAATCTTTAAAAAAAAAAACTCATGCAACTTTTAATTTCACTTGGTTCGTTATTTGCATATATTTGCTGTCAACCAACTTTTAAACTCTGGGAGGACAGGAAAGAATAATTCAACCTCATAGCACCAGCATCTAGCACTCATTGCCACATAATTGTCCCCCAATAAAGGTATATGAAAATGGTATAACTTAAAAGTCAAACCAAAATTTTTCTTAAGAAGGACCATAATTCAAATTTGACTTTTTAGTTTTGAGAGATGTATGCAGTAGCCTTCTCGATCATGCAATATAATTCGAAGTACCATTTGTTACTGCTATACCCAAGGAGTGACTAGACACTCTCCAGCAGTTCAGTAGAGAAATGATCTGACATCGCTCAATCCAAGCATGTTGTGTTTTTCTGAGAAGTCTTTAGAACTTAGGACCTTATTACACTTTCAGTGTTTCCTCCACAGGTTTCTTCAGGAGAAGCATTACTAAAAATGCAGTGTACAAGTGTAAAAATGGGGGCAACTGTGTGATGGATATGTACATGCGAAGGAAGTGCCAAGAATGTCGACTAAGGAAATGCAAGGAGATGGGAATGTTGGCTGAATGTATGTATACAGGTATTCACTTCAAGCAACTAAATTCTCTAAAATCTTTAACTAAAAATCTCTTAAAAAGGCAGATGTCAGATAACTCCTATCAGAGAGGGGGTACTTCTTGCATTAAAGAAGAGATCTACCTGGCCAACTGACATTGTCTAGACTGTCAGCCCAAGAGCATGGGATTTGGCTGAAAGAAACAGCTATTTTTTATTGTTCTTTGTTGCATGGTAGTGAAGTGGCACCACCACACAGTTAAGTAACATACTTTCACGAGCTTAGAGATGATAATCTAAAAGTTTCCTCAAAATTTGATTTTAATATATTTCTTATTTATTGTGTTATTAACACAATGATCCACAGTTGTGGAGAAAAATAAGAACGTTTTATAAGGTCTAACTGCCTCTGCACTGTCTAAATAGAGTTTTAAACTGACTCATTAAGAATTCATCTTCTCCTAGAGCAGGTTTGAACAAATTTGTATAGCTTTACACAGGAAATTAACTACTCTGAGTTTTAATATAATTTTGTCCTTCAATCTGATAAAGAGACACTGTATGAACTGCTAACTCTGTGAGGAATCATAACCTACCTAAAAAACTGGAATGCATGCTAGTATATAACATAATTAATTTTTCAATCTGCAAATTCTACAGACTGCTCAGATTTTGCGATCTGTCCTCTTCCTCCTCAAAACACAAATAGACAAACAAAAGTCTCCAAGGGGATGATAGCATTCAGGGAGGGAATGCCGCAGGAAACAAAAGCCTTTGGAAGATGACTCCAGTCCTATTGTTCCCAAACTGTACAAGCAAACTGGGATGGACCCAGAGAAATAATGCATGCAGAAGGGAGAAAAAACAGATCTGTGTAAATAATCCAGCTCTTTGGATGAAAGTTTTATAGTGGCCGATCACAGTCTCATTTTAGCAGACATGAAACAAGAGCCAGCCACAGGGGCTAGTGCTGGTATCCTATCTCACACTGGAAACACTTTGATCCTGCTGGTTCATGTTGCTCATCACTTAAATATGAACTTGTTCCAACTGAAGCTCTGGGGGCATTTGGCATAGGCTCACCTGTAAAAGTAGAGAATATTATTTATACACACAAACCCATTCAGGAGAAAGATGAAGATCTTTTGCAATTCTATGAAATAAATTCTCTGCACAAAGAAATTTGTGGAATTTTGTGTCATTAACATTGAAGGAATAAGGAAATTTAATTGGAATATGGAATATTATTCTACATTATTTGCAATAGCTCTGTTTAAGTGTAAATCAATGCTACTATTGTTTGTCCAAAAGAATTTTCAAAATCATCTTGAGTTCTTTACATCTTTAACTATATATTCTCAATAGTCTATGTAACTCTGACAAGTAACATTTAAAAATGTTTCCTAAAAGAATCTAATAATTTTTTTACTCAGTAAGTTTAATTATGTATTTTCTGTGAATTTGAATATACATCTGATGGCACAGTATGTAAACATGGGTGAAAATCCCATTAATGCCATATTCTGAAACACCATCTTTCAAGGCCTTCTAAACCAAGATTGGAAGAGTGGTATTCATCCTTTTATTGATGGAATACCTTGCTTTTGCAATAATACTATAGTATCACTGATTCTTTACATAAATGTCATTTTTAGAAAAATTATCAGATTATATTTAATCTTTACAAAACTCAATGAGGTAGCAATCTCCATTCTACAAATGAAGATACTGAGATCACAGAGGTTACACTTCTTATTCACAGTCAAGAATTAAACCTTGACTTTCTCGTTTTTTTAAATGTCAGAAGCACTAGAATTAGTTTTGTGCCAAATTGCACAAGGGGTTTTCTGAACTTGCTACACATCAGCTGTTCATACACACACACACACACACACACACACACACAGCAGTACTTTCTGTGGTTGGTGAAGTCTCTGTGTTTGTTTTTCAGGCTTGTTAACTGAAATTCAGTGTAAATCGAAAAGACTGAGAAAAAATGTGAAGCAGCACACAGATCAGACCACTAATGATGACAGCGAAGGACCGGACTTGCGACAAGTGACGTCGACAACGAAGTCATGCAGGGTAATAACATGCAATGGGTGGTGACACGTGTTGGCCACAGCCAGCAGGAGCTGAGCTTCTAGGAACCTAGAGATCTGGCCAGGCGTCTTTCACATGAGAGCCAAGGTCACTGTGTAATTTCCATTTCAATTGTGCACAACAGATGATTCCTTCCTTGCCTTTTTTTTTTTTTTTTTTTTTTTTTTTTTTTTTTTGACAGGCAGAGTGGACAGTGAGAGAGAGACAGAGAGAAACGTCTTCCTTTGCCGTTGGTTCACCCTCCAATGGCCGCTGATCCGATGGCAGGAGCCAGGAGCCAGGTGCTTTTTCCTGGTCTCCCATGGGTGCAGGGCCCAAGCACTTGGGCCATCCTCCACTGCACTCCCTGGCCATAGCAGAGAGCTGGCCTGGAAGAGGGGCAACCAGGACAGAATCCGGCGCCCCGACCGGGACTAGAACCCGGTGTGCCAGCGCCGCTAGGCGGAGGATTAGCCTAGTGAGCCGCGGCGCCGGCCCCCTTCCTTGCCTTTTAATCAAGAGAGGGACATATGCCTCAGTATAAAATCTGAATAATTGCAGCATATGATATACAAGTGAAAGTTCTTCCTGGCTCCATTCCATTCCTACTACCTGGTGACTGCCTTTGGGAATGCTTTGTTGTATATGATGAATTTTTCCAATTACATATTTTGAAATTTAAAAAATTGTATTTATTCCAGTGATAGATAGATGATAGATAGATAGATAGATAGATAGATAGATAGATAGATAGATAAAGATAGCTCTTATCTGCTGGTTTGTTCCTCAAATGCCCATAATAGGTAGGGTTGCGTCAAGCTGAAGTTAGTCCCAGAAACTCAATCCAGGTTTCCCATGTGGGTGGCAGGGCCAAGGTACTTGAGCCATCACCTGCTGCCTACTTGTGTGCCCACTGACAGGAGACTGGAAGTAGGAGCATAGCTAGGACTTTAACCCAGGCACTGTAATATGGGATGATATAGGGCTTCAGCCTCTTAACTGGTTTTGAAGCCAAATGCCCATCTTCTCCCCACCACCATGGTGTTTTGATGACCACCCCCCTCCCATCATTATTAAGAAAGGAGGCTCACAACTGGTAAGGATATGGACCCAACAGGGGAAGTGGGTTAGTCCTGATCACTGTGTAAAACAAGGTGATTATAAATCTGTGAGCAAAAAAAAAAAAAAAAAAGCCCTTCCCATGTGTTCAAAAATTCTTAAAAAGTTCTTTGAGCAGCTGAGGATAACACAGAAGAACAGCATCTGGGATGATTAGGTAAACATGTTGTGATAACACACAGGACATTTGGGGAGAGTTTAGCTTGCCCACTGGCTGAAAAACCAAAGGAACACTTGTTGAAGCCACATCCTTCTCTATATGTATCGTACTATTGACAAAGAAAATTTTATCTATATTTAGCTTTTCAAATATGTTATTTTTATTCATCTCAGAAAAAATAATTTTATAAAAGCATTATTTTGCCATAATACTTCGTTTGTAAGGAAACAAAAAATTAACACAACTATTCACACTCTTCAAAAGATCTTATTAAAGAAAAAAGAAGTATTTGAGGTCTGAAATGTCCAGACTGATGACTCTCCGAGATGTTAGACACATGCAAACATTTTTCTTTAAAGAACCAGGTATTTTAGGCTTTGGCCATATGGTCTCTATCCCAACTATTCAACCCTACCATTTAAGTGCAAAAGTAGTACAGACAGTATATAAACAAACGAGTGTGGCTGTGTTCCTTTAAAACTTTATGTATAAAAGCAGGTTGAGGGCCGGCGCTGTGGTGTAGTGGATAAGGCTGAATGCCTGCAGTACTGGCATCACATATGGGTACCAGTTCAAGACTCAGTTGCTCCACTTCTGACCCTGCTCTTTGCTATGGCCTGGGAAAGCAGTACAAGATGGCCCAGGTCCTTGGGCCCCTGCACCTCCATGGGAAGACCTGGAGGAAACTCCTGGCTCCTGGCTTTGGATTGGCACTGCTCCTGCTGTTGCGGCCAACTGGGGAGTGAGCCAGCAGATGGAAGACCTCTCTCTCTTTCTGCCTCTCCTTCTTTCTATGTGTAATTCTGACTTTCAAATAAATAAATAAATCTTTAAAAAAAAAAGCAGATGGGTCTATGGGTGACAGTTGCTTGAACTCTGCCATATGTGAATACTCTTAGATGAATTCTTCATTTTGCATGTTAAAAAGTTATTTAATTTTGATCAAATCTTGAACTTTTCCTGACTTTCTATATGAATGAGCTCAGTTGGCTTCATATCCAGAAAATTATTTATTCCCATGAAATAAATAAATATTTTAACCCCTATTTTACAGTCAGGAAAATGAGTAACTTGGGACAAGTGTAATGAAATGAGCTAAAGCTTGCTGAAGGATCCAGAGAAAGCAGTTACACTCTGTTATTAGAGCTCACTGCCCTTCCTACAATTTTTTTTTTTTTTTACTATTTATCCCTAGCCTAGGGCAGTACATCATTCCCTATTCTGCCATATTTAGGGTCTTTTTCAAAAATGTCTGCTGTTGGTTCATTCCAGATAAATGCAATATAAGAAGAATGCCTTGTAACTGCCTTCCCTAACACCTTTTATTTTCTTGCCAGTGTAGGAGAAAACTGAACTCACCCCAGACCAGCAGAATCTTCTACATTATATTACAGACTCGTATAACAAACAGAGGATGCCTCAAGAAGTAACAAATAAAATTGTATGTATAATATCTGAAAATACTTGGGTTTAAAGTTAATATTTTCTCTCACTACTTTGGAGATGGAATCTATATATGAATATTTTACTTTGAAATGCTTAGAGCTGAGAATTTATTATATATTTAAACTTTTAGCAATATTAAGCAATTAAAGAGTAGGAAGTCCCACATCTAGCTTGGTAATACTAATTACTCTCCAAAGATCTTAGAAATATAAGGTGGATCTTTAAATTTTATTACCTAAACCATTTTTTGTTGTAATTATTTTATATTGATTTATTTATTTCTTATATACTTATTAATCATGTGCTTTTTTCTTAAAATTTAGTTAAAAGAAGAATTCAGTGCAGAAGAAAATTTTCTCATTTTAACAGAAATGGCTACTAGTCACGTACAGGTCCTCGTAGAGTTCACAAAAAAGTTGCCAGGTATTTTTTTTTTAATGATCAAAGTTAATGCTTACTGAGTGTTTACATATGTGCATGGATTATTTTAACCATTTTACATACATTGTTTCTTTCAATGCTCAAAATATTTTGTGAGATCAGATCTGAAACAAATATTCCTATTGTCAGCTAGTTTTACATGTAGTTATTTCCCTGTCACACTGTATAACATTATTCTCATGTTGAGGGAGGCAAATATCTTCATTGTAAGATGGAAATCATCTTTGAACTGATTTAAATTAATGTGGGGGCAGGCGTTTAGCCTAGTGTTAAAGATGACCACCTTCTCAAGTCAATACTGGGGTACAGGTCCTAACTCCAGCTTCCTACCAATGCTTACTCAGGAAGACTATGGTGATGGCTCAAGTAATTAGGCTCCTACCTACCACATGGGAAACAAGGATTGTCTTTCCACATCTTGGCCATTGTGAGTATTTAGGGAGTGAACCATGGGATCAGAAATCTCTCTGTCTCTTTCTTTCTCTCTCTACCTACCAAATAAATAAAAATAAATTTAAAACAATAAATATGCATGAAATGTAGGAGGCAGAAAATACATTTAAAATCATTTGTGATAATTTTTCAAAATTGCTGGTTAAAATTTGAGACTTTGCAAAATTTCTATTTATCCATTTATTTATTCAGTAGTAAATATTGATGCCTACTATATATGAAGCACTTACCTATAACCTTCAGAAGAATGGTTAAAAGCTACTATATATATGTGTGTCTATATATATATAGATATAGATATATGAACAATTATGTGTACTACAAGAAGTTCATGGAAAATGGAATTAAAATAGATTTATTTTACTGCAAAATTTTTGAAATCCATATATATATGAGGAATTTCCAAAAAGTTCATGGAAAAATGCATATTATAAGAAAAGTTATGTGTAGATTTCACAACTTTTTTGTGATGAAATAAATTTACCCTTTAGTTCCCTGGTTTCATGAACATTTTGAAATTCTCTGGTACATACACACACACACACACAAACACACACACACAAGTATTGTTTGAATATAGAGGAGTTAGTTGATGACTGTCTGGAAAAGTTAGGGAGACTTTACAGAGGCTCATGTTTGATTTAGGAATAAAAGAAAAAGTAGTTTTCTAGTTGGCACTCCAAGTTGAGAGATCTGCTTATGAAAAGGTGAAGAGACATGAACAAAAATATGATTATTCAAAATGAGAGAGAAAAATCGTAGACAATAAAGTAAGTTGGCACCAGACTGATAAGGGCCTAACTAAGGAATTTACTCTTTGTCCCAATTGGTAAAGAGATTTTGGTGGCTTTTATGGTTTTAGAGAGGAGGAAAATGAAATTTTTTTTACAAAGATGTGACTTCATCGGGTTTGTGTAAGATGGATTTGAGTAGGGAGAGACTGGAGACAGGCAGGATCAGTTAGTATGCTGCTGCACAGGTCCAGACATGAGAAAGCTCTAGCAGTGGGACAGAAGGATCGAGGAAATAATCAACTGAAGAAAGAGTCAAGTATTAATAGGCTCGATGAACAACTGTATGTGTGAGGTGAGGGAGCAAGACTTGCCCATAGTCATTCTTTTTTTTTTTTTTTAAGATTTATTTATTTATTTATTTATTTGAAGTCAGAGTTACACAGAGAAGAGGAAGAGAGAGAGAGAGAGAGAGAGAGAGGTCTTCCATCTGCTGGTTAACTTTCAAATTGGCCACAACAGCCAGAGTTGTCCCAATCCGAAGCCAGGAGTGAGGAGCTTCCTCTGGGTCTCCCATGTGGGTACAGGGGCCCAAGGACTTGGGCCATCCTCTACTGCTTTCCCAGGCCATGGCAGAGAGCTGGATTGGAAGTGGAGCAGCGGATATGAACCGGCACCCATGTGGGATGCTGGCACTTCAGACAGTGGCTTTATCCACTACGTCACAATGCAGGCCCCAACCCATAGTCATTCTGATAGTCCCAGTATAGAAACTAGAATGCGGGGGTTTTATCTCCCAATCTCAAATTCTCTCATATTATCAATACTGTCTAAGTAATAGTTTTACATTATTTCAGTGTTTTAAAAAATATTAGCAGTTAGAATTCCACAGTCTAGAAGAGTATAATAAATAACTTACATAGGCATAACACTGCACTGTTAAATTATGGTAGGTAGCTTCTGCATAGCATTTTAATTAGACATGCTAATTTGCCTTTTTTGCTGACATTATGCTGCTGTTTGATTAAATGTGTCATAGATAGACATAAGCCTACAAAGCACTCACAAAATGTGGCAAGAGAATTTTCACTATTATTAAAATATTTATATTATCTCATTTCTTTATTAAGAATTAAAGAGAAACTTAATTTGCTATATGCTAACTAAGCTGAAGGCATTCTTGCTCAAAAACAAGATTATATAAGAGTTAAAACTATAGGGGAGGGGAAAATTGGGAAAGGAGAAATACATGTTTTTGGCTATTTATGGGGGAAGATTTTTCAGTTCAAATGGTCAGTTGATCTTGAACCAAGAAATAATTGAAGCCAAAAAGTCTTATTCATAAGAATGTAGCTTATCTGAGAGCAATGGCAATATCTTAACATATCTTCCTTCCCAGTGCCTTGCCTAGTTCCTCGGGGAAGGAGCAGAATTAATTTTGGTTCAATGAGTGAAGCAGAGGGGAAAAATTAAAAATACAGAAGGAAATGAAAGGCAAATGAGAAGGAAATGATAATATTATTACAAAATCACAATAATAGCACATAATAGCAATAGTGAAAGGCTATTTTTTGAAAAACCAAATGTGGTGTTTTCATTCCATTGATCACTGAGCATCACCTGTGCCAGGTACTTCTCAAGGTGCTGGAGACCAGAGAGGAATAAAACATGGTTTCTGTCTTCAACAGAACTCCTAGATCTTTTGGGATAGTTACCATCTTCTCTCTTTTAAAATATTTGTTTATTTGAAAAGCAGAGAGACAAGAGGAGAGAGATGGAGAGAGAGAGAGAGAGAGAGAGAGAGAATCTCCCATTTGCTGGCTCACCCCCCAAATGCCTTCAACGGCCAGGGCTGCGTCATGCCAAAGCCAGGATCCAGGAACTCCTTCTGGGATTCCAATGTGAGCAGCAGAAACTTACGTACTTGGACCACCATCCACTGCCTCCCAAAACCTTAGAATGAAGCTGGATCAGAAGTGGAGGTGGGGGACTGGCACCCCGGCTTGGCAGATTAAGCCTCTGCCTGAGGTGCTGGCATCTCATATCGCCACCAGTTTGTATCCTGGCTGCTCCTCTTCTGATCCAGCTCTCTGTTAACGGCCTGGGAAAGCAGTGGAAGATGGTCCAAGTGCTTGGGCCCCTGCACCTGCATGGGAGACCCAGAAAAATTTCTTGGCTCCTGGCTTCAGATTGTCCCAGCTCTGGCTGTTGAGGCCATTTGTGGATTGAACCAGCAGAGGAAGACCTCTCCCTCTGTCTCTTCTCTCTGTGTGTTACTCTTCCTTTTAAATAAATAAATAAATCTTTAAAAAAAATAGTAGAGGTGGTACTCAATCCCATGCTGCTACTTAACCCACTATGCCACAGTGCCCTAGGGTAATGATACTTAATCCTTTGCATAGTCCTCTTCAACCTGTGTTGCTATTTACCAATTTTCTTTTTTTTTTAAGATCTATTTTATTTATTTGAAAGATAGTGAGAAAAAGAGAAAAAGAGAGTGTGTGTGTGTCTTCTATCTGCTGGTTCACTCTCCATTGCCCACAATGGCTGGAGCTGAGCTGATCCAAAGCCAGGAGCCAGGAGCTCCAATGTGGGTGCAGGGGCCTAAGGAACTGGGCCATCCTCCACTGCTTTCTCAGGCACATTAGCAGGGAGCTGAATTGGAAGTGGAGCAGCCGGGATTTGAACTGGTGCCCATATAGGATCCTGACACTGCAGGCCAGGGCTTTATCACAGCACCAGCCCTATTATTTACCAATTTTCTAAGCCAATGAAACCCAAATGGCATTATTTATGTGTATTCATATTAGTGTGAATTTCAGCATGCACACCAGCTTGCGTCTTGTTTCTCACACATTTATTTATTCAGTACATCATCCAATTATCCAAGAAACATTTCTTGGGTGTCTATTATGTACCAGGGGCTGGATAGTCAAAGTAAACAAAATGGACAAAGCTTCTGTCCCCGAGTTCACATTCCAGTAGAATGACAGGCAATTACAGTATACGTCTGTAACATCAAGTAGGATACTGGTAAGTTCTGTGAATGAAAACACAGCAGGTAGGTGCTAGAGAGTGCCAGCAAATACTATTTTAGGTAGAGAAAGCCGGGCAGAGACAGGACTGCAGTGCAGGAGTGAGGTCTGGGGTTATGTGGGAAGAGGCTTCATCCCTGAGGCAAAAGCGTGCTCATGTGGGAGAAGCACAAACAGTGAGTGGAAGAAGGAGTAGGAAATGAAGTCAGAGATGCCCTTAGGGGCTGTGTCATGTAGGTGGAGAAGACTTTGTCCGGTTTCCTTAGGGTGGCAATTCTTCCCGTGTTTTTCTGATTTCCCTCTCCTGTGTAGGGCAGGCTTGTGCTTACCTCATACTTCAAAGTGACCTTCATTGCTTATTGTATTAGGGGGTGGGGGTGAGTGGGGATGTTAGTCATTCTCCAGATTGCTAAGGACTCCTGAGTCAGTCAGATGTTCTTGTAAACCTCTGGATGCACATGAAGATTTTTCTGGCTTGCAGATTCTTGCATCCTGCAAATGTGCTTCTATCACACCAGGTGTGACTGAAATATGGCTCAGTGAGAGTCTGCCTGCTCCTGCCTTCTGCAGGTTACTTCATCTCAATCAGTCTGTCTCTGCTGTAATAAATGTATTGGGTGTAGTCCTGATATCTCCTTTTATCCAACTTGTTCAATAAATCCTATTCAGTGATCATAAAAGCTTCTATTTGGGGGAATATAATAGATATTTATTGACTAAATTTGACAACTCCATAGTAGAATAAACATCACAAAATTTCCTTATGGAAATGTTTTATTAATGGTGATGATGAAACACTACTATACCTGTATGATATTCCTTGATTCTGACTTGATCATCACCTCTCCAGGGTTTCAGACCTTGGACCATGAAGATCAGATTGCTTTACTGAAGGGGTCTGCGGTTGAAGCTATGTTCCTCCGTTCAGCTGAGATTTTCAATAAGAAACTTCCAGTTGGACATACTGACCTACTGGAGGAAAGAATTCGAAAGAGTGGTAAGTAGTTTGGTTAATGACAAAAGAGTGTTTCTCCAAGTAAAAACTGGTATAATTTATCTGTCGAGTCAGTCTTCCAAAAATCTCAAAGTATACATATATGGATTTAATCGAGTCCTTGCAAAAATTCTATAAATAAGTACTATTGTTATTCCCACTTTACAGAGGAGAAAACTGAAATATTAAATAACTTGTCCATAGTTAAAAGGAAGTCTGAATGCAGATGCCTTGTGTCTTAACCACTGTGCTATACTGCCTCTCGAGACAAAATGAAATAACAGCACAAGTAACTCAGTTTAACTTACTATGAAGTAACATTGTAACAGGCAGATAAACAGAGGTTGAAGTGAATTACCAGGGATTCTGTGTAATGTATCTTAGAAAGTACTTAAAATAGGATGTTATTATTTTCCCAAGAGATTTTATATATGGCTGGGAGGGGGAGATAAATGAGATGACTTCTCAAGATCTTTTCTTTCAGAGCAGGTGTTTAGCCTAGCAGTTAAAAGGCCCATGTCCCATGTTAGAGTATCTGGGTTTGATTCCTGGCTCCAGTCCCTGAGTCTGGTTTCCTGCTACTGCAGACCCTGGTGGCAACAATCATGGCTCAAGACATTGAGTTCCTGGTACCCACATGGGAGACCTGATTCACAGTCCCAGCTCCTGGCCCTGGTTCTTGTATTTGGGGAGTGAGCCAGCTGACAAAAGTGCTCCCTCTCTCTCAAGCAAACAAATAAAATGTAAGAAAGTCTTTGACTTTTGAAACCAGTGTTTTATAGAGATTGGAAGGAAAGTTTACAGGCAGTTCTGTATATGTTATATAAGTAAAATAATTAGCATATTTCAACTATTTTTAAAAGCAGTCTTCCAGCCGGTGCCGCGGCTCACTAGGCTAATCCTCCGCCTGCGGTGCCGGCACAACGGATTCTAGTCCTGGTCGGGGCACCAGATTCTGTCCCGGTTGCCCCTCTTCCAGGCCAGCTCTCTGCTGTGGCCAGGGAGGGCAGTGGAGGATGGCCCAAGTGCTTGGGCCCTGCACCCGCATGGGAGACCAGGAGGAAGCACCTGGCTCCTGGCTTCGGATCAGCGTGGTGCGCCGGCGGCAGCACGCTGGCCACAGCGGTCATTGGAGGGTGAACCAATGGTAAAGGAAGACCTTTCTCCTCACTGTCTCTCTCACTGTCCACTCTGCCTGTCAAAAAAAAAAAAAAAAAAGCAGTCTTCCTTAATCATTATGCTTTATTATCTTAAAAACGAAAAGTTATTTTTAAAATCCCAGTGCTATCGGCTGGCACCGCGGCTCACTAGGCTAATCCTCCGCCTGCGGCGCAGGTATCCCGGGTTCTAGTCCCCATTGGGGCACCGGTTCTGTCCCGGTTCTCCTCTTCCAGTCCATCTCTCTGCTGTGGCCTGGGAGGGCAGTGGAGGATGGCCCAAGTGCTTGGGCCCTGTACTCGTATGGGAGACCAGGAGAAGCACCTGGCTCCTGGCTTCGGATCGGCGCAGCGCCAGCCATAGCGGCCATTTGGGGGGTGAATGAATAGAAAGGAAAACCTTTCTCTCTGTCTCTCTCACTCTCTCTCACTATGTAAATCTGCCTGTCAAAAAAAAAAAAAAAAAAAAAACAATAAAAAAAACAGTGCTATCTCACCAAAACAAAAAACCAAAAACCAAATCCACAAAACAAAAGCAAATTATAATTAGAATCTTTGGTTGATTTTAAAAACACACACTTTTTAAGGATGCATTGTTCTCATGTATCGATTGCTTTAATAGTTTAATATATTTCAGGGCAACACACTCTTGTAGCAGTGAAGAGAGAAGTCAGGCTGCTCCCATCCTGCGAGGCTGACAGCTCAGTGGGAAAAGTTGAATTGCACGCAGACGTAATAAAATGTGGGAGAGAAAAGCTTAGAGACAGCTTCTAGTTGGGAATTTTTCAAGATCTAGAAAGGTTTTGCTGGTCTTTGAGCTGGGTTTTCAGTGAGTTTTGATTTGAACACTCAGGATGGAGATGCTAGAGGGAAGGACCAACCAGAGAAAAGAGGGGCAGGAAACTCAGAGCATGCACACAGAGCAAGTCCTGGAGTTGGAATAAGATTTGCTTTAAAGGGAAATAAAAGAGAGAATGGAGAAAAAAAGCTCAGTACCAGATGATGGAAGGCTTGGAATGCTGTGCTAGAGATCTTGTTATTTCCTAAGTAATGGAGAGGGATTGAAAGCGTTTGAGCAGGGAAAGTAAAATATGAAGATGAAGCTTTACGAAATAGTGGTGTTGGGATGGGATTCTCACAGGTACACCATTTCGGCTTTTCACTCTTCAAAAGACATCATGTTGTCAACAAATAGAGATTTTGGTTCTGCACAGAGTTTACCACATAATTGTTCAGGGACTCAGTTTATACTTTGTGTGTGCACGTGTGTGTGAAGATGAATTGCTCAGGGACTCAGCTTAGGCTTTGTGTATATGTGCACACATGTGCATATGTGGGTTTAACCTGGGAGACAAGGATTGAATCAGGTAACCTCCAAGCTGTCATTCAATGCTATAAACTTTACTGCTTTTCTTTTTTTGACTAATTCAACTTCTCTGATTGGTAGTTTAGCCAGTTTCTCAGCCAGCTGCATGTGTATTCTGATTTTAAATATGTAACTGGCAGTTCGCCTTAGGAAAAAAATTAAAGGATGAAAAAAAATTAAAGGATGAAAGCTGAATTTTTACCTGTATGAATTTAATTGTTAATTTAGGCTGTTGAGTGTAAATTGGTGACTTCCACTCATGATGTATAAAGGTTCACGTGGTTCACTTGGTCATTTATTTATTTCTGGCTTCCATGGACTGTGGTGGTGCTCTCTTTCAGAAAATCCATGAGTCAAATCTTTTGATGAGTAAAAGAAAAGGGGATGATGACACATGTAACAAAATATTATTCATTTTACAGATAAGTCTCCCTAATTCTCAAAAGATCCTGCTGTAGTTAGTGTGTGTGGATGGTTTTTATTTATTTTTTTTTTGATCAAGAATGGTCTCTGAGAATGCCTGTGGAATCTGACTTGAATCTAGGCTCTACTATTTATTAGCTGTATGTCCCCTTTAAGGGAAAAAAGCTATTAAAATGGAGTCCATAACCAATTTGATCTTTGTGAAATCATGTCTAGCTTTAATGTTTGTTCTGCAGCCTTGCCTGCATGCCTGGATTTTGATATTAAAACTTCATAAGGCAGGACCTGGCTCTTTTTATTTATTTGAGAAGGGGAGAAAAGGGGATAGATAACTGGTTCATTCCCAAAACGCCTGCAACATCCAGAACTGGGCCAGGCCAAAGCCAGGAGCAGGTAACTTAATCTGGGTCTCCCCTGTGGATGGCAGGGACCCCGATTACGTAGGCCATCACCACTGCCCCAAGTGTCTTCATTGACAGAAAGCTGGATGCAGGAGCCAGAGTCGGATATTGAACCCAGGCACTCCTATGTGGAACACAGACACCTAATGTCTTAACTGCCAAGTCAGAAGCCCACTCTGTGACTTGCTCTTTTTGAGTTGCTATTTTATTTCAGACACCTAGTAATGTCTGGATTGGAGAGGGTGCTCAGGACGTCTGTGGGATGAATGAACATCTAATGCTGGGAGTCTGGCCCGTTTATTTACTTTTAAAATGTCACTTTCATTGAAATCAGAGTTACTGGTATCTCAGAATGACAACCAACCAATAAAAGGTCTTTTCTAGATCTTGCCTATGGTGATTAATTCTGGGGGTGAATATCACTTTTGCATTTGAAAAGGGAAGAGACAGTTCGGGTCCAGAAGCTCTGCTGTGTTCTCTCTCTTCCTCCTCCTCAAGGATGAGTCATGTAAAGTTGATTCAGATGCCAGACAATTAAAAAGAGGGTGCAATTTCTGCCACATGAGTTAAAATGTTTTGATGAGAGGATATCAGAAAGGGAGTAACCCAGCAGCTGTTCCCTCTCTCTCTCTCTGTCTCTCTCAGCTGCTCAGTTCCCATTTTTCCCTTTGCCTGCCTCCATCGCCTCTTCTGGGTCATCAGCCAAGTCAGATGTTGCCATTTCTTTGATGATCATGGGAGCAGGACTCATTTTTTTCCCCTCTAGCTAGGTGGGGAACATATTTTTCACTGTGGTTCAGCTAAGAGAGAAAAACAAAAACAGAATTTTCCTAAAAAGTTCACTAGAATACGATTATGAAAGGCATATGTGCATGATGTATGGATCTATTAGCAATAGATGTATATTATATAGATAATATAATAGATTAATACTCAGCACTCATTATGTGTCAAGCTCTATTGTCAATGTTGTGTGAGCTTTGGATCCTACAAGAAGCAGATGGGATTCAATGTGTAAGACACTAATTGGGGAAAATGCCTCTGGAGAAAACAAGAGGAAGAAGGTGTAACCGAGACCTACCCTTTTACGACCATGCTGATCTGACATCTGTGAAAGCAGAGCAGAAAGGAAGCACTGGAGGTGGAGGCCCTCAGACCCTAGAACAGTTTTTAGAAAACATAAGGTGAGCTGATGAAGCAGGACAAGACTTGAGATGCCCAGGAACAGCCAACACTGACACTCCTGCTCTGCTCAGTCACTGGTTGGGAGAAGACTGGTGTGTGTCCTCAGAATTCACAGGGTCAGCAGTTGTAGGCTATCAGTCAACATGTTTCTTCCTGTGGGCTCTCTTAAAGAGTGATCTGAGTGGGGCGTTGCATCTCCATGGTTAACATTATGCTTCATGAAAATACCTCATTTGCTCTTTCCAACACTTTGAGGTACATATTATGAACTGTACACCAGGGCTAGACCCTGCTAATACCAACAGCTTCTGTCCCCTCAGATCTCAGTTCCACGCAGCGCCTCTCTGACAGTAACCTCTTACTCTCCAACTCTCTGCCTTCCAGCACCATAACGTTGATGATTTTTTGTTTCAAAACAACCTCCATTGATTGAGCTTCCATCCACTAATCCTTCATCCATTGACTTTGCTACCTGTTACCTGAACTCATTGCCCTCAATACTTGGCTTCAGGTTCATCACTCAGCAAAACAATCATGTCCTTGAATCATGCACCACTGCGTATCCTCACTTCCCTGTCTTCTTTTACCTAAGAAACCACTTCCCTGGTTGAATACAACTCTCCCTGTACTGTGTGCTTGAATTTTATAACTGTAACAGTGCTTGGCTTACCTCCAGCTATTGGTTGCCCATGTATCTTTTTTGTCTAGTCAATTAACTATTGCTCTTATGGGAAACCATCTTTGTGCCTTCTCTCTCTTCAAATTTCCAACATCCTCCCGGCTTCCTTCTCAACTGATGGCCTTGTTGGGAAAAGGCATGAATATGTCATGGGAATTGACACTCAAGAAAATTTGGTCAAAAAGTAGGTTCAAGAAAATGTGGTGGTCAAGGCTTAGAGGAAAACAGACTCCCTAAGCTTAGTAAGCCAAGACAGGAATCACCATGAGAAACAAAGCTGAAGCCAAGTTCCTAGAATTAGATGCAACATAGGGCTCCCAAGAATTTCCTGAGTCTGGGCCAGGGCTGAGCCTGTTTGAGTAGTTCTAGCCATGAAGATATGTAAACTTCAAGAACTGAAGTCAAGCATGTGTGTATACTCAGGCTATCTTTTGTTCTGGATGCCCCATATTTCTAGAGTCTGTCTGTAAAATATCAGCCATCTGTAGCAGTCAGAAACAATGGCTCTATTTCTTCTTTTACCAAAGTAAGTACTTTACAAACATCTGGGGTGATTTTTTTTAAGAATTTATTTATTTATCTGACAGGTAGAATTAAAGACAGTAAGAGAGAGAGAGACAGAGAGAGAGGTCTTCTCTCCTTTGGTTCACTCCCTAAATGGCTGCAATGGCTTGGTTCACTCCCTAAATGGCTGCAATGGCTGGAGCTGTGCCGATCTGAAGCCAGGAGTCAGGAGCTTCTTCCCAGTCTCCCATGTGAGTGCAGGGGCCCAAGCACTTGGGCCATCTTCTACTGCTATCCCAGGCTACAGCAGAGAGCTAGACTGGAAGAGGAGCAACAGGGACTAGAACTGGCGCCCATATGGGATGCCGGCACCACAGGTGACAGATTAACCTAGTGCACCACGGCACCAGCACCTGGGGTGTCTTTTTTTCTTTTTTTTGCCTGAAAAATACTTCTAACCAATGGTCAGTTGTACAGACAACTGACAGCCCTAAACTATAAGAATATCCAAGGCTTTCTGACTCATTATTTCACGATACTTTCCCGTATTTCTCAGGTTCATGGCTCATTAACCATCCACCTCTCCCTTGATGAGTCCTCACATGGTTTAGAATCCTATTTCCATTTAACTTCTCCATGTGGTCACCATCCAGTAGCAATGGAAGATCATTTCTATTAGGTCCTATGTTTGTTTATCTGTTCTGTTTATTCATTATCTTGTTTAAAGAAATTTCATGGGGTATTGTTATTGGCCAGGAACAATGGCGATACAAAGATGGATAAAATAGTCATAAGTCTTCATGAATTCATCTTCCAGGGGAAATATATATGAAAAGTAACAATCACAAGACAACATCTGTCTAATTTAAGTTAGAGGTTTGGCTGCTGTGACAGAGACTAAAAATAAGGAGGAATTAACCAAGAGAGAAATTTGTTTCTATCTTGTAACATTCTGGTCATAAAGGGAACAGGGATACTTGGGAGGCTTCACAGTGCCTGGATTGTTGCTCATCTCTCCAGAGTGTTGGCTTCATCCATATGGTCCAAAACAGCTCCTGACAATTTTGGTATATTCAGATTCCAGTTAGCACAGAGGGCAAAAAGGGGAAGAATGGCATACCCTCTCGTAAGGGAATAAAACAGAAGAGGTACATGGAACTTCTACTGAAAATCCATTGACAAGAACCTAAGTCCTGTCTCAAACCTAGACTCAATGCAGTCATGCACCCATCTATAAATGCTGTACTATAGAATGGTAATTATAAACTGGGGATGAGCTCTCCATGGGGGCACTGGCAGTGTGTGGAGACATTCTTGGTTTTCATGACAGGGCAAGAGGCACTACTGGTATCTAGAGGCCAGGGATGCTGCCAAACATCCTGCAATACAGAAGACAACCTCCACAACAAAGAACTATCTGGTCCAAAATGTCAGTAGTGCCACGATTGAGAAGCCCTGCTTTGGAAAGAGGGAACGAGTATTAAGGTGTCCCTAATTAGCAGTGACTTATATGTGATAACTTCTGTAGGAAATATTTGTGATTTACAGAAAAGTAGCACCTTAGAGGAGCTCTTTCCATTCATTTCCTTTTTTTTTTTTTTTTTTTGACAGGCAGAGTGGACAGTGAGAGAGAGAGACAGAGAAAGGTCTTCCTTTGCCGTTGGTTCACCCTCCAATGGCCGCCGCGGCCAGCGCGCTGCGGCCGGCTCACTGCGCTGATCCGATGGCAGGAGCCAGGTACTTATCCTGGTCTCCCATGGGGTGCAGGGCCCAAGCACTTGGGCCATCCTCCACTGCACTCCCGGGCCATAGCAGAGAGCTGGCCTGGAAGAGGGGCAACCGGGACAGAATCCGGCGCCCTGACCGGGACTAGAACCTGGTGTGCCAGCGCCGCAAGGCGGAGGATTAGCCTAGTGAGCCGTGGCGCCAGCCCATTCATTTCTTGAGTTGCCATTCAACAAGCATGAATACAGGAGCTTGCTTTTTGCAAATTTATTATTATTGAGGGCATGAAAATACAAATACTGGTTTTTGTCCTTAAAGAGCTCACTGAAAAGTGAGGAAGGTAGATGAGCAAATAATTCCAAACGACTTTTGGGACGATATGGAAGGTATATGTAAAATGAAATTGAAGCCTAAAGGAATAGCTGCTCTTCTGTGTGAGTCTGGTTGGTGAATCGGAAAGGCTCAGAAGCTTGACAATTGAAACATGGAAAATTGTCAGTTGCAAAAATGGTTGCAAAAGTCTGAGACAGGCATTCTAAGCAGAAGACAGCCATTATAATATTATAATACAAAAATAGCAAGGGTAAGGACAGGGAAGAATGAGAGTACATCCATGTACAGGACTCATAATTGCCACGCTATTTATGAAAATAAAATTTATGAGACTGAAAATGTATCAAGTGCTACATTATTAAGAGCAATAAATGCTGCTAAAGTAATATAATTTAGTTCCTATATAAAAGGGGAGATTTTGTAATATTCTGAGCAGACATGACATGACCTTAACTGTACCATAGAAAGAGCTATCTAGCAGTAATGTGAAGGAAGATTTGTAATATTTGGAACAAGAAGCAGTGAGACCTGTAAAAAGGCTAATGTAATAATTAGGTGAGAAATGATGAGGATTCTTGCAGTTTAAAAATACACAATCAAAAAAAGAAAACCTTGCTTGTAATTTAGTAATTTTCAGAACTTGTGATGCTTCATGTTTCAGAAAAATTCAAGAAAGAAGTTTTTCAGAATATGATCTGTGTAAATAAATATGCAGTCTCTAGTCCACAATAAGATGCTCTACTCAAATATCAGCCACATGGTGTGACAATAAAAACCATCCCAACTCACATGCTGATTCATATTTTAGTATCTATGATGCTTCCATTTATTAATATTTATGAATTTGCTTCTCCCAGTGAATTTTCAGAACATTACCTCTTCCACACATCACATAAAAACTGGATCTTGCAAGATGACCTTTCAGAATAACTTTTTATTTATATGGTAATATAACACATTCTATTTCTATTATACATTTAATTCCAGAGTAATACAACATCTTAAAGTTACTCTGCTTATACCTTCAGAGCTCTTTAAGGAATGTAATGTGAAATTTCATTTCTTGTTTTTCAAATTCATACTCTTTTGTTTGCTATTATTAAATTCCAATTTCATACACAAAGATACTATCTCCTGAGTTGCTTTTACTTAATGAGAGCTACAGTGTTTATTTATGTTAATTAAAGCTTTAGAATATATATCTGACACAATCTGTTGTCTCTACACAATTCAAATGCATCAATAATTTTATTTGTAATGAAGTATTATGATGCAAACTAGGTTTTTAAGCTGGAATTTTTAATAAAAATAGGAATAATCATAGGACCCACAAAATATGATCGTACTAAAATAGGCTTACTAACACTGAATGAGTTTACATTTTAACACTAAGAAAATTAGCAATAATCTCTCATAGAACAAAGCAACTTGCTCTGTTCATTTCAAATATAGATAACCTCTAAAATTTATAGAACGTTTCTTGGTGGACTATTTTGGAACCCACAAGAGACATAACGGAAATATTCACTTAGTAAGTATCTATCAGGATGGTAATGCTCACTTATAAATAGGGATTTTGTTGTGTTTAGCTTTTATGTGCATCATTTTGTTAGCATTCCCAATGGTCCCAATCCATGAGTGTTATGCTTTTATTTTATAGATGGGAAATAAAGGGGCTAGATGAATTGCCCAAGTTCATACAGCTAATTAGCAGAGTGCTAGGAAATGAATGCAGGCATGCTAACTCAAAGCCCAGGCACTCTTTCTATATGTTGCACCTGTCACTCACCAAGGTCTAATGTTTCCCTCACTACCAGCTAGTAGGGATTATAATAGTCCAGTAAAACCCAAAGCCTGCCCTTTGGTGGTGAGCTAAAAGCTGCAGCTAGCTATTTCAAATTGCTTCCAAGTAAATGTTTAAATAAATAAAGACAATGAGGTCAGAAAAAGGAGATATTCTTATTAGAGTGATGAAGTTGTGGCTCATTAGTAGCACCATATGAAAGTATACTGTATGTGGTAGAGGCTACTGTACTTATTTTTCTGTTCTTTAAATATATGTTATTTCACTGCTTTAGCCTTTGCAACTTGCACAAAATGAAAACAATCACAAGTACTAAATTTTCCGAAGAAGCAGATGTAAACTGATTATCAGTTCATATACTGTCTGAAGGAAGGGTTAGAAGTATAAAGAAATAAATGACAGAATGTTTATTTAAGAAATATTTATTAATTAATATTTATTCAATATTTATTTAGAAATAAATGACAGGCAAGCACATTAAAGTCTAGAATCCTTACCATGTCTAGTTTTGCTTTTCAAAAGTGGTCACATGATAATTTTGAGATGGATTGATTTGGGGCTCAAGTTACAGGAAGCAACTTTCTTCAAGTTAAGAGGAAGTGTTGGGATGGGTGTTTGGCTCAGCAGTTCAGATGCTGCTTGGGAAACTCGCACCTCATGCCTGGGTTCATGTTCATGCTCTGCTTCAGATTCAGCTCCCTGGTAATACGCACCCTGGGAGGCAGCAGGTGATGGCCCACGTACTTGGGTTCCTGCCACCATCATGCGAGACCCAGATTGAATTCTGGGTTCCTGGCTTTAGCCTGGCCCAGCTCCAACTGTTGCAGGCATTTGAGGAATGAACCAGTGGATGAAAGACTCTCTCTCTCTCTCTCTCTCTCTCTCTCTCTTTCTTTTGCTCTGCCTTTCAAGTAAATAAAAGCAAATAAATAGATAAAACTCAAAAAAGTAGAAGTATTAAGGAATATAAAAGTTGATATTTCCATTGCCCCTGGGCAGAGCTGGTTGCTTTTTAAGCCTTTTGTGCTTGCTCAGTTTTGGGGCTTCATGTACTTACCTCTTCCTTTACTCTGTATTTGACTCTGTATTGCCTGAGAATTTTGTATTCTCTGTACTATCCCAGTGATGGGACATATTTAGTAAACAAAAATTGGTGAATTTTGTTGAGATGTGTCTATAGTTTGTCAGTTTAGATTCTGGCAACTCGCAAGAACTGGTGAGCCTAATGTGGCCAGCTGATTTTTAGTCACTGAGCCTGATGGACAGTATATTCTTTATTCACTATTTTAAATTAAATGTTTTATAATAAAATTATAATGAAACATTTTATAATTAAATGTTTATAATGAATTTCTAATTTCATGGCAGCTTTTACATAGTGCCAAGAGTATGGCACACCTGACTCTCTGGGCAGAGTTTAGCAATGGAAATAGAGGATACTGTGCAATCTCTTAACATCATAAGAAAGCTTCCATGATCTTAATGGCGTCTTTTGCCCCCATAACATCTCACAGCTACATCACCTCATCACCTTCATCACAACCAACTTGCAAAACACAAGACTGTCTTGCTTAACATTTATTCGTCTTCTACCACATCCTCAGCAAAATGACAAGAGACACAGACATGAATAAGAAGCATCTATGGAGTTCCCTTTATGGGCCAGGAAGCACATCAAGCATCTGCTGTCATAAAATTTGTCTGTTTTAAAATTTTTATTTACTTGAGAGAGAGAGAGAGAGAGAGAGAGAATACTCCCATCTGCTCTTCCACTCCCCAAATGCCCATAATGATTAAAATTAGGCCAGAGAAAAGCCAGGAGCCTGGATTCAATCCAGTTCTCCCACAGGGGTGATGGGAATCCATCTACCTGCTGCCTCGCAGGGTGTATATTAGCAGGAAGCTGGAATCAGGAGCCAGGACTGAGTAACCAGGCACTCCAGAGTGGCATTCAGGCATCCTAACCAGTAGCTTAACTGCTAGGTCAAACGCCTGACCCTTCATAAAATGTATGTGGTAACTCATGCTCCAGTGAGAAGCTAGAGATATGGATTATAATAAATGTAATAGAACTGAACACAGAGAAGGAGGCAGCTAGTTCTGCTTCATTGTGAAAGGGAAAGTGCCACAGGGAATCAAGATTTGAACCTGGTCTTAGAACATGGGTGTTCTAGCCTAATTAAGATCCTGTATTTTAGGGAGAAAAAAAGGAAGACACAAGAAGTTATCTTATTTGTAAGGGGAGCTGTCAATTAGGATACTTTTGGCTGATGCAGGAAATAGTACGGAAATAGCTTAGCCAAAACAAGAAACCCAGAGGAAGGGTGGCAGCAGAATTGGCTACTTCAGGGCTCAGTGCACCACCAGAAACACAGGGTACTCATCTTCCTGCTCTGCTATCCTGGGAGTATTGGCTTTGCCCTCAGGCAGGTTCTCCTGGTCATCTAATGGCAGCAGCAGTTACAGACATCTTATCTAGATAAAACAGCCAATGGAGAGAGGGATGGTCCCTTCCTTAGGATGGGGATATAGGGTTCTTCAAAAGTTCATGAGAAAGGAAATTAAAAGATAAGTTTATTTGGATGCAAAAAGATTTGGAAATCCATGCGTATTAGCAGTCTTTAAAAATGTTATGGGAGGCCGGCACCGCGGCTCACTAGGCTAATCCTCTGCCTGCGGCGCTGGCACCCCGGGTTCTAGTCCCGGTTGGGGCGCCAGATTCTGTCACGGTTGCTCCTCTTCCAGGCCAGCTCTCTGCTGTGGCCCGGGAGTGCAGTGGAGGATGGCCCAGGTCCATGGGCCCTGCACCCGCACCTGGCTCCTGGCTTTGGACTGGCGTGGTGCACCGGCTGCAGCGGTCATTGGAGGGTGAACCAACGGAAAAGGAAGATATTTCTCTCTGTCTCTCTCTCACTGTCCACTCTGCCTGTCAAAAAAAAAAAAAAAAAAAAGTGTTATGGGAAATGCATATTATGAGGAAGCTGTGAATGGACTTCACAAAAATGTTATTTAACTAAATAAACTTAATCGTTTCATCTCATTTTTTCCCCAGGAACTTTTAAAAATACCCTGAATGTTTCTTAGGAGCTTCTCAGGAGGCTCCCCTTTAGTCTCATTGGCCAGAATTCCACTGCTTTTGTCCCTGAAAACACTGCCATCTACATGGGAAATGACACCCACAGTGCCTGGACCACGGGGAAAGGAGTAGGATCTGTCTTCACCATAGACATGGCCATGAGGCAGGGAAGGGGGACTGTCACTAATGAGGAAATGAACTCTCAGATTTAGGGACCTAAAAGAATAGGTGTCACTGATTCATAAGAAAATCATTGTGATTGTGAGAGCATACTTTGAAAGGGAAGCAGAAAACAGACATTGCCTTTTATGCTATGTCAGGGACTTATACCTTAACTTCTAGGTGATGGGGTGGTGCCACTACTAGAAAGATTTCATACTATATAGTTTTAAGAAAATAATATAATTTTTAGGGACATGCTCAATGTATCTTCAGATGGCCAATTGTAATAATTCATGAGGTCTAGAATACCAGGAAAAGTGTATGAATAATGTACATACTTGTATGTAACACACACACACACAATGAAAGACATTTACATTTTAAAACGACTTAAATCAGTACTTACTTTTATGTTAATTCTATCAAATGATTATTCTGTCAAATAATATTTCTGATCATTGAGCAATTAATTATCAATCAATTTATCAATCACAGACCTCTTTTTTCTTTTCTTTTAAAGGAAAGAAAATAAGAAATAGGAGCAAAACAGTTTTTTTAAACTTTTATTTAATAAACATAAATTTCCAAAGTACAGTTTTTGGATTACAGTGGCTCCCCCCCCCCCCCCGTGACGTCCCTCCCACCCGCACCCCTCCCATCTCCTGCTCCCTCTCCCATTCCATTCACATCAAGATTCATTTTCAATTATCTTTATATACAGAAGATCAATTTAGTATATATTAAGTAAAGAATTCAACAGTCTTTTTTACAACCTAACTTTCCGTGGCAGTCTTTGTGGTTTAATTAGAAAATAGCTCCCCCTTGTGACCAAATTCAGCTAATCGGTCACAGCAGCAAAAATGAAGCAAATTTTAAGTCTCCAGGAAGAAGGAGGAAGCAGGAAAACAGGAAAAGGCTGTCCTCTTCAGGATGATATTATTGTTACATTTCTTATGTTAGAAATTGCTGGTTCACAAGCACTTGAAACATTCCCTGTGCTTATACTGGCATAGTCAATTCTGATTGCTAGCTAATTCCAAAAGCACAATTATATTTGATCCACCCTGTGGAAAAAGTGTTTCTTAAAAAGTTCATTGTTTTCTGCATTTTTCTGTATTTACTCTTGGCTTTCACAATACGTACAAGATGAAACCATCCTAATAAGCATTTTAAATTAATTTTCCCCAAAGATTATCAACTACAATTAGATAGGTAATGGAGAGTTGTTGGAGAGTGAGTGGGGATTTAAAAATGAAATGAAATAGGAAATTAGATAGTTAAAGATGATTTCTAAAATTTGGAAATTTTCAAATCAGCTGCCTTGGATAATATCTCTTAATCCTCATGTACTATTTGAAGTAGTGCCATAGTCATGAATTATTTTAGGCAATCACATTTCATGGCCATTTTTTGGAAGACAAAAAAGAATAACTTACCAAGAAACTTCAGGTCTTAGAAAAATACTGAGGCAAATCAGCCAGTAGTTTGCAGAATAATTTTTCAAAAAACCAACATATCTTTGTAGAGATGAAAGTACACAAATGTAATTGAAGACTAAAATGAACGTGTTGATTCAATTATCCTGAATAGCAATAATAGTAGTTAATATCATTTGTTCTAACATTTATAGAGGGCTTACTATGAGCCAGGCATTGTGCTAAGGGCTCTCTATATATTGTCTCATATAATACCATTGTTATCTAATTCACATTTCACCAATAAGAAAACTAAGGCTTAAAGGGTATAAATAATATGTCCATGCTGAAGTCACAGAGTCAAATGGCTCAAACCCACTGGGTCATGAACTCTTATCCACTATATTTGTTGGAAACCAGGATTGGTATCTCCCAGCTCACATCTTCCAATCCCCCGCATTTTAAGTTGTATTTAGTTTGGTCATGGGTAATCAGTTCAATCTGTAACATCTGGGTAAAGGGCAACCTTCCACATGACGTAATCCTCAAGTTGCTCAACAAAGTCCTTGTTGTTAATAGAGCCCACTGGGGTCAATTAGAGAATCAAAAGTCAAAGGGCAGAAGAGTGTGGCATTTTGACAAGTGAGAGAAAGGCCAAGGATTTAATCTGGGAAGAGTCTTCAGATTCTGGTAGGGGCAAGGATTTATACTTTCTGGTACTTTCTGTAGTATGTACTATTAGGTAATAACTGTACTCCCTAGCACATGGAATCAAATTTTACTCTGGTTTGCTTCAGCCACAACTGTGGCTCTAGATGTGGTTTGCGAAGGAATAGAACATTGCTGTTTTCAACTGAATCAATTCTGGGAAACTCATCCTATTCACCCACAAATAACAGCACTATTTCATCCCCTGCCCTCCACCACTATTTTCCTTGATGTCTCAGCCAAAGGCTCTGCTGGATTGGAGTCATAAACAGAACAGGTACCAAGCTGGTATTTATTGAATGAATGGAGGAAATGAAACAAGTGAGTCTTAAATTAGAAGGAGGAATAACCTAGATAAAAGAGAGGGAGGAGAAACCACATAAAAAGGAAAGAACACTATGATGACTTGGCAGGAAATGAGCTTTTAACCTAGTAGTTAGACGCTGGTTAAGACACACACACACTCTACATTGGAGTACCTGGGTGTGATGTCCTGATCTGGCTCCTGATTCCGGCTTCCTGCTAATGAAGACCCTGAGAGGCAGCAGTGATGACTCAAGTAATTGTTCTTTCCATCAACATGGGAGACCTTGATGGAGTTTCTGGTTCTTGGTTGTGGCCATGGCCCAGCGTTGTTTGGGAACCATAAATACGTGAACAAGGCTGGAGGCAGGGCCATGTGATAGAAGAGTAGTGCCTCCTAGTCATAGCTAATAGGACACTGTAGCCCACCGTCTTTGCTTCCATCTCTCACCAGCTATGTGTCTGCATTAATTATATAACGTCTCTGTGTCTACCTCATGAACTGTTGGAAAGATAAAATGAATTATAACATGAGAAGTGTTTAAAACTATGTCTAACACGTAGTGAATAGTACTCAATACAGAAGAACTCCTACTGATATTATCATGAGTTCATGTGTGATGAGATAGGCAGTAGGGTTCTATATTGAAAGGAGGACAATTAAAGCTTTTTGCCAAATATCAGAGTTTTGGAAGCTTTGTAAGAAAAGGGGAGAAAGTGTGTGGTTTGAATTTTAGAAAGGTCGTTCCAGTATATGGACAGAGGATAGAATGAAGGTAACAAAATTGAAGATAGGAAGACCAATGAAGATGCAATTGCAAGTAATCCAGATAAAAAGAGATGGGGAACTAGACTGAGTCAGTGCCACACGCCATAGAGGGGGAGGGAGTAAGCAGGTACAGCCATGATGCTGAACACCTGAATCTAAGCTGTCAGGCCTGGCAGGAGGGTGAGTGAAGTTCCCAATCACTGAGAATGGGAACTCCAAGAAAGGAGTGGACTTAGAGGAAGGCGGGGGAGTTTAGTTCTGTACATGACATCTTTGACTTGGGATAAACTGTCGTGAGTTTAAAGAGAGCAGACAAGTACTCATATCTGATATGCAATAGATAAGTTAGAACCTTTTGATAAGAACACTGGCCAATTTACTAGATGGGGCTGTTTATATTTTTTGTATGAAGAACAACCATTTTTTGTTATTTCCTTAAACTGCTATCTCTGCCTTGATTAAAATATTAGCATTGGAAAGATTAATTAATGCCATCCAGAATGCAGTGAACTTCTGAGATTCTCTTGGCAATCCAAGAGCATTATCCTCCACTGGGAAATAGCAGGGACTGAAATGAAGACACTTGTGAAATCAAAGGCATACACTATTGATTAGACCATCTTGTGAGGATTTTGTTCATTGATCATCTTTGTAGGATCTTGCCTTTGTCTGAGACATAGAGTATGTATGTAGTAATTGCTTAAATGTATGCATAGGGATATAATATTGATGCGTATATATGTAAATGTGTGTATTTATATAAATACATATAAAGCATTTCTAGTTTCAAACTTTTCAGCCACTCAAAAATCTTAAATAACTGCAATTTGTCAACTTTCCCCCATAGGTATTTCTGATGAATATATAACACCTATGTTTAGCTTTTACAAAAGTGTTGGGGAATTGAAAATGACTCAAGAAGAGTATGCACTTCTTACGGCAATTGTTATCCTCTCTCCAGGTAATTTCAGTGTTTCACTTAAATTTCTATGCCAATAGTCTTTTTTCTCAGTTACATAGTCAGTGTTTCTTTCTAGAGCCTGAAAAACAGGAATGTAAAGAAAAAGGAAAATAATTTTACTATTCAAAATGAATTTATTGTAAGCATTTCAGTGTACTTCTTGGTCTTTTTTTTGAAAAAATCACACTCATTTGATAGTTACACATTTAACATCTACTGTCTACCGAACATTGTTCTAGATATTGGAGATACAGCAAGATTATAGCTCACATGGAGTTTACATTATAGTAGGATGAGAAAGATAAGTGAAGGAACAAATGAAAGTGGTTTTTCAGGAGATGGTAAATACTCCAAAATATAAAATATCAGAATATTAGGAAAGGGGATCAGGTGTTCGGCTAAGTGGTTAAGACATCTGTGTCTCATATCAGGGTGTCTGGCTTTGACTCTAGGCAGATTCCTGACCCCAGCGTCCTGATAGTATGCACCCCGGGGGACAGCAGTGATGGCTCAGGTAGTTGGATTCCAGTCTTCCGCATGGAAAACCTGGATTGAGTTCCTGGCTCCTTACTTTGGCCCTGACCCAGTCCCAGCAGGAGCAACATTTGGGGAGTGAACCAGCACATGGCAGCTCTCTGTCTCTCTGCCTCTTTCTCTGTCTCTAAAATAAATGAATGAATTTTTAAAAGAATATAAGTAAAGAAAGTAACGGAAGAATGCTATTTTAATATTTTCCTAGGTGGTTGCATTTGAGCAGGGATTAAATGAAATTTGTACTTTTTCTTTGGTGTTTTTTTTTTTTTTTAATTATTCTAAAGGCAGAGTCACACAGAAACACACACACACACGCACACACACACAGAGAAACAAAGAGAGAGAAATTTTCCATCTGGTGATTCCCTCCCCAAATGGCTGCGACAGCCAGGGCAAGGCCAGCCTGAAGCTCCAATCCAAAACCACCATCTGGGTCTCCTATGAGAGTGGCAGGGGCCTGAGCACTTGGGCTATCATCTGCTGCCTCCTGAAGCACATTAGCAGGAAGCTGGATTGGAAGACAAGCAGCTAGGACTTGACGTGGCGCTCTGATATGGGATGCTGGCATTGTAAGTATCAACTTTACCTGCTGTACCACAATGCCAGCCCTGAAATTACATAGTTCATCAATGAGAACATGCTGTATCTTTTTTCTTTAAAAAATTACATTTTTAAAAAGCCTTTTCTCAAGTCATTAAAAATTATATCGGTACAATTTCTTGTAATGTGTGTATCATATCCCATTGTATGTATAAACACACTTTTATGTAACAATCTTTACTGTATATTATGTATTCAGGATGTTTCCATTTTTTGGCTTTAAATGATATCTAAATGAATGCCTTTGTATAGCTTTTGCCTACATATTTTGGTTTACTTTAATAATAGAGTGATGTCATCTTCATGATTTGTAAAGCTTAATTACAACATAAAAAACCATTTTTACACATGATGTTGAGGCAGAGGCTAGTTATTATGTTTTTTAACTATAAAAATTATGATTAAACACAGACTGTCTGGGAGTATCAACTAAAGTTACTCCTATATGTCCCAGCAATTGCACTCCTGGGATGATACTCACCAGAAAGGACGCCTGGGTTCAACATATGGGTTATCTTTCGGGACTTTGATTGAGAGGGGAACTTTAAGGAGGCTTCTGGGCAGCCTACTCATGATTACATGGGTGTATTTGTGTGTGTGTGTGTGTGTGTGTGTGTGCGCATGCTGCATTTTCCTCAACTCAAACACTTCATTTGGTCATTTCAAGTATACGACACTTATAAACTTATACTTCAAGAAAGTTAACATGGCCAAGATTATACCAAATTAATGCTTTCCCACTTTTTTGTTGTTTTATTTTAAACTTCAAAACAGATAGGCAATACATAAAAGACAGAGAGGCAGTAGAGAAACTTCAGGAGCCACTGCTCGACGTGCTGCAGAAGCTGTGCAAGATTCATCAGCCCGAGAATCCTCAACACTTCGCCTGCCTCCTGGGTCGCCTGACAGAGCTGCGGACGTTCAATCACCACCATGCGGAGATGCTGATGTCCTGGAGGGTCAACGACCACAAGTTCACCCCACTGCTCTGCGAAATCTGGGATGTGCAGTGATGAGCTTCGCGGGACGGGGTCGAGCCCTTTCTCCCTCACAACATGAATCTGATGTCTCACTTTCCTTCATTTCACTTGTACCTGGTTTCCCTCAAGGATCTTGATGAATATTTATGTACTAATTCTGTAACTTCCACAATTCTAAGTGTGGGGGTGAATAGAACTATTTTCTCTACACAGTAGTTTACAAGGCTTCCGGGGCTCCTGCGTTCTAATTGGCCTGCCCTGTTTGCCTGATTAAATTGATTGTTACTTCAAATGTATCTGTTGAACTAGGGAGAACTCTCATTTGGCTCTTTGTCTTACCATGTTGCATATATTTTATTAAAGAATTGTGTTCAATTTTGGTAATAAACAGAGAATAATGGCGACAGGATTCTCTTTGGGAACAAAATTTTACAAATATAGAAACTCATTTCTTTAAATGATGAAAGGAATTCTCCTGAACCACAGGGTGTAATTTATAGAAAGATAAACTTTCACAACATAAATGACACTTTTCTCATCCCTGGAGGAGTTCTAGTTAATATTCATTCATTTGTAATAGCCCTCTGATCATTTCATTTTCTTTGAAGTTCAAAGAGAATTGCACACAGAAAAGCTAATGATTTTCCCATAAAATATTCCCTGAGGCAATCTCTTTCCTGATAGCCAGGCTTTGAGGCAGCATCCACAAATTCAGAGTATGCAGAAAACTAAGAACATTCCCTTTTCCCTTTTAAAAGTGCTCACTGTCGGCTTAGGCGCATACATACAATTAATCATTTTTTTTCATTTGTTTTGTTTTGTTTTTGAAAACACTCCTGCAGCTGGGTGCACAGCTGCTGTATCCTTCCCCCAAAGCAGGAATTAGCTCATTTCTTTCCTTCATTGTTATATTGTTGCATTCTTTCCCTTTTATCCTCTGGTGACTATAATAAAACACCTTCAATAAATAATGGGCTTATATTTCCCTTTCTCCTGAAGTCAGCCAAAATGGAGTTTGCTTAGAAAACAGAGTTTTTGTATTAAAGTACTCTGGTAATGCTGAAATTCTAAAAATAACAGTCAGTGTGAAAGGGAGGGAATTGGGGGATAGCATCAGTTGGATTCTATTTGATACAACACAAGTATCTTGAGGCCCTATCAAGTGCGACTTTTTTTTTTTTACTAAACTCCATAGGGAATACAAACAAGACCAAAACCCAGTAACTTCCTGGAGAGGAATGAAAGTAGGGGCAGAGGAAAGTGTTGGAGGTTTACCCAAGCATCTGAGAAAGTCTCATGGAGAGGGTGGCATTTCCATTGAACTTCAAAGCAGAGCCCAGAATTCTATGGGTTGTGGTAAGAGAAATGATGGTTGAAAGTAAAAGAGGGACAGGAACAAAAGAAATGGGAAACTGTGCAGATATAAAAGATCATAAGTAATCTGGGAGGAGAGAGTACACTGGCCCTTTCTAAGCTTTAATTCCACCATCAGACAACGAAGCTAGCACCATTTACTGCTCAAAGGAATTTAGCTGGTTAATGGAGAGTAAGTGGGAAGCTTCAGGCCCACCAGAGAAGGATGGTGAAGAAAGAAATGAATTTCTGGATGCCTGGAAGGGTGAGCTGGTCTAGGGAATCATAGATCACAAGCTATCTGTGGAGGAAAATGTTGGAAAATTAAGACAGGATAGAATAGGACTCACAAAATCAAGCCCCTCCCAACGTGACATGTATCCATCTCTAGGTCCTAACCAGACAGGAGTGATGAACAGCCACACTGTAACAGCATAAGACCACCCTGCTAGAGACTTCCTCAACCTGTATGCCTGCCAAGAGTAGTCCAGTAAGACCAACATATCCTCCTGGGGAGGTGGTAGTGAGCAACACTTCCACTTTGAGCATGTTGTGTGTAAAAGAAGCAACTGCACCTGAACTGCTCAAGTTAGATGCAAACCAATGAGCAGGAGACAAGAGGGCATGGCATAACTCCCCAACTAGTAGAAACTATTAACACCACGCTGTCTTCTTGTGATGAAGCATAAGCCCCCAACAAACTTGGGGTTGAACATAGACTTCTTGTCAATTTCTATTTGCAAGTGAGCTAAGAAACCCCAGGTTAGCATCAAAAATGGGGCACTGTAGACAGAAATGGAAGCTTAAGCTTTCATGGATTTATTCAAGCATCAGAATGCTTCTCATATGGAAAACTAATTGTGGTACTGTAAGAAATATATATTTGGTATTTGTCTCTGATTCCTGACACAGAGCTCATAAAACTCCAGAAATTTCCTTAGAGGGAGAGGTAATAGGAACATATTTGGTACTCATAATAAGCCCCCTTTCAACCATATCTAAATTTATGCAAATAATGTAATTCCTCAGATAGCTTCAGGATGAGGGATGGTTGTTAGAGAAACCTGATCCTATGATTGGAGGGTGGAAGTTTCAGCTTTAACCCCTACCTTCTTGGGAGGGGAGAAGGGCTGGAGATTGTTTTTGGCCATTGAGTAACTCAGTCATGCCTAAGTAGTGGAAGCTTCACAAAACCCCCTAAACAAAGGGGTTTGGAAAGCTGTGCCAGTGAGCACATTGAGGGTGGTTTGCATGGATGCTTCAGGCTCCCTCCCTTGCCTTACCCCATACCTGGCCCTGCATATCTTCCATTTGGCTGTTTCTTAGTTCCTGTATCCAACCTATACCGAGAATAGTGAGTAAACTGTTGTGCTGAGTTCTGAGAGTTCTTCTAGCACACTAATGAGCCTGAGTAGGTGGAACCCCTCATTTATGAGTGGTTGGCCAGAAGCATCTGAAGTGGGGACAGTCTTGCAGGACTGAGCCCCTACCCTGGAGATCTGTGCTAACTCTGGACAACTGTCGTGTCAGAACTGAGTAGAACTGTAGGACACCTGGTGTCAGAACTAGTTGGTGTGGAAAATGACCACACATTTGGTCTTAGAAGTGCTGTGAGAAGAAGTTTGCTGATGGATTTTCTGTTTCAGAAAGAATTTTTATGAGACTTTAAGAAAAAAAAAGAAGAAAATCATGATAAAAGTTTGAAGTCAGAGATCATATGCATAAGAGATATGGAAGAATTAACTGGACTTTATGGCCAAAAAAATGCCTATCATTGAAAAAGAGCATCACAGAAACAGATCTGCCACTGATTAGCTACTGACCTTGTAAAAAATAAAAAATAAAACGTTTTTAAAAGCCTCTTTAGGCCTCAATTTCCTTATGTGCAGACAACTTGCTTTTCCTACCTCACATGATAATCTTTTGAAAGGAATTGATTTGGTAGCACATGAAGTACCAAACACCTAAATGGTAGCCATTATTATTAAAATGGACTTAATTGATTTAATAATTGCCAGTTATTAAAATTGGCAAGCTGGTACATTTGTTGTCTTCGGACTATCTCTTGAGTTTTGATGTAATAGATTTATGGCACCATTCATGGAATATATAAACTAACAAAGACAAGGAATTAATAGATGAAAAGAAGTGCAAATTTTAAGTGCTGTGCAAGAAGACTGTCTCGCCCTCTCTGATGCATCCTTTACTGGTAACTTCCCACACTGTTGTCAGAGATTCTTCTAAAATGAAAATCTGGTTGTGTTGTGAGCCCCACACCCTAATGGTTTCCCATTGGCTTCAGCAAAAACTCCCTGGCAGAGCAGTTGGCTATTGAGACCCTTCAACATCTAGTCTTACTCCCGCTTGTCATCTACCCCTGCCTAAATTCCAGGTAAAATGTACTTCCCAGATCTCTGCATTCTCTTAACCAAGTGAGAAAGAAAGAAAGAGAGGAAAAGACAGCAGAGAGAAAGTAGATTTTTTTTTCTCTCTCTCTTATAAGTCCATTCGAGTTGACTACAACTGAGTGTGTTTTTTTTTTTTTGTCTCCCAGGGGAAATGGGTCAATGTTTGGGGACAGTTTTCGTTGTCACAACTGGGCAGTAAAGATGCTACTGGTATCCAGTGAGTAACTGCTTGAAATGCTGCTGAACATTCTACCATGCACAGAAGAGCCTCCTACAGCAACCGTCCGGCCTGAAATGTCAGTAGTGCCTGAGACGAGAATCCTGCTCTTTCTCATCTTGTAGTCCATTCACGGTGCCATACCAAAACACTATAAACTGAGTAACTTATAAACAACAAGAGCGAATTTCTTTCAGTTCTGGAGGCTGGGAAACCTGAGGACAAGGCATCAGCAAGTTCAATGTCTGGTGAGGGCTTTCTGGTTCACCGTGCCTTCCCACGGTGTTTTTACACCACAGAAGAGACTAGCTACCTCTCTGGGGCTTCTTGTGTAAGGGCACTAATCTCATTCAGGATGGAGAAACCCTCATCACCTAATCAGCCCCCAAGGGCCCTATGGCCTAATACTGTCACCCTGAGGGGTGGAATTTCAATATGAATTTTGGGGGGATACAAACATTCAGACCATAGCACATCCCAAGATGATACGGCTCCACACTGTTCTCTCTCCTGACTTTATCTAGCTACAACGTCATTCTTGCATGGTGATGGTTTTCTAGTTGATGCTAATATTCTGTGAACCCAAATATGAGAGGTCTTCTAAAAGTTCGTGTAAAATTGCATTATCTTTAGTTGCAATTTTTGCACTTTTGGTACTGGCACTAGACATTCTTGAAGTTTTCTTGCTGAGAATCAGAAACCAATTTCACTCATTGATTCTCTAGTAGTGGAATTTTACCTCCCCTTCCCAGAATTTTACAAAATTATAATTTATTCTTTTCTCCCTATTATGAGAAATAATAAGCTCAGACAATTGTCATATATCACATTTGGGTGTTAGCTGACTGCAATGTGTAGCTGTTACTTTTTGGACACCTAGAACTCATTGCTTCTTTTTCTGTTAACAGTATTCTAATCTCCTCTGGGGGACCATTCCTTTCCTTTCACAAGGGTTGTGCATTTTTGGATGGAGTTGAATCACCCCAACTCCAGAACTGGAAATGTGACTCAGGGAAAGCTAATCGGAACATCACACATTTTAGGTCAAAGTGATAGGTTTAGGACTGGGTATATAACCCATTTGAAGAAAATGAGATATTTTGCTTGGAGTATTTTTAAGAGGCAGGCAGTGATAGTCATTTGCGTGTGTGTTTGTGTGTGTGTGTGTGTGTATGTGTGTGGTATTACTGTTCCAAATTCTTTAATCTCTCCCTGTAATAAATTTAAATGCCTAGACCTAATCTCTCACAAGACTAGGCAGACCACACACCCCCGCCCACTGCTGTTGGGCTTGTCCACGTGGTTTGCTATGGGCAATGGAATGTGGGTGGAAGTGACAACGTGTCAGTTCAGAGATGAGTCCTTAAGCGGTGACATCACATGTTGCTGCTGGCTGCTCTCACACTTCTGCTATCTGCCATGACAAGATGATGTTCTGGATAGCTGCGCATCTCAGGATGAGGAAGAATTACACCTGACCCCGACCTACAGCTTGAAGCAGTGTTCTGCCCCTCCACCATAAAACGCAGATCCACAGGAAGAAAAACGTTTATTGTTGTGAGCCACTCAAAGCTTGGAGTCATTATATAGCCTCATCATAGCAAAATCCTACCTACTATTTGTGTTCAGATTCACTCCTCTTGTTCCCATCTCTGCTCACATTGAGAGGGAGGCTGAATTTTATCAGTCCCTCTGACAGCTGGCTCTTGCCAGGTAAAATCAATGGAAGGCACTGTTGGAAGGTTGGAAAATGGGAAGGGAAAAGCCAAGTTATTTCTCCGCCTCTCTCTCTGTCTCATATTGCGTCTCTGGCAAAATTGCATCTCCTACCTTGTTCTCAGTCTAACTGGGCAACCCCTATCCTAGTACTGATAGCCCTGGCTTCTGAACTCCTCTTTTGAACCTCCAATTCTTTGGTTTGTCTCAGCTGCTTGTGTTTATCTTCTCAGTTCTTCCATCTCCTGTGAAGCCAGGTCCCTGTGTTAAAAGATATAGTGACACAAACACACACAGACAGACAGAGAGAGAAGGGGGGAGGCGGGGAGAGAAGCAGAGAGAGAGAGAGAGAGAGGGAGAGAGAGAATCTTAGCTCTCAATCTCCACTGGTTTACTCACCAGATGCCTAAAACAGCTCAAGCTGGTCCAAGCTGAAGCCAGGAGCCTGGAACTCCATCTTAGTGTACTAAATGGGTGGCATGGACTAAGCACTTAAGCCATCTTCTATTGTTTCCCAGGCACATTCGTAGGAAGCTGGATTGGAAGCATGGTAGCCAGAAAAACTGCCAGGAACTCTGATCAGAGTTTAAATCACTGAAACACATCACATGAACCGAACTCTCCTTTTTTCAAGCACCTAGACTGGTTTATGTTTTTCTGGCTTGAAATGAATTGTATAGAGTGACTCACTTTTGTGGTTAGACTGAAACCTAAGAGAATGTGGAACCAGAGCTTTTGGAAATCATCTTGTAATGGGAGGGAATCTGAGAATAAAGCCAAATGAAAGCACAACCAGCAGAGACTGCTTTCTGGTGACATTATTTGAAATTTTAGGTCACACTTTGCCTAAAGAAAGAGTTATATTCTAAGATTTTTAATTTCATGAGCCAATATATTCCTTTTTTTCCCCCTAAGTGAGTTTCAGGATTTTTCTATCACATTTCACTAAATGTGATGTAAACGTGGTGATGCTTAGACAATAAGCCACTTAGATAAGATAGGCACCATGAGAGCCTGATATGAGCTCTAATGTTAATATTTGTGATTGAATCTTACAAATGAAGGGGCAGGATGGAGAGTGCAGATAGATGTAGTTATTCTTGCTACATTATCAGATTTTTATTGCTCTCTCCAGACACAGACTGTACTAGTTTTCTAGGACTGCTATAATAAACTTCCACCAACTTTGCAGCTTAAAATGGATATTTATTCTTTCATAGTTCTGGAGGCTAGAAGCTCAAAATCAAGGTGTCATCAGAGCCAAACTCCATCCAAAGTCTCTAGAGCAAATTTATTTTTAATATTTTTTAAAACTTTCTTTTTTTTTGTATTTATTTGACAGGTAGAGTTAAAAACAGTGAGACAGTGAGAGAGAGAGACAGAGAGAAAGGTCTTCCTTCCATTGGTTCATCTCCCAAATGGCTGCTACGGCTGGAACCGCGCTGATCTGAAGCCAGGAGCCAGGTGCTTCCTCCCGGTTTCCCATGTGGGTGCAGGGCCCAAGCACTTGGGCCATCCTCCACTGCCTTCCTGGGCCACAGCAGTGAGCTGGACTGGAAAAGGAGCAGCCGGGACTAGAAACCGGTGCCCATATGGGATGCTAGTGCCGCAGGCGGAGGATTAACCAAGTGAGCCACGGCGCCGACCCCTATTTTTAATATTTATTTATTCATTTATTTATTTATTGCCTGTTCCAGCTCCTGGCAGCTCCTGATATTCCCTAGCTCATGGCAGCCCAACTTTAATCACTGCCTTTGCTTTCATATGAACTTTCATTGTGTGTGTGTGTGTGCATGTGTCTGTGTGTGTCTGTGTGTGTCTATGTCCTTTTCTATCTCTTATGAGGAATTGTCTTTGGATTAGGGGACTCACTCTAATCCTTTCCTTAATTAGACTTGCAAAATAAATAGTCATATTTGGTGGTACTACATGACATGAATTTTCACGGGACACAGCTCAATTCACCACACAGACATAACATGACATTTTTGTATTAACCAAAACTATTGATATATTAAAATATCATATTGTTGAATTACTTATACATATTTGTTAATATACATCAGTAGCATTTAATTTACAGCTTAATATTTTTTCTAGTGTAGGTGGCTCCCAATAGATTATATGATGAGCAAGTAGTTTAATTAATTGTGAACAAATCAAGATCTCTATTCCCTCAAAGATTTCATATAGTACCTCATACAAGGCACAATCCATAGATTGACACTCAACAACAAAATGCAGAACAAAACAATGAAAAAACCTATAAAACAGTAAACAAAACAACCAAAACTCCAACTGTTATGACATATGTTAAACAATACAGTCATTTTTGTGAAAAGGCTAAAATCATTCTTCAATATCCAAGTTTCTATTACTTTTAGAGACTATTCTGTATTCTGTAGAGCTTGTTAGTTAGATGGTTACTCTTAAGTAATAACTTTCAAAACTTAGATTACAAAATGTGATTATTTGTTAAACCAGAGAAAATCGTCACAATTGGAAAGTTGAAACAGGCTTTATCATTGGTTAGAAACAAACCGGCCAGCCTTCCTTTGTGTGTTACAACTATGCAAATTTCCATAAAGAGAGTCTTTAAAACGTGGCTATTAACCTAACCACCAATTAGAAAGCCTACACATGAAAGTGGACTGAGACTTATTTGATGGAACCCTCAATTACTAATTGCAGTGTTAAAGATGGTCAGTGAGCCCTTTATTATTATTATTATTAACATGTTTATTTTCATCTGGCAGAGAGAGAGAGAGAGAGAGGGAGAGAGAGAGAGAGAGAGGAGAGAAATAGCTTCTATTTGCTGGTTCACCCATAACCAAGGCTGGGCCAGGCCGAAGGAAACAGGCAGCAACTTCATCCTGATCTCCCACAGGAGTGGCAGGGCCCAAGCATTTGGATCATCTTCTGTCGCTTCCCAGGATGCATTAATAGGTAGCTGGATCAGAAGTGGAGCAACAGGACACTCTGGAGTGGGAGAGGACCCTAACTGGGAATTAATGTATAAGTGAGAATAAGAAAATAACAAAAGGAAAGACATATATGTGTATTTCAAATATATATGAAATATTTATGTATAAATTCACATGCATACACATGATTAAAGAAGTAAGATTAAAGAATCTATAGGGGAACTCCTTACACAATCCCTACCTTTAATCAATGAAGAATGTGGCTTAGAGAAAAGTTATTTGCACAGATTTCCTGACTTCAGATAAATTGCCTTAAGTGTCTCACATCTTTATAAGGTAGAGAAGTTACCAAGACAAACAAGATAGGCAACCAAAATTTAAAAAACTAGGAGACATAAAAATATCCTGTTGGTAAGGTTTCAGTAAATGCCTTAGAAATATTGAGAGGAAAGGAGAGAGAGAGGGAGGGAAGGACAGAGAGAGAAAGAGAGAGAGGATATTCCTTCAATAGCATAGTTTCAATTTTTAATAAACAGTGTTCAGATGTTTAGACACATTATATATGTGTGTATATATGTATATATTGAATGAAAATAGAAATGTGGGTAAATAATGATCTCCAAGCAAGTTCTGTTTAACACAATTTACTTATTCTTAAGAGTCTGTAAAAAAGTATACATATATTGATGTTATGGTTCATTAAATTCAATTTAAAGCCTCAACTTAATTTGGTAAGATGAGGTGGTATACAAAGTGTCCTTTAATTTTAAATAGAAACGCTAGAAAACATGGGTTGATGGGAGCAACAAGTTCTGTATCTATTTATTGAGATTGTGGCAGCAAAGTGTTTTGGAGTCAAATTCAGTCAAAAACAGGAGCAATGGCCATCCGGCCTCAGATTCAATTATCTGTCAACATCTAAAACGTCAAGAATTAGATGACCACTTTCACCCACCGACCCCAGAATGTAAGCTCTGTGAGGGCAGGACCCCTTGTGCTTAGGGTGAGCCTGAGGCAGAACAAGTGTTCAATAGTATTATGTGTCTTCTGCACAGACCAGTTTAAACAGCTTCAGATCTAACTGCCCAACCATCTTCTGAACACCTCTGTTTGGATGTTCTTTTCACACTTCAAGCTGAGCAGACCTCAAAACAAAACGCACTCTTCTTGTCCCTGTATTCATTGGATCACATGATTGTCCATATCACATGATTGTCCAATCCAGATACAAAGCTTCTTACGTGTCTCCAGGCATTCCTCCAGGCATTCCTCATCATCCTGTCTGAGATAGTTAGGTAATTATCTTCTTTTCATTTGTGGAATTCCTGTCTTCCTTCTTCAAAAATCCTTGAAAATGGCTCCCCAGCCAGAGCACAAGTCTGTTCCCATCATTCCCAATTGCCTGCAAGAAAGGATGTGCATTCTCAACACCGACCAGGCCTTTCATTTGTGCCCACACTTCCAGACTGATCTGTTTCTGGACCCCCAAATTTTAGGTATTCAAAACTACTATTCACAGAATGTTTCCTATGCCCCCCGCACCTCTGAAACTTGGCAACTTTTGGTCCCCCTCCTTGGAAAGCACTCTTGTTCCCCATTACTCCTTCCTTCTGGAAGATTCCTACTCATCCTTTGAAATTCTACTCTCCTTTCTAGGGCTGGCATTATGGTGCAGTGGGGTAAGCTGCTGCTTGCGATTCCCACATCCGATATTGGGGTGCTGGTCCTATCCAGCTCTCTGCCGCTGAGCCTGGGAAGCAGTGGATGGAGCCTCAAGTACTTGAGGAGATCCTGATGGTTCCTGGCTCTCGGTCCTGGCTGTTGTGGCCATTTAGTGAGTGAACCAATGGTTGGAAGAAGGATCTCTCCTCCTGCCTTTCAAATTAATCAGTAATAATAAAACTTCGGGGGACTGGGGTGGAGTAGGGGAGTGAGGGAAGTGTGGTTATCTTCTTGGAACTGTACCTATGGAATGTATAAAATCTGTCCTCTTTAATTAGTAATAAAAGAGTAACAATAAAATTCAGCTCCTTTCCAGCCTCTGACCAGCCCCCTCGAAGACCGCTGGGCGTTCCCTCCTTCGAAGCCCTCCACAGACTTCCCTTCAGCCTTTACCAGGCTGCTCAGTCTTCTGAAGGCTGAGGGCTGCCTTTTCCACTCTAGTTTCTTCAACAAGCGACAGTCCCTTTTGTTTTCGCTGAGTGGGTGAGGGCGTACATGCTGGAAGGAGATCATTATTGCAGTTCAATGCCCACACTTCACAGGTGTGGAACTGGCACAAAGAGAGGCGACAGGATTTGACGAAAGTAACAGCGCTGGCGGGTGGAGATGGGCTGAGGGTAGAACACAGGCCTCCTGGCTTTTGTCCCGTGACTTTTTTCTTTCATTCAGAGCTGCTTTTAGCGTTATCATGGATCTATCTATTGTGACACCAAGTCCAGTCTGTGCCTTATCGCAACCTCCAGATCTAGGAAGCACCCCTTTTGTTTAAGTTAATTTCTTTTTCAGGCTCAGCGTATTTCCTGCAAGGCCAAAGTCCTCCTTCGGCTACCAGTTATGGTTTGGGGCTCCAGGGTTCCTCCCCACTCTCCAGGAGAAGGGGGGCCTCTGTCTGCAAGACCCCTATTCCTGCTGAGTTATAGCTTGTCCCGCCAGCCATCCGCACAACCAGCTTCCAGGTAATAAAGGTCTGAGAGCAAGATACTTAGGGAAACGCCAATCAACTCCATCCGCCCACATTCTGGGATGCTAGAAAGCAATCCTAGAAGCGGATCCTCCTCTCCGGTCTATCGCGACAAAAAAAGGGCTGGGCCAAGGCCATTTTGGCTTGGCATGAAAAGAGGGGCTTGGCCACCAAAACCCCGAGACGCCAGGAAGTTCAGGGCTTGGAGCCCTGAGACAGAGAGAGAGCGCTCAGGATTGAGACAGGCGCGCAGGTCTCCTGCTCAATCTGCGACCCGGGGGCGGGGCTCCTGACCACGCCCCCTCCGCCTTCTGATTGGCCATTTCGAAACAGGCGGCGGCGAAGCGCGGGGGCCCTGAGGCCCAGGCCGCGGCGGCAGCCGCGGAGGCGCGGCGGTTGGTCAGGGGCGTGTCAGCCGGCACAGATTGAGCCGAGATGTCGCCTCGCGAGCAGCAGTGACCCTCCGGTGCCTGGACTGGTGAGTACTTTCTTGCTTATTTTCTCTTTTCCTTACGAACTTTTCTTCGCCTTCTCGGGATGGGGGGGGAGTCTCGAGCTTCAGCCTGAGGGCTCAAGGAACCCACCCACCCACCCAGCGCTCTGCGGGGGTCGAGCGGAGGTTTGGTTGGGTCCGCGAGCTGTGGAATTCAAAACGTCCTGCGATTGGTCGGCTGCGGGAGTCGCGCGCTCTGATTGGCCCCTGGGGCCGTCAGGGTGACGTTAAGCCTGCCTTCGCCTTCACACCCTGGTGGGGTGAGCCGGGCAACAGGTGCGGGGAAAGCGGTGGGGGCGCCGCCGGTGCGAGCGCGTTGGGCCTGGAGCGCCTGCCCGCCCTGCCTTGGAATCCAAAGAGGGAGCAGAGCCGGAGGCCAGTACAGGGGCTCCCTCCTTCCCCCTAGCTCTGGGACGGTCCCTGGGTTCCTCGCTTTGCCACCTCTTAGCTGGTCTCGCTCTCCGGTCTGTGCAGGACGCAGATCTTTCCTGCACGTACAGACCTAGGGAGCAGAAGCGGAGACCCTGCGCTGCGCCCCCACCCCACCCCACCGTCCCCGCACCCCTCCGGCTGGAGGACTGCATCGGGAGAGGCGTGCAGATGGCCCTGGGAGTCGGAGGAAGATTTGGGAGCACCTGCGTCTTTAGACAGCCACGCGACTCCTTCCTACTGTTTTCAAGCTAGGGCTTTAAACCTTGTCCGTTTAGAATGACTCGTGGTAGCAACACGGCAAGGGAGCTGATCCAGTCGTCACTCAAGGACGAGATAGTTTGTTTCTTTCAGGCAGGGACCAGGGCAGAGCTTGGGTTTTTGCCTGCTTGGGTGGAGAGCAGTGGTAGCCACTCTGAGAAGATGGGCAGTTTGTGAACGGCTGTTTCTGACCACCTCTGTCACCCGCGGGATTAGGAATTGGAGTTCTCAGCACGGCAGGTTCCCTTTAGGAAGAGCTTGCTACTGTTTCAAGCGACAAAGCGGAAGCTCCAGCGAGAATGTTCCGACATGGATTATGTCACATGCTGTTCCTCCGACTCCGTTTCAAAAACTCATTGAAACTAACTGGCAGTGGGCGTGCCTGCTAGTTTGACGTTATTGAAGTAACAGCAGCGTTTCTTTTTTAGCATGGTAGAGTGACTGCTAAGCTTGTGGGCTCTGCAGTCAGACCTTACCGTGTGACGTGAGGGAAATGGTTTAATCTTTCTAAACTTGAATTACCTAATCCGTAAAGGAAGGGTAATAATAGTTCCTACTTTATTGATGAGAGAGTTGTGAGGATTAAATAAAATAATCCATATAACTAGCACAGCGCCTGAGTCATAGCTCTTATTACTGCTCCACTGTTTAATGTCTTAAAAGTTGCAAGCTCTCAGCAAAGGGTGGGGAGAAGCAGAAGGAGAAGGCAGCCTCAGGGGTTATCATTCATTGAATAGATAGCCCCACATGGAAAGCACTTAGAACAGTGCCCAGCACTGTGGTAAACTCATTGGTTGCTATTTATCCCACATAGTATTACCTGGAATGTGCCAGGTGCTGTGTTCTGAATGCCTGCTTACATCGTTCCTAAACCTCTTAGTCATCCTGCAGTGTAGCTGGTGTTATCTCCATTTTCTAGAGGAGGAAAGCAAAGTTCAGCGAAAGGAATAACTTTTGAAGGTCCACCTGGCGTCCAGTCTGGACTGCCTCACTCCAGCATTCAGGCTGTTTTCCGTGTGGCGCCACTTCCGCATTACATTCCTAACATTAAGCAACTTCCCTGCACTGGAGTGTTTGTACGGCTCAGCTTCATTTCTGCTGTGGATGTGGGCTGATTTTGAATACTTTATGAATGAACAAATCGTGAGGTCACTCGTGATGATGAATCCAAGTGTGTGAGAAGAGAGTGATGTCCTCAGTAGACATGCTATTAGTAAAAGCGAACTTATGTCTAGAGAATTGGTCAGTTCAGAAGTAACGTTTCTTAATTTATACATTTTCTGTACCTCCATTTAGAGATAAAGGAAAGTTTCAGCTATTTCATTTTTAAAACTATTGATGAGAAAAGAATTAGTAAGTTAGTGTACACTTTTATTATATTTTGCTTTCTTGCAGTAATATGTGGGCGTATTTTACTTATTCCTTACTACTTTCCATACTTTGATATTAGTTATACTTTTATATACCTAATGATCTATGTGATGTACATAGAATGTGAGAAAACAAGAAACTTGATACTGTCAGCCAGTTTATCTTGCATTGAGTTTTCTTATTTTTAATTGGAATTTAATTTCATAGAGAAATGCTTCAGAAGTATTCTATTTTACACATATGCTCTCTCCATCACATAAAAAGAATCTCCAGAAAGTTCGTGGAAAATGCACATTGTGAAAAAGCTATATGTGAATTTCAGGTTTTTTGTGTGTGTGTGTGTGGATGTACCAAAATAAATATGTTTTTCCCACAGCTTTTGAAGTGCCTTCATCCTGTTCTACAGGTTGCTTTGGTTCACAGAATGTATAATAAACCTCTTTTTATATCGGTGGACATAGTTCTGTTTTATTCTTTCAAGTGGCTGAGTGTGTCCACTGTGTGAAAGACCTATACATTATATGTATAATTTTCTGTAAATGGACATTTACAAATTATTTGTACATTTCTTTATATTTGTGTATGTGTTTTCTATATAGTCCTTTAGCCTATCATATGTAAAGGAAAACTGGTTTTAAGTTATTTAAAAACATGTTTTGTATCCCACAAAATTTTATGCCAAAGCTTAAAATTCTATCCAAGATTAAATTAAGTTGACTCTCTCCCAGATATTGCAAGATGAAAATTTCAAATAAAGCAAAACTTCGCAACAGATAAAGTCCCTCTATTTTGTGAATAGCATGTTGTGTTTCATTAAACTGTAAAAATCTTGTTCTTTATCTAAAAGTCTTCATCCACTGTAGAAACTGCTTTTTCCTTAAATGAATATACCATAGGTTTATGTCATTATCATTTCCTATTCCCTCTAGTGACTTATGCAAAGATTATATTTAGGAGTAGTCTTAGTACTAATTTTAACATTGAGTTTTACAAAGAAGTAGAAGAAATGTTGCTCCCTTAAGGATCTTATTTTAAAAAGTATAGAGTGCAGTAAAATAGAAATATGTCATATCCTACTGTAGAATCTTTATTGAGGAGATGGCTCAGGGGATACTTTTGGAAGAACTGAACCTGAAGGATGAATAGAAGTGAGTCTGAAAAGAGGAGGAGGAAGAATGTGCAGAGATCCAGAGGTGAAGGAGCATGGTCTCCACAGGTCTAGAAAAACTTCAGCATTGGTAGGCCAGCGCTGTGGCGCAGCGGGTTAACACCCTGGCCCAAAGCGCCGGCATCCCATACGGGTGTCGGCATATGAAACCCGGCTGCTCCTCTGACAATCAAACTCCCTGCTATGGCCTGAGAAAGCAGTACAAGATGGCCCAAGTCCTTGGGTCCCTGCATCCACGTGGGAGACCCAGAAGAGGCTCCTGGCTGTAGGCTTCGGATCGGCACAGCTCTGGCCTTTGCAGCCAATTGGGGAGTGAACCAGTGGATGGAAGACCTCTCTCTCTCTCTTTGCCTCTCCTCTCTCTGTGTAATTCTGACTTTCAAATAAATAAATCTTTTTTTTTTTTTTAAGAAAACTTCAATATGGTAAGAACATAAGGATCAAGAGAGGAGATTTTTTATTATCTTCCTTAGGTTTGAGCTTTATCCTGAAGGCATTGGAGAGCCATTAGTGGTTTTAAACAGGGGAGTAGTAAATGTGCTTAGAGAGTTTGAGAAGGATTGCTTTGGCTGTAGTACATGAAGAACAGGTTAGGAGGCTTGCAGAACTGGAGCAAAGATGTTGATGGCTTGAGCTAGAGGAGCAGTGATAGGTATTGGAGATAAAATTTGGAGCTAGAAGCAACTAGAGTGGTTGATTATACTGGCTGAGGAGAGATAAGCAGTAGGAGGGGTGGACATGTGAGAAAGGAAGAATCAAGGATGGTGTTGGTGTTTTCTCTTAAGACAGTAAGCACAGGAACCTTTGTGAAGGTTTAAATGGTGGATCTACAAAGTCAGGGCCATTTGAGATGGTGGTGACCATGATCCTGATGGCACACACAGAGCTCTCAGGATGAGTTTTGCCTATCAGTTTTACCTCTGATGTTTGTTGTTTTTGTTTTGCTTTAGCTTGCTATTTGCAACTGGTGCCCTTTTCCTCCTTGCTTTAACATATCCGGCTTCTAATATTCTGGGCACATACTATTTTCTAGATCAAACATCCTGACCCTCTGAGCAAACCTTCCTTTTTTTCACTTTTGTTGTGTATTAGTTTCTAATCATGGCAATAAGAAATTACCAGGAACCTAGTGCCTAGAACAACACACACTTATTATCTTAGAGACTGAGGTCAGAAGTCAGAGTTTTAATGGCACTAAAAACGGTGTCAGCAGGGCTGTGCTCCTTCTGGAGCCTCTTGGAGAGGGCCCATTTCTCTGTTTTTTTTTTTTTTTTTTTTTTTTTTTCCCCAGCTTTTCAAGGGTACCTGCATTTCTCAGCCCTTCTTCTTCCCAGCCAGCTGTGCTGCGCCTCCGCTCTCTTTCTCTCCATCTTCCACCGTGACATCTCCTTCTCTCTCTATGCTTCAGCCTTCACACTGCCTTCTCTGGCTGACATTTCTGCATCCCTCTTCTGTGAGGGCTTTTGTGATTACCTTGGGCCCACCTGGCTAGTTTCTCATTTCAAGGCCCTTCATTGGACCAATCTGCAAGATCCCTTTTGCCCGTGTATTAGCTTTTCATTCCTACAATAAAATACTTTATTTTTGTAAAGAAAATGACTTTATATTGATTCACAGTTCTGGAGGTGCAAGGTGCAAAGGCCTCATCTGGCAGCGACCTCACTGGACAGTGGCATTCTTGCTGGCAGAGTCCTGAGGTGGCACAGAGCATCAAGTGATATTCTTCACTGTGTCTTTTGCCTAAGTCACCCCGAAAGGGGGGTGGATAAATGCTTGTTGAACAATTGAATGTTTGTTACATGATAAAGGTAATAGCCTGAACAATGATATAGCCCCCAAATAAGCAAAACAGAGGACATTGAGGAGATAGGCTGAATGGAGCCCAGGGCCTCTGTTAGACAAATTTCTGAAGGATTAACCAGCAGTGAGGTTAAGTCACAGACTCTGAGTTATGATGTATCTGAATATCCTCACAATTATGGTATGGGTATTTTAAAGCTTTTACTTTTATTTTTAAAAAAGCAATTTATTTTATTTACTTGAAAGGCAGAGTGGCAGAGAGAGGGAGAGAGAGAGAGAGATCTTCCATCTGCTGGTTTAATCCCCAGATGGCCACAACAGCTGAGACTGGGCCAGGCCAGAGCCAGGAGTCTGGAACTCCACTCACATCTCCTGCAAGGGTTGCAGGGCCCAGGCATTTGGGCCATCTTCTGCTGCCTTCTCAGGCACATTACCAGGGAGCTGGATTGGAAGTGGAGCAGCCATGACTTGAACTATTACCCTGATATGGTATCCAGCATTGTAGTTGGTGGCTAAACCTGCTGTACCACAATATCGGCCCTTTTACTTTCATTTATATTTTATGTTAGTAAGAGAAACTTTATGCTTAATGATGTTCAAGTATTAGCCTTTTTAATATTTTTATAATTTGATAAATTATATTAAATGAACTATGATTAGGTCTCAGTATTAATAATAACTCATTTGTTAAGTGCTAGTGATATGTCAGTTATTTTATCTGTGACATCTCATTTCATTTTTTCAACAGCCATATGAGGGGAGGTGGTGAGATACCGTTTTACAGATGAGAACATGGAGTCTCATAGAGGTTAACTACCTAGTATATGCTGGAGCTGGAATTCACACCAAATGTATCTGATACTTTCTACTACCACAGTGCTGTCTTTATGGTGAGTTATGTTAGTAATCCTTAAAAAACATGTGAAATATGTTTGGTATAAGTATAGCATTGCTCTTTTCTTTGTTAGGCAATTAGGAAATAGTCAACTCCAAATTATAAAGCTGAGAAACATTTCCTTTTCTGAATAAATCAAAAAGGATATGTCCTTCAGCTGCTTTTCTGAATGAAACATTAGCTCTGCTGAATTATCTTTTGATGTGCAGATGGGCTTGTGGACAAGTGTGGTGATTGGTGTGCTCTCACCACCGTCCAGAAGTGAAACACTACTGGTTTAGGTGAAAGGCCCTGTGCATTCCTCCCCGTCCTGTCTTCCTCCCTCTCCTCTCCTAAGTGGCAACCGTTATCTGGACATTGGAACGCTGGCATTTCGCTCACCCTGGCAGCTTATTTATCTTGGCAGTGATCTAGTGACTGCTGAAGGGAAGTGTGAACATTTAATGTTATTCTTTTTCTAAAGAAACTTACTTTATGTTTTTGCTTCTCTTCCTGGTTTTTGCTTCTCTTCCCCAGATTAGTCTCAGCACTAATACTTTGAGCTATCCCCATCCTATCTCTTAGAATGAGAGAGGAGTGAAAATATACTCTGTAATAGAACTTGTAGCTAAGGGACCAAGAATCAATTCAGCAGGTTGACTTTTTCCCCTGTTATGATTGAATTCAAATTGGAATGAATGGGGCTGGCGCTGTGGCGCAATGGGTTAATGCCCTGGCCTGAAGTGCCAGCATCACTGGGTGCTGGTTCGAGACCCGGCTGCTCCACTTCTGATCCAGCTCTCTGCTGTGGCCTGGGAAAGCAGTAGAAGATGGCCCAAGTCCTTGGGCCCTTGCACCCATGTAGGAGACCCGGAAGAAGCTCCTGGCTCCTGGCTTTGGATCGACACAGCTCTGGCCATTGTGGCCAATTGGGGAGTGAACCAGTGGAATGGAAGACCTCTCTCTCTCTCTCTCTCTTTTTGCCTCTCCTTCTCTCTCTATGTTACTCTGACTTTCAAATAAATAAATAAATCTTTTTAAAAAATTGGAATGAACAACCTGCCACAGATAATCTTGAGCACCTCATGACCGAAATAGTTTGAGTGGGTTAGGCCTATAATCTGGTCATGTTTTAGGTAGCTGAACACTTTCTGTGTTTCTAACATTTTATCTAGATTTTTTTTACATTTATTTATTAAGGATTGTATTTATTTATTTGAGAGGTAGAGTTACAGAAAGAGAGAGGGAGAGACAGAAAATAGAATTTTCTGTCTGCTGTTGCACTCCCCAAATGGTTGCCATGGCCAGAGCTGGGCAGATCTAAAACCAGGAGCCAAAGTACAGGGACCCAAGGACTTGGGCCATCTTTCACTGCTTTCCCAGGCCATCAGCAGAGAGCTGGATTGAAAGAGGAGCAGCTGGGACACGAACTGGCGCCCATATGGGATCCTGGCACTGCAGGTGGAGGCTTAGCCTACTACCCTACAGCACCAGTCCCCTTTTATTTATTTTTAAAAAGAAATTTCTGATTTATTTTCATTTTATTTGAAAGGCAGAGAGACAGTTCACCCTCCAAAAGTTCACAGCAACTGGGCTGAGTGAGGCCAAAGTCAGGAACTAGAAACTCAATCCAGGTCTTCCACAGGGGTGGCAGAGACCCAGTTACTTAAGTCATCACCTGCTGCCTCTGAGAGAGTGTGTATTAGCAGGAAGCTGGATTTGGAAGTGGAGCTGACATGTAAACCTAGGCACTCTGATGTGCAGGTGACACGAGTAGTATTTTTTTTTTTAAAGATTTATTTATTTATTTGAAAGGCAGAGTTACAGAGAGGCAGAGATAGAGAGGTCTTCCATCTGCTGGTTCACTGGCCAGATGGCTGCAATGGCTGGAGCTGTGCCGATCTGAAGCCAGGAGCCAGGAGCCAGGAGCCAGGAGCCAGGAGCCAGGAGCCAGGAGCTTCTTCCGGGTTCCTGTGTAGGTGCAAGAGTCCAAGCACCTGGGCCATCTTCCACTGCTTTCTCAGGCCATAGCAGAGGGCTGAATCGGAAGTGGAGCAGTCAGGATTCAAACCAGCATCCATATGGGATGTAGGCACTGTAGGTGGAAGCTTTACCGACTACAGCACAGCACCGGCACCACAAGTAGTATCTTAACTGCTGTTCAATGTCCACTTCCCCCAGCCCCCAAGATTTTCAAAGTTCAGTATGGTATGTATTCTTATGATCTGTGCATTAATTTGTCTTGTGATAGATTCCCAGCAAAGTTGTGGATTCCGTCACATGAGAGATCAGTTTTTGCCCCAGTCTAAGGGAAAAGACTCAAGTTGGCAAAGAATTAAAGTAAGTTTTTCTAGGAAGACAGAAAAACCTAAGGCAAAAAAGTTGCTGATTAAGATAAGGTTCTGAAAGTAAGGTGTTACAGTTCAGGATAATTGGTTTATATAAAAAAAAAATAGAGATTGCGACTTTTAGGAAAATAAAGAAAAGAGGGAAATATTACATTGAATGAGAAGCAAGAGCTGTAAATGTGACCAGATCAGAGGCTGTGCTACTAGGCAGCTACTCTTGGGTCATTTGCCTAAAACAAAAAAAAAATAGTTTCAAAGAGAGTAGTGAATGACTGGAAACTGTCAAAAGTTGGCTGTTAGTGTCTGGAGCATAGTGAGTACTCGTTAATTAATTGATGATTGACTAACACAGTCTTAACAGTTTATGAAACTTTTCCAAAAAGTTTATGTTCATGTCCATAATAGTTCTTCATATGTGAAGATACATTTTACTTATCTGAGTACCATTTTATCAAATAATTTCTTTTTAAAGGTAATCCAAATGATTGTTTTTATCATCTTACAAAGTAGTTATTTTTATTACACAAGAATGATTTGAAAAAAGTTATATATGATTCTTTTTATAAAGTTTAGTGTCCAGATGTTGAACACAAGTTCTTCATTTCTTTCATAAAAATAATTTTGTTAAATTTTCTATAAAATGCAAGTACTGAACATTCTTGTGATAGCTTCTTTGTGAATGTGTCAGTGTTCCTGATTTGCGCATGCCTTATAATTTAGGCTTTCTTTTGTTTGGGGTTGGCAGTTCCAACTGTTAAAGCTCTTGTCTGATTCTGTGGAACTCCATTTTAATGGGAGCAGCTTCTTTGCTGAATTTTTAAAAAATGGTCTCGGAAGCTTCTTACTGTGGATCTTTGTTGAGGACAAAGGATTATTTATGCTAAAGGAAAATGTATTCCCCACTGAATGAGCTCGTGGGAAGGATAACAAGCTCATTAATAATGCTCACTTGTACTTTGGCCTTTTGCTGTGGCAGAAAGAAGGAAAAATTACATCAAAAAGGACATTCTGTTGTCTTTTGCCTTCCTGCAAAGAAAATGTGGTATAATATTAGGCTCTTTAGTTCAGTTTAGCTCAGGTTCAACTTTGGTATCAGAAGAAATATTCCTGAAAGGAAAGGGATAGATGTAGTTGCTGCTGTGTATCAGGTATGTCCATTGAAACTTAGAAAATATTTTTTGTTTGGGAATTGCTAGTCTTATTATGTTGCTGTTAGCAATTAAAAATGCTAGTTTTATTATGTTGCTATTAGCAATTAAAAATCCTCGAACTTATATGGCCTGTATAATTTTTAAATTTTAAAGGGTTTTTAAATTCTTCATTTTTTTCCCCTTGAAAGTACATTGGTTACTTTTATTAACCTGGTTATTTTCTCCTTGTAGATTTCAAGAATAAAACTTCCGAGCTAAGATTGGTGTTTCTTTTGGATTTTGCCTTTGAAAAATTATTACAGAAAAACATTGAGTAGTTTTTTCCACAGTTAAATATATTTCTATGTTTATGACCTTATTGTGTAGTAGAAGAAACTTTTGGTTAAACTTGTAAATGTTTACAAAGTCTAGGTGACTTCTATGAAGGTTAGATACTTGTGATATCATTTGTTGTGGTATTTATATTATTATATTTACAAGGGAACATAAAATTCTTAAAGACCTTTTATTGTTAATTTTATTTTATTAGCTAAATGCTTCAAGAATTACTATGATACTAGTGCCAGAAAACTACATATTAAAGTGTATTTTAGGTTTTCCTCTTTTAAATGAGGAGTGGCTTTTATGAAACAAGAAGCCAGGAAGGATTATTGAATTCTCTTATAGTCTAACCATTCCAACTAGAAGAAAAAGTTTTAGATTTTCAGTAACACAGGAGAACACAGCACATTTCCAATTTTTGTGATTTGGGTGTTTTAAGAAGTAGGAAAATTGCCATTGACTATGAATTATTTTTTTTCTGTTTTCAGAAAAGCAACAAAGGAACTACATCAATATAGATGGCCATGCAGCCTGCAATTCAAGTAAGTGATTTATTGGAGAAAAAGATGCATTTAAATTTTGGGATGAATATAATTGAATTATAATCAATAAAATACTAAATTATTACACAATAATTTTATTATGCTAGTTTTTTAAACATCATATTTTAATAACAAGGAGACTACATTTTGACTTTCTAGTTCTGAAAAGATTTTAATTGCAAGCTTTTTTTTATACTGAGTATTTGTAAGAATTGGGTTGGGAGAATTCTTATTTTTCATACCAGCCTTGAGAAAGAATTGGAATATTTTGTAGTTTCCTCCTCTTTATGGCTAAATGAGCTTCTGGGGAAAACATGTGCAAATTTGTTTCATTTTGGTTTTCTGTTTTTTTAGATAATGTGCATGTAGTCAGCGCACATATGTGACTAGGCATTAAACTTTTTAAAGAATGATATGTGTGTGTGTGTGTGTGTGTGTGTGTTTTGGTAGGGGGAAACATGCAGTAGGTAATGAGACAAACCAGAATAATCCTAATTTTGAATGATTTCCAGAGTGGGTATTTGCTATATAATTCTTATATCCTTTTAAGTGTTCTTTCTTTTGATATAAATAAACATGATTATTAATTTAATAATAAACAATTTTAATTAATAATTAACTTAAATAAATTGAATATTAAAGGTCTACCTAGAAAGATGCAAGCACCTAACAGTAAAATTTCTCCTGGAAAGTGAGAATGTTAGAGTCAATCAGATTTCAGTTCTAATTCTAGTTCTGCTACTCTTGGCTGTGAGATTCTGGCAAGTTATTTTACCTCTTCAAACCTCTGCTTCCTTTTCTTTAAGGTGGTGCAGGGTAGTTGTGAAGAATCAGTGAAATAACATGTTCCAAGGTCCTCCCAGAATTTATGTTGTCTAAGAAGCACATTAGAAGTTTGTTGTGGGGCCGGCAATGTGGCGTAGTGAAAAGCTGCTGCTGGCATCACATACGGGTGCCAATTCGTGTCCTGGCTGCTCCACTTCTGAACTAGCTCCCTGCTAATAGCCTAGGAGAGCAGCGGAGGATGGCCCAAGTACTTGGGCCCCTGACACCCACATGGGAGATCTGGATAAAGCTCCTGGCCCCTGGAATTAGCTTGGACCAGCACTGGCTCTTGCGGCTATCTGGGGAGTGAAGGAGCAGATGGAGAATGTCTCTCTCTGTCTCCCTCTTTCTCTGTAATTCTGACTTTCAAAATAAATAAATAAATCTTTTTTAAAGAAAAAAAGTTTGTCATATGGTTGGTAAACCTAAATTATATAGATGTGGGGCCTATGCTGTGGCATAGTGGATAAAGCTGCTGCCTACTGTGCCAGCATCCCATATGGGTGCCCGTTTGAGTCCCTGCTGCTCCATTTCCAATCCCGCTCTCTGATGTGGCCTAGGAAGGTAGTAGAAGATGGCCCAAGTGCATGGGCCCCTGCACCCATGTCGGGGACCTGGAGGAGGCTCCTGGCTCTTGGCTTTGGATCAGCTCAGCTCTGACTGTTGTGGCCATCTGGAGAGTGAACCAGAGAATGGAAGACCTCTCTCTCTCTCTTTCTGACTCTGACTCTCTGTAACAACTCTGCCTTTCAAATAAATAATTTTTAAAAAAATTATCTAGATGTAAAACTGGAAAAGAAAGAGGGCTTATCAGAACAGTGGATGACAGGCTAAAGAAGGAGCATTTGTTTATCAAATGGTTAGGAACATCCCTGAATGTGTTGTTGCTTTTACACTTTCCTATGCTGTGTAGCTCTACTGTTCTCCCCTGTCAAAAAAGAGCTCCATCACGCTGTGTTTGTTTTGGGACTTGGGAGTACACAACAGCCGCCCAGAAGCTCATATTTTTTACTGTAGGCCCTCTCTCCTCCACTGTTAGTATGCTCAGTAACTCTTCATTACTTCAGACATTTTTATCCACATCTCAAACTGTCATTAGTTTCTTATTGATCACCATTTCTTAATTCCTTATTGAGTGTTTTTTTAATCACTGCCACACTGACCGTGCTAAAACTCATTAATATTTCTTAATTTTGTGATTCTTTTCATAGTTTTATCTTAAGGCTCCACAAAATCTCCTCTGGTCTAGATATACTGAACCATCTTCATTGGGTGTTCACCAAGAATAGTCTTGATATCTCCCATGGAGATTTTTGCTTTTCTCCCTGCTGAATATCAGAACTCTCCAGGACTTTCACCTTTTTCTCTGCTAACTATTAGACATTTATATTCATAAGTGCCTTTCACAGGGGATACATCTAGCAAATAGCTGTTATCAATTAATTTCTTATTAATTTAATATAGTAAGACAATTCATGCCCTTCTTCTGTGTCTCTCATTCTGATTAATCGATAAACAACCTAAAAGTTGATGTACAATAGTTCTTAACTTCTTTTGAATCATGACCCTTTGAGAATCTGATAAAAGCTACAAACATTGTCCCTGAGGAAATGTCAACTTGCACTTAGTAATAAAATTTTCCTTAAATGGAAACTAGTTTATATACCTAAGTTCATCTATAGACTGGCTATGCATAAGAATTTCTGCAATATAACAGTTTTTGGCATGTTTTAGAATAACTTTTACATAGTTTTTGCTATTAACATTAATATGCTATTGACTAGCCCAGGTTATTATAGTCTTCTGGTTATAATAATAGGAAAATCTAACATGTACTCTTCTCTCTAACATAGCAAAAAGTAACAATGACTTTTGTTAATGCTAACTTCTCCATTTTCACATGTAACTCTTTCAGAACCACCCTCCTAACACATGCTTCTCTTTCCTTGCCAAGCATATGTACCTGCTCTTCCCTTTTCTGCCTTAGCAAAATGGTTAATGGACAAATAGCATTTACCATTGGTTGTATAAGACATCAGGGTCTGACCCATTACACAAGGTTGTCCCCATGTGTGGTTGACCTCTCACCTCGCTCAGGCTCTGACTCTTCATTTCAAGCCACTCCCCGCCCTCTTGGAAAACCTCCTTTTCACATCACTTGGGCTCTAAAAATATCCTTCCTGAGTTGTTTAGGATGGGGACGGACAAGGGAGGAGTATTTTTATCTTTTTTAAAAAGTGACTCGAGGCCGGCGCCGTGGCTCAATAGGCTAATCCTCCACCTTGCGGCGCCGGCACACCGGGTTCTAGTCCTGGTCGGGGCGCCAGATTCTGTCCCGGTTGCCCCTCTTCCAGGCCAGCTCTCTGCTATGGCCAGGGAGTGCAGTGGAGGATGGCCCAGGTGCTTGGGCACTGCACCCCATGGGAGACCAGGAAAAGCACCTGGATCCTGGCTCCTGCCATCGGATCAGCGCGGTGCGCCGGCTGCAGCGGCGGCCATTGGAGGGTGAACCAACGGCAAAGGAAGACCTTTCTCTGTCTGTCTCTCTCACTCTCTCACTATCCACTCTGCCTGTCAAAAAAAATAAAAAAAAAATAAAAATAAAAAAAAAAAAGTGACTCGATAATGACATGATTGCTTCTTTCACAACTTGAAGAATTGAATATGACATTTTCTATAAGTACTCATATAGTTGTATTTTAAATTTTACAAGCTTTGATAGTATGCTTATGTCAGTTTTTACTCTCAACTAGGAGATGGCCTGATAGTGGTAAATATTTTAGGCTTTGCCAGCCAATAGGCAAAATTGAGACTATTTAAATAGGTACTTTTGTAACAACCATCTTAAAATGTAAAGACCATTATTAGCTTGTGTGCTAAACGAAGGCATGTGACTGAATAGAGTCAGCTTCATGGACTGTGTGGCAAACTACATAGTTTTAAGTCAGAATAGAAATTCTTCTTTTAAAGATAACACTGTTAGTATTTGAAGTTTACAAAATATAATTTATGTTTTTATGCATACATTTATCCACTCATTCAATAAATGTTTATTGAATCTCTGATACCTGCTAGGCCCAATGCCAGCTGTTATGAAGATGTATCTTTTAAGGCAAGGAGTCATAATCCACTTTATAATTAGAATGCTGAGACACTTGTGAAGTATGAGAACTTGTTAAGCTTACTGTGCTCACAAGTGAAGGCAAAATAATCTTGAATTGTTTTTTCTTGGCTCAATAGTAGAATCCATTCATTAATTAGGGGTTCATGTAAATTGACCACAGTGTTGAATATTGACAACATCTCAAGTATAGGAACATGTCAAGGGCTAATAGTGTACTTCTAAATAATATGTTTTCTGTGGTTTGCTGTAGTTTATATATATAGGGAGATTATACTTCATTATTTAAATGTAGATGTGAATTACTATGACTTTTAGTATAAGGCTGCATTCATTCAGTTGATCGGCATTTTCTTTAGGTATGGTTTGGAGAAGATCTGCCGTTAAGTCCAAGGAATCCTCTGACTCCCAGACATGGACCAGGATTGGCTGATGTTTGTCAATATGATGAGTGGATAGCTGTGAGGCATGAAGCTACTCTGTTGCCTATGCAAGAAGATCTGTCAATCTGGTTGTCTGGTTTGTTAGGTAAGGCTGGCAGAGATATCCAAAACTGTATTCTCTTGTTCCATAAATATTTACTGAGAGCCTTACTCTTTGTTGACAAGTAGTTGTTCTAGATGCCAGAGTACTGTGATTCTGTAGCAAATGAAATATTCAGTGTTCCCATTGTCACCAAGCGTGCAGTCCAGTTGGGGAGGTACTGTGATTCACCTTGAAACTTGGGTCTTAAATAGTAGGAAATTTGAAGTTTAACTGAAGATATCAGTATGTTTTGAATAAGCAATATTTTCATTGTTAATATTAAATAGTAGTTTTTTAGAAGTATATAGGCTTCATTTTATTTTGTTTTGTTTCACTGACCAGTAAATCTCTTACAGGCATGAGGTTCCTTACGAGTTATATATATATACTAGTAAAATGATGACTATTTCTGAGGCACTGAGGGCTGGGGACATATGAAACCTAGGAGGAAATGCCAGGTTGGAGAATGTCTGGCATTATATTTTTTACTCATTAGATATTTTGTTCAATGCTCTGAACTTTCTCCCTAGAAAAAATACACTTTATTTTTAACTTTTATTTAATAAACATAAATTTCCAAAGTACAGCTTTTGGATTATAGCGGCTCCCCCCCGCCATAACCACCCTCCCACCCGCAACCATCCCATCTCCCACTCCCTCTCCCATCCCATTCTTCATCAAGATTCATTTTCAATTATCTTTATATGCAGAAGATCAATTTAGTATATACTAAGTAAAGATTTCAATGATTTGCACCCTTTAAATACAGAATTTCATGTAGCATTCCAGTGTTTTCATGAAAAGATATATAGCCTAAAGATCTTTTTTTGTCCTCTGAGGATAATTAAACAAATACCCAACATTCACTGTAGTTGTGTGATATCAGTGTGGGATTTGGATCATTTTTATAGTTTATTATGTTGGGGCTGGCACTGTGGCACAGCGGGTTAACACCCTGGCCTGAAGCGCCAGCATTCCATATAGGTGCCGGTTTGAGACCCGGCTGCTCCACTTCCCATCCAGCTCTCTGTTGTGGCCTGGGAAAGCAGTGGAGGATGGCCCAAGTCCTTGGGTCCCTGCACCCGCATGGGAGACCTGAAAGAAGCTCCTGGCTCCTGGCTTTGGATCGGCGCAGCTCCGTCTGTTACGGCCAATTGGGGAGTGAACCATCAGATGGAAGAACTCTTTCTCTCTCTCTCTCTCTCTCTCTGCCTCTCTTCTCTCTGTATAACTCTGACTTTCAAATAAATAAATAAATATTTTTTAAAAATATAGTTTATTATGTGACAACAATGCTTTTAAAAAGGCATTTTAGAGGTGTTAAGTTGGTTATTGGCTATGGTATTATCTTTAATTTTTAAATTATAAACAAAGCCTATTTTATTTGTAGACGTTTTGTGTCAGCAATATTAATATTCAGTGTATTTATTTTGTTTTGAATGAATGTCAGTTTTCTTTAGTTTTTTTCAATACCACATCTCAGATTTTTTTTCCATTCTCTCATCTAGCTTGAAATTATTTGCCGTGTTAATTGTACCTTCTAGAGTGGATATTTGGAGTCTGAGTTTATATTTTTCTAGTGTTTGAACTGTAATCTGTTTCCATTTAATTAAATTTTAATCATATTGTTTGAATTTACTGTTTCTAGAAAAATGTTAACTTTGAAACATATTTGTAGGTATAGAAGTTAAGGCGGAGAGCTTATTGGAAGAACTTGATAATGGAGTACTGTTGTGCCAACTGATTGACATTCTTCAAAACATGGTGAAAACATGTAGCGCTGAAGAACCAGAGGTAAGTAAATGTCTGGTAGTGGTGGTTTTATAACTTGGTACATATTAATTTGTTTATGTCCATTTCTTGCCTCTCTGAGGTTGTAAACTTCCACCTGACTGTGACAATTTGAGTAATTTAACATTTTTTAGCTAGATCTGGGAAAATGTCTTCCTTTGTAAAATGAAGGTATTAACATTTACCTTGAGGGAGTTAACTGCAAGGGTTTTCCAAAACTAAATGAGATATCTGATTTATTTTCCCTTTTTGTAATGATTATGTATTATGTATTCAATGAAAAAGGTATTTTAGTTCTGGAAAATAATAGCAGCAGGAATAATATACAAGGACCGGACAGTAGCGGTTTATTTCCAGGGAGCTAGAGGAGCTGAAGGGTAGAGGTGAGAAAGACATTGTGCTCTGCAGTACCTTCTGCATTTAAAAATAATCATATTCATGAGTTGCTTATTCAGGCAAAAATTTAAATATAAAGAATCCTCAGTAAGATTACCTAAATACTTGGACCATATGATAAAAAATTAGGATTCTGTGAAATGTGAACCATCGGTTTTCAAAAGACTTGTATGAAAATGGGCAACTGTTTCCTTATTTGATAGTCTCCTGGAGAAATTCAGAACATCCTTATGAATATGCATATAAGGAAATAAACAAACATGAGTATGGCTGGTAACTTTTAACACAGCAGTAATTTTGTGTTTGTATTGAACTGTATGTGCAGAGTTATACTATAGAGATGTGCTTTGAAATTATTAAACTGGTTTTTTTTCAATTAAGATTCTTGTGTTATTTAAAATAGAAAGAGATTAGAGGTGTTTGATGCTGCTGCTGATTTTGTTTGTTTAAGATTATTTTCCTAGGAAATATTTTCTGGAATGTACTTCAAAGCATAGTAAACTTAAATATTTTTGAAGGTGGTTTTCTCTTAAAGTTAGATTTTTTTTTAGTTAGATTTAATGCATTGAACACTTACTTAGAAATATTCAAATATTTAATGAAAATATCTTTGATGCCTTTTTGAAATTATTCCATTTTCTTTTCCAGAAATTTCCATTGAGAAAAGTGCCATGTAAGAAAGATGCTGCACCAGGTTCATTCTTTGCCAGAGACAATACTGCAAACTTTCTTCACTGGTGTAGGCATATTGGGGTTGATGAAACTTACCTCTTTGAATCTGAAGGTTTAGGTAAGTGTTATTATCATCACTGTTGTTGTTTTCCATGTTTATTAGATTTTTTTTATCCTTCACTTCTAATTTTTTTTTTCAAATAAAGACTCAAATGGCACATCTCATTTTCCTAGAATAACGTGTACTTTAAGTATATGTGAGAGGCAGGCAGTTGGTCTAGTGGTAAAGACACTAGTTGGGATGCCTGCTTCCTAGATTGTCTGGGTTTGAGTCACAGCTCCACTCCTGATTTCAAATCCCTGCTAATCTGCATCCTGGGAAGGAGCAGAGGTGATGGCTAAAGTATCTGGGTCCCTGACAACCCACGTGGGAAACCAGGATTGAGTTCCTATCTTCAGGTTTGGGGAGTGCATCCGTGGATGGGTTCCATTACTGTAGCTGCATCTCTCGCTGCATCACTCTCTCTCCCTCGCTGTATGCTCTGTGTCTGTTTCTGTCTTTTTCTCTCTCATTACCTCTCAATAAATAAAACATAACTTAAGAAAATATGAAACTATTACTAAATCAAATATATTTTGCTTTTTTTTTTATCATTAAAGAGTTTATTTAGAGTGCCCTAAAACTACTTCACTTCCTAAATGAGTTGGCTGCAGGAAGGTTCTGGACTAATGCCTTACTAATAATTAATGTTTTCATCAAGAATTACTCTACCAAGTTTAAATTACTCATAATTTCTCTTTAACTCAGTAATTATAGAAATAACAGAAGGCCAAATGAAGGGTACTTCCAGTGTTTAGGTTTCTCTTGTAAACAACAGCTGAAACTTGATTAACTAAATGGATTAATTTTTGACAATTAATTTTGAGACGTCATGCTCTACTGAAGAATTATTGACATTTTTTTCATTTGTTTAACTAAACAGAGGCATCTGCAGTGACTAGATGGTAGCTGTTTGATTTAAATTTTGTACTATATAAATTGACAAGCATTTATAAATGAGTGTGTGTATATATATATATATGATACTTAGATTCTGTAAAATGGAATTAAAAGATTAATATTTTGGTGCAAAAATTTTTGAAATCTGTACATACTAGTGATATTCACAAAGTTCATGAAAAATGTGTATTATGAAAAACTATGCATGGATTTCGAAACTTTTATTGCACCAAAATGAACTTATCTTACGATTTCATTTTTCCACAAACCTTTTGAAGAACCTTGTACAAATATATGTGTCCATAAACAGGCACACACACATACACACAGAATTTATAATGTTGTGATAGGAGCAGTAGCATAAATGGTGGGGGCTGTGAGAGTTGTCTTCCCCGTAGAGAGAAGTTTTATCACTAACATTGCTTAGAATTGCTGGTTCTTGGTGATAACAAAAAGCAAACTGACTTTTAGTTGGTTTTATCATAATCTTCAAATTCTGTAGTGCCAGTTTATACTCTTTTAACCTTCACTCAGGGTAAACTGTGACCACTGCTCCACATTTGAAATTCCTCTGGATTCTCCCATCCAACATGGATAAGGTGCTGTAGATTACTGTTCCATTCCTCAGTTTACACTTTGCCTTAAATCCAGGTGTGCTGATTATTATTGACAAGGTAGTTGATTTAATAGCACATTCAGCTTCTTGAGATCAAAGAGAAGAGGAAATGCTTTCCTGTAGTTTCTCTGTACTTTCTGTTTCTGAAAGGATATGATTATGTATTTCTCATTCTCAGTAAAGGACATCGTCTGAATGTCCTGAAGGTCACTGTAGGACTAACTAAAGCACTAAATAAAGTGCTACCAATGCCATAAATTTATTTCTAAATTGAACTGATGAACTGATGTTTTTACTCTATAAATGCCTTTTATTTATTTATTTTGTTTTGCAAGGAACTGAAAGTAATTTTAAGGAACAGATATACAATTTAAAGGTATTTCTAATGATTTAAAAAAAACAAGCTTGCAATTTCTTCATCTCAATTCCTTTATTGGCATGAATTATAAGCTCACATAGGCTTCTTCTTTATTTTAAGAGATTATACTTTGTGCTGGGGGTATACAATATATGCTAGTCATAAATCACAGAACATCTGTCATTTCTATCAAGGAGCCAGTGTACTTGCCATTCATCACATATTGCACTTATTGGATTAGAATTCACAAGTTTCCTAGAGTTTCTAACTCTAAGGACTGGAACAGACAGGAAGATGATCCGTAGCTACTATATTGGTGCATTTAGCACAGATTCTATGATCAGGTTTGTTTTTTTTTTCCCCTGAAAGAGCTCTGTTTATCTTTACCTTACAATTCCTTTTAGAATTCTTTTTACTTTTGTTTTTTAGATTGTTTTAAGATATATATTTTACTCTCTTAAATATCTTTAAGTATAGCACGTTTGCTTTTAAAATAGTGCTTAAAAATTAAGATATGCTACCCCAACATAAAATACATAGTTTAAAAATGTATGTTTCAGGCCAGCGCTGCAGCTCAATAGGCTAATCCTCCGCCTGCGGCGCTGGTACACTGGGTTCTAGTCCTGGTAGGGGCGCCGGATTCTGTCCCGGTTGCTCCTTTTCCAGTCCAGCTCTCTACTGTGGCCTGGGAGTGCAGTGGAGGATGGCCCAGGTGCTTGGGCCCTGCACCCGCATGGGAGACCAGGAGAAGCACCTGGCTCCTGGCTTTGGATCAGCGCAGTGTGCCGGCCGCAGCGCACGGGCCACAGTGGCCATTGGAGGGTGAACCAATGGTAAAGGAAGACCTTTCTCTCTGTCTCTCTCTCTCACTGTCCACTCTGCCTGTCAAAAATAAAAAAAAGAAATGTATGTTTCAGTGTTTTTTTTTTTAATAAATTCACTATATTGTATCATCATTACCACTTGATAATTCAAGTACATTTCTGTCACTTCCAACAGAAAATTCATGCCTATTAACAATTATTACAGGTACTCCCCTGGCTCTGGCAACTACCAACCTAATTTCTGTCTCTATGTGTCTGCATATTCTGGACATTTCATATAAATAGAATCATACATTGTACAGCCTTTGTGCCTGGCTCCTTCACTTAACATAATGGTTCATTTATGTTGTAGTATATAGCATCATTCCTTTTTTATTGCTGATGATATTTCATTGTATAGATATACCACATATTTTAAACCCATTCATCAGCTGGTAGATATTTGGGTCATTTCCACTTTCTGGCTATTATGAATAATGATTCTATGAACATTTTTATACAAGTTTTTCAGTGAATTTATGTTTTTAATTCTCTCAGGAATACCTAGGTGTGGAATTGCTGGGTCATATGGTAATTTTATGTTTATATTTTTGAGGAACCACCAAGCTTCACAGTGGCTGGACCATTTACCATTCCCACCAGCAATGCCCAAGTATTCCAATTTCTCCATATCCTTACCAACACTTGTTATTGTTTATTTTTGTTTTCATTATAATCATCTTGGTGGACATGCAATGGTATCTCATTGTAATTTTGATTTGCCTTTCCTTAATGACATTGACAATTTTTTCATGAGGTCATTTCTGTATCTTCTTTGAAGAAATGTATATTAAATTCCCTTTGTTTGGCTATGTATCTTTTTTTGTTGACTTGCAAGAATCCTTTGTATATTCTAGTCACTAGTCCTTTATGAGATATGATTTGCAAATATTTTTCACACTCTGAGTGTTTTCACTTTCACAATAGTATACTTTGATGGACAAATAGTTTAAATTTTGATAAAGTTTAACTTAACATTTTTTTTCTTTGTTTGCTGATACTTTTGGTGTCGTGTCTTAAAAAGCATTGCCTAATCAAGTTCATGAAGGCTTTTACCCACGTTTTCTTATAAGAGTTTATTTGTTTTATCTTTACATTTAGGTGTTTGACATTTTTAGGTCATTTGGATATTTAGTGTGAAGCAGGTGTTCAAATTAATTCTTTTGCGTGTAGCCAGCTAATTGTCCCAATGACATTATTTGAAAAGACTGTTCTTTTCCTATTGAGTTCTCTTGGCACCTTTGTTGAAAATAAACATTTGCTTATATTTCTGGATGCTTGGTTCCATTCCGTTAGTCGATATGTCTATACTTATACCTATAAACATTGTCTTGAATATTGTAGCTTATAGTAAATTTTGAAATAAAGAAGAATCCTCTAACTTTGTTCTTTTTTGCTCAGAATTTTTAGCTATTTTGTGTGCATTACAATTCCATGTTAATTTTATCATCAGCATGTCCATTTCTAAAAAAAAAAGTTGTTAGTATTTTGATAGGGATTGCATTGAATCTGTCAGCTTGAGAATCGTTGACATCTTAAGAGCATTGTCTTCTAGTCCATGAGCATGGAGTATTCTTTTATTTATATCTTATTTTTTTTAACATTTTATAATTTTCAACATACATTTTTTACATTTCAAAGTTCTTTTTGAAGCTATTCTAAATGGAATTATTTTCTTAATTTCATTTTCAAGTTATTTTATCTCCAGTGTCTACAAGTAATTTCTATATGTTGATATTGTATTCTTCAACTTTGCTGAACTTGCTTATGAACTTGAATTTTTTTTTTTTTTTTTGGTAGATTCTTTGGGATTTTCTACACATAGGGTTATTTCTTCTGTGAATAGAAATAGTTTTCATTCTTACTTTCTAATCTGGATACCTTTTGTTCATTTTTCTTGCCTACATGCCATGGCTAGAACCTCCAGTGTAATGCTGAATAGAAGTGGTAAGAGTGATCATCCTCGTCTTTTCCCTGGTCTTGGAAGGGAGACTTTTTATCTTTTACTTTTAAGAATGACATTAGCTGTGAGTTTATTATAGATGTCCTTTATAAGACTGAGGAAATTCTCTTCTTTTCCTAATTTATTGAATCACTTTTTTAATCAGGAGAGGAGTATTGAATTTTGTCTATTGGTTTTTCAATGTCTATTGAGATAATTGTATGTTTCTTTTATTCTGCTAATTATGTATTACGTTGATTGTTCTCATGTTGAACTAACTTTACATTTCTGACATAAATCCTGCTTGGTCATGGCTTATACCCGTTTTTATATTTTGCTGAGCTTCATGTCCCATTATTTTGTTGAGAACTTTTATATCATATTTATAAGGAATATTGGTCTTTAGTTTTCTTGTGAAGCCTTTGTCTGGCTTTGCTACCAGGGCAACATGAGAATCACAGGATGTGGTAGGAAGCGCTCCCTCCTCTGTTTTTGTGAGTCTGAGAGACTGCTAGCACATAGTGCTGTGCTGAAGATAACCTAGACTAAAATTGTGGTGTTGCATCTCTTCTAAGAGCATCTCCCATTGAGAGAACTTAAATATAAATAATGCTACAAAGATCTAAAATACTATCATCTTCCTCTAAGCCAGTTTTTTAAAAAAATTTATAAAAGATAACAATATGTAGAGATTATAAAAGTGCTTTTTCCAAGTCTTCTCCAAAAAGTAAACCCACTGTTTTCTTTGTTTGTTTTTTTTTTTCCACTTTCTTCCATGACTAAAAATGTGTTTTCCTCTTTAATTCTGCTTCTTAAAATATGTCTTATTTCCACAGTTTTGCACAAAGATCCAAGACAGGTATATCTTTGTCTTCTTGAAATTGGACGAATTGTGTCAAGGTATGTACTCCACTGTATTTCAGAACGTCAATGTCGTAAACATTTTTAAGCTATTTAGTTTTAGCTTATAACATCATTTCCTCTTTAAAAACTTAATTTCCTATTTTAACTTCCTTTTGGTGTCTTTAACTTTATTCACTATGTGTGAGCATATGCCAGCATCTGTTTTCTCATATAAACTGAAAGAGGAAATACTTAAACTTTTTAGATTAAGACTAGGGTAAGGACGCATAGTCTTATTTATAGTTCTAGTCAAAGCAAGTCCTCTGAATGAAGAGAGGATCTGATAAGAAGACCAAGGCTTGGTGTCCCCTCTACCTACTTAAGCCCCATCTTTATTCACTCCCGATTTTAAAGCTGCCTTTCAGGGTCTCAGGAAGATATTGAGGGTATCCAGTAACCCAAGTTTATGCTGTGATATGAAGATTCTAACCAGGACTTTTGGCAATCTGAGAGACATTTAAAAGCGTTTCCAGATGTTCCAAACAACTGGTAGAAGAGAACTATACAGCTTTTGCTTTGAAAATGCGTGTGTGTGTGTTTGTATGTGTATCTGTGTATAATCTGGAAATGCAGGGAAGTGTTTGGGTCAACTTTGCTTGAATGATCAGATCTCCTGGTTGCTTTTCAGATATGGAGTGGAGCCACCAGTATTAGTAAAACTGGAGAAAGAAATTGAATTAGAAGAAACCTTGCTTAATACTTCTGGGCCTGAAGATTCCATCAGTATTCCCAAATCATGCTGTCAGCATGAAGAGCTGCATGAAGCTGTAAGTAATGGCCACATTTTCTTTTGATTTTGATACCTCGGAGTCTTCTGGTTTGCTACACATGATGCTAATGCTTAAAAGACAGTGTTTCTTGTTCATAACATATACCAGTTACTAATCTCCACTTCCTGATGAGTTCAAGGAAATACATATATTTATATATATGTAAAATAGATACGTATTTTCTTATTAAGATTTATTTATTTTGGAATTCAGAGTTAAAGAGAGAGAAGGGAGATATATAGAGAGGAGAGAGATCTTCCATCCCCTGGTTCACTCCTCAGATGGCCACAGTGATGAGGGCTGGGTCAGGCCGAAGCCAGGAGCTTCATCTAGACAGGTGCCCACATGTGATGCCAGTATCACAGGTGGTGGCATTACCTCCTAGACAGTGCCAGTCCCAAGGCACTATATTTTAAAGGTGATTGGTTATCATTTTTGTGTGATGAGGAATGGGTTTATTTGGGGGGTGATGGAGTCAACAGACTGGAACCCTTCATGTAGGATACTGTAGCCACGATAACTCATTGATTCTTTTTTTAACATGGTAGAATTATAATCTGATTTGCATATTATAAGGATTACTCTCACGGTCATGTAGAGGTTATGTTGGTTTTATGGTAGTAATCCATACATAAGATGATGAGAGCTTGAACTTGAACAGCAGTAGTGGGAATGGAGCAAAAGGAACAAATATAAGACACATTTAGGAAGTGGAATTGACAGGAATCCATGACTGTGAGGAAGGGAGAAAAGCTAGAGTGATGTCCAAGTTTTCTAAATATATGGTATACTGGTACTTGGAGAATCCAGGAATAGGAATATTTGTGAGGGAAAACTGATTTTTTTTTCTAAATATTGTCCCCTGACAATATATGTAAACTTGTTAGATGATAGATTGAGACTGAAATGTCTTCTTAACTTGATCTGTTCATTATATAAAAGTTAATAGAATTGCATTTCATTAGGCTGTGGGTTTTCTACAGCAACTGCAGTATTAAGTGATCTTAGGTGAATTTGGTATCAGACATTTTCTGCTTACTGTTGTTTAGAATAATTCAAAAGTTGGTACCATTTTTTTAGAAGTGCTTAATGTATAAAACTATTGTAAATAACAAGTAAGTCATTACCAATACACATTTAAAAAGTATTGCTTAGGTTATTTGTTTAACCATAGTCTATAATAAAACCTTAAGGCCTTGCAGGAGAGATGAACATGTCAACCAGAACAACTCTATCAGATCAAGATGTGTTTGTATTGTGTTACTAATATTTATGAAGACTTTGAATATCAGTATGGAAAGAAGAAATAATATACTTGATAAAAAACAAAATTGATTTTAAATCTCTTAAAGAATGATTAAATAACAAGGAAACTTCAGGAAAATATTTTTATTTGATGAGAATTACTAGGTTTTCATTTCCTTATTATATAAAAACCATACAAAATTTAGTAAGAAAAACATTTCTAGTCAGTAAATGGAGCAGGACTGTGTTCATACAAGAAAATAATAGTATTGAAACTTGCTGAAATCAGTGCTGTTTGCCCCATTATGAAAACATTTTTAAATTATGAAACCTGGAAAATTCTGGTGAAACTATTCCTATGTGTTGCTATTGGCAGTGGAAAATGATATAGACTTTTGAAAAATAGATTGACAAGTGGATATCAAGAGCTACAAGAATACTCCTTCCTCATTTTTATTGAAATTGACAAAGAAAATAATGATAAATGAAAATATTACCCTTTATTTATATTGGTGAAAAATTGTAAACAATATAAATACCCTCAAATAGGTTAATAGCTTGGTGAATTAGGATTTATTATCTCAACAAAATAATCATGTTATGTGATCATTACGATGCCTGTGTAGCAACAAGAAAAACATTTTGTGAAAAATATATACATACAAACCAACTGCATGAAAATCATAAGCTTGACAATAATCAATAGTATTGTAATGCCATTGTAGATGATTTCCTTTTTCCTTTAGTTATTATGTTAGTTATACAATAAATAAAACCAAAAGAAAGTATTTCTTATCCACTGCTCTAGTTTCTTATGCTCACTGCCTTGTTCAGATTTTAGGCTAATGCTGATTTATAGTGTTCAATGTAAGTGGTATTTGGAGATCTTAAATAAGGAAATAAGTGACTTATCAGAACACATTTCTCTAAACGTGTGTGTGTATGTGTATGAATACAATGTCCACCTATATATATATGACCTATGGATATCTTGAGGTCATGATTAAAAATAGAGTAATGCTCTGATTTGTCATTTAGGGTTCTGTTAAGAAGTATATAATTGCAGTGTTGTATACTTATGAAATTTTTATGGACAGAAAGTAGTGATTAAAAGAAATGTTTTCTTTCATATTGGTTTGATTAACTAATGCAAAACATGCTTCTAATAATTGTAAACTCTTTACCTGAGTTCATTTTCTTTTTAATCATTTCATGTATATGGTTATGTGGATGTGTGTGTATGAACGTGTGCATATGTATACATATACAAGTATCTAAGCTATATACATGATAATCTTGATTGATTCATGAAAATCCATTTTATTTGCTTATAAACATACCATTTTGTGAAGTGAATGATGTAGGGGAATAAATTCCTGACCTTTATCATTCATTTTTGGTAGATAATTAAATATAATCAAATGAAGTTCAATTAAGGCACAGCTAAATTGTATATATCTGAGGAAATATTCTTTAGATCATATCCAAGTTTAATTAAATGTTTATTTAAATATATTCTGTGTGACAAGATAGTCAAGAAAAATATTTTTGACCTTGCTTTTTCAAAAGTATAATTTTAGGTAAAGTCAAATATTTTCCAATGTGGCTGAAATGTCTTTTTTTTTCAATCAAATGTATTTCAATAAATATCTTCAATTTATTTTAATCTTCATGCTTTAAATATAGAATTTTTAAATATCTTTTTATATTTACAGAAATTTCACTTCTTTTGTTTTATATTTACCGGGGAAAAAATTCTTGAAGCGTAGAAGTAGGGTTCCCCTGGCAGACCATTGAAATGAAGCAAGCACTTTCAGAAAAATCCTTCCTGAATTAAAATTTTTAACAATTTTCTCTAGAGTTGAGTAAATAGAGGTCAGTCTATCTCTGCCTTTTTAACAATAGCTTTGAACAAATCTAGATATTTTCTTAGAATATTAGTTTAGCATCGTGGTAAGGGACAAATGCAAATTACTACTTAACCCTTTTGTGACTGGCCAGACTTTGATTTGGCACAGATAGATTACTAGTTCAGGTCTTAAAACAATTCAGGCCTGATAATGAACTCAGGCCACCTAGCACTCAGTAAGTGTGTTTGGAATCTTTGGCGCCGTCTAATCATACTTGCGTATCTCCTCCTGTGGTCATGAGGACACGGCAAGCCCAATGACACTGGGCAGAGGGAGGGACTTTATCACTGCTGGTATTTATGTTAGATTAGCAGTGTCTAATCTTAGTATGTGTTCACTAGTAAAGGAAAAGAGAAATTAAATGGTTGTACTGGATTTGATTTTCCTAGCTATCAAATGACATTGTATTTTAACTTTAAACAAACTACTTTTTATAACGGGCACTGAATTTGTATTTATTTTTAATCTTAGGTTAAACATATTGCTGAAGACCCTCCCTGTAGTTGTTCTCATCGATTTTCAATTGAGTACTTATCTGAAGGGCGTTACCGACTAGGGGATAAAATACTTTTTATAAGAGTAAGTATGCTATTTACATGTAAGTACATATAGATCTCGTTTTGAAATTGGGTTTATTGCTTTACCAACCTCTTTTTGCTTTGCTTTTAAAAAATTGAAATGGAGGGTGCAATTCATGGAAGAATTTCATTGTACAGGAAAAATATGCTCCATCAATGTTTTAATGCAAATCTCTTTTTTAACATGTATGTTAAATGGCATTATATTCTATTCAATTCTTAACTTTTTATAAGCTTTAAAAAAGGAAAAATATGGTATCCTTGCCTTTCATGATGAGTTCAGGTAAACACTTTAAACAGTGAACAGCTAACTTCAGGATATCTAAGGCTAGATATTGAAATATAATTGAGGGAACAAAACTTTGTGTACCTCAAGTAACTTATGCCATTTTTCAAATTTTCTAAAAGGAAATAATCTTTGACTATAAGAAGAAAAAACAGAAGCAAAACATCTAATGAACTGAAATATCTGTAATAAGTAAAGAAAATAGAAATGCACTTTATGATAATATATGCTTCAGACTTTATGCATAAAATCTTTTTCTCATTGACCCAGCATCAATATGTATATATACTGGTATATATGTATTCATTTTCTTCCTGTCTCATCTGCAGTTCATTAATTGTCCCTTCTCCTGATGAGATTGAAATTTCCTCTTTTCAACATTCTTCCAAATTCTGATACAATATTTCACCATCCAGTTTTCTTCTCTTTCACATATTATCATTACTTCCCTACCCTCTACCCAAGTCACACAGAAACACAGGTACTGTCCACCTAATTAAAGGCAATCTGGTATAGCCATAACGCACAAAGCATGGGATTTGGAATTAAAATTTGTGTGCAGTGGAAGGCATTTGACCAAGCCCTTAAGCTGCCAGTTGGGAATCCTGCATCCCATATCAGAATGCATGTGTGCAAATTTTGACTCTGTTCCTGGGTCCAGCTTGCTGCTAATGTGCACCCTGGGAGATAGCAGGCCAAGTTCTTGGGAGACCTGGATTGAGTTCCTAGTTCTCCTCTGCAGGCTTTTGGGGGGTGAACCAGTGGATGGGAGCTTTCTGTTTGTCTGTCTCTCTCTCTCTGCCAAATAAATACTTAAAGTTTGTGGGCAGTTTTATATAGTTGTGCATATTTGCCTATTCATGAACAGGTGCCTGAAATCCAACTTGGGCTGTACTGACAAAGCCAGGGTTTCTTATCCCCACAAAAGCATCATTTGGATTTCAGGCAGTCTAGAATATTAAAAGCCAGGCCAAGCTGTGTTACTTGGGAAACACTCCTTAATTTCAAGAGACATAGTTTTCTTGTTTGTAAGGAACTAATAATAAATCTTAGCAAAGTGCCTTTAAGATTAAATTTATATGATATATTAAAATAATTTATTAACTTGTAAAATTATTAAATTATAAATTGCTTTATCTTTTTTCTTCCCTGTTATTTTTTTTTTAATTATCAGGCACTTTTTTTCCTTAAGCCCTCTTTTCTTTCTCCTTCCAGCTCTCCTCTCTCCTCTTTCTTTCCATTTATTTATTTTTTAAAAGAATTACTTATTTATTTGAGAGGCAGGGTTACAGAGAGGCAGAGGCTGAGAAAGAGAGAGAGGTCGGTCTTCCATTCACTGGTTCACTCCCAAGATGGCTGCAATAGCCAGAGCTGTGCCTATCTGAAGCCAGGAGCCAGGGACTTCTTCCTGGTCTCCCACACAAGTGCAGTGGCCCAAGGACTTGGGCCATCTTCAACTGCTTTCCCAGGCCATAGCAGATAGGTGGATTGGAAGTGGAGCAGCTGGGACTAGAACCGGTGCCCATATGGGATGCCGGCACTGCAGGTGGTGGCTTTACCCGCTATGCTACAGCGCTGGCCCCTCCTTCCATTTATTTTTAACTCTTCATTGAACAACATTGCCCTTGTACTTACTTTTGTGTATTAATAACTTGAATTTTTAAGATGCAAGTTATTTGTAAATATCTTCCTTACAGATTGTAGGATTTTGATTGTTGTATAATTCAATATGAATTAAATTTATTAATACAAGGGACGGTCAATTTGTAGTGAAGATGTGGGCAAATCTCTGAATTTCATAGATCATAGACATCACAAATTGTTACTGCTAATGAATTGTAGCTATTATAAACTTCACTATTTCACAGCTTATTTTTAAATTTTCCTTTGGGGGCAGATGCTTCATGGAAAACATGTTATGGTCCGTGTTGGTGGAGGCTGGGATACTCTTCAAGGATTTTTGCTTAAATATGATCCCTGTCGAATATTACAATTTGCTACACTAGAGCAAAAAATTCTAGCATTTCAAAAAGGAGTTTCTAATGAAAGCGTACCTGATTCACCTGCCAGAATACCTCAGCCTCCTGAAATGAATCCTTTGTCAGCGGTTAACATGTTTCAGAAACAAACTTCAAAACCTGGCACGCCAGTTCCCAGGAGCAAGGAGAAGCAGGTGCATCCACCAGGTGTTCTGCAGCCAGCTTCTTCACGGAAAGGAGGTAATCTCGGCTCCACGTCAGACCCGTCTAAATTTCCAAAGTCCCCAGCAGTGTCTTCCCATCTGAAGTTCAAGTCTTCTAAAGACAAAACAAAAAAGCCACATGCTCCATCAAACAATGTCTCATCTTCACTGGCTTCTTTAAACCCGGTAGGTAAAAACACTTCTTCACCTGCTTTATCAAGAACTGCACCTTGTGTTTCTGAGTCGTCATCCTCCAGGACCCCTAAGGCCAAGGTTATTCCAGCCCACAAATCAAAAGACCTGCCTGAGTCTACTCTGTTGCCAAGTAAATATTCTGGAAAAACTGAGTTGAAGTATTTGAAGCAGAATCATATTTCTTCAAAGGATGAAAAAGTAATTCACTCAGCTGCACATTTAAGTTCATCGTCAAAGTATCCAAAGGTACCTAAAGCAAACGTACACGTAAGGCCTAAACCTTCTCCTTTGCAGTCCCCTGCAAAAATGACAAAATCCAGTTCTAAAACCAAAGCCACAGTTCTAGAAACACTGTCTCAGCCATCTGCTGGAGCCTCTCATGCAGGGGTAGTCCCTGCACAGAAACTTAAATCAGCCTTGAATCTAAATCAGCCAGTTTCTGTGTCCTCCATTTCCCCTGCGAGAAATGCACAGGAATCAAAAGATGCTAAAATTTCAGTTGCCAAAAAGCAGCATCAGAATAAAAGTACATGCCAAAAGGCAGGACCCAGTTCCTCAAAATCCCCTGGCCGTACTCCACTGTCAATCATGAGTGTTCCCCAGTCTTCTGCAAAAGCACAGTTGATACCAAAGTCAGCGCACAGTGCCACAAAGGGCCAGTATTCAGCCAAAGGGCCTCCCAAAAGCGACAAGACTCCAACTTCAAGCAGGAAACCACCTTCTTCTGGTAAGGAAGCAGATAATGGAGATAAGAAACCTACTGCAAAGAAAAAGGAAGATGATGACCATTATTTTGTTATGACTGGAAGTAAGAAACCTAGAAAATAAATAAATATATATATGTTTGTGTGTCATTTTAAGAAAATGGGACAGGAGCAGGTCAATGTGTTAGCTTTGCACATAAAAATTTCTCCTGTATGTATTTGTCCAAATAGGTGCAGACATTAAGTACAATGGAATGGATGATTAAGGTTGAGGTTGGGGTCAGAGGCTGGGATGAGGAGGAGGCTCCTCAGAATTCAGATCTCTGAATTCACCAGAAGCTACTCTTGTAAGGCATACTGTTGTAAAATCACCACATGGTTCTTATTGAAAAATAGACGTGCATGTGATTTCAGTCTATAGCATCAGTATCAGTGGCTGTCTTTAAGGGAAATGTACAAGTCAAATAACACTACTAGAATTACAATTACAGCAGGAGCGGGAAACCTTTCTTCTGTGAAGGGCCATTTGGATATTTATAATGTCATGCTTGGGCCATACAGAATTATCAGCTTAAAAAAAAATTTGCTTGCTGTTACTGAATTGCGAGTCAAGGCAGGCCAGACCAAAGGACCTGCAGGCCTTATATGGCCCACAGACTGGTTGTTCCCTACCCCTGAACTATGGGGACTGTTTTTAAAATATAGTTTTAAAAGATGGGGTTACATACTTGCTAATGCAGCAGTGGTGCTCTTAATATTAGATATTACATTTTAGTAAAAAAGAAACGGTTTGGCACTTGTCCTACAGAAGGCACCTAATTTAACTTCCTGGTCACCATTGCCTGGTCCAACAATGCCAGGTGACAATGGTGTGCATGTTAGCTTGGCATTGCTCTGGGCGAGGTACAGTTCTTAGTACTTACATGTTTTTAAGCTTTCAAATCAGAAGGAAGTGATTATTTTACCTGGCAATATTTTGTTACCAGTGTTTTTGGTATAAATAAATAAAATTAATTTATTGAAACAAAAACTGAAACTTGGTTTAAAAAAATCCAAGATTTTAACTATATTGTCTATAAAAACTTTGCTTATATTTTAGTAGATATTGTGCAATGTAATGGGGAGACTGATTTAATAGCTACTAGCATATTAGAGATATTTTAATGTTTCCTATGAATACAGATATGAATTTTACATGAAAATAATGTATTTAACATCAGAGTTATTTTAACAATCTTTTTTTATTTTATATTTTGGTGATCCAACACTAATATTTATTTTATTGCTCAAATTACTTTGCTTTTGTGTTTTGAGCACTCTTTTATTTTTCCCCAGAGAAACCTTTTATTTAAGGAAAAACAAACTTCATGCATTTCATAAGTACAACTTTAGGAATATATTGATTTTTCCCTCTGTGCCTGCCCTCCCACCCACACTTGCACACTTCTTCCACCCTTTCCTATTCCCAGTCTTATTTTATACTAATGTCTATTTCCAATTAACTTTATACACAGAATATTAAGTCTATAGTAAGTAAAGAACTTCTCAAAATGTATGAAAAAAGGAAACAATTTTTAAAAATTAAAAACTTTCTCAACAGTTGAAACAGGGATGTTCAGAGTCATTGCATCTCAAAGTTAAATTAACTTTTTTTTTTTTTAGAAACTTAATTAACTTAAAAAAGAAGCACCCAAGAATGATACATCTTTTGGAAGCACTTAGAGATAACTGTAGCTTATGAGACTTAAGAATAGCCTATTCCCTTACTACATTAAAAGAAAGTAAGTCTTTGGGAACAAGTTTTATCATTAAAGAAGCTCCTAAGAAAACAAACAATGGAGTTGGACACTTTGGCATAGCTAAAACTTATGAGACATAAGTATATCCTCTACTTAATATACTAAGATGGAATAGATCTTTGAAAACAAGTTTTATTGCTAGCTCTCCTAATATAACTCTTTGAGGGCAGAGGTCCTTCATGAGAAGTTAGTGCACAGTGACTCCTGTTGTTAATTTAATAATTAACACTCTTATGTATAATGTCAGTCATCACCCGAGGCTTTTGACATGAGCTGCCTAGGCTATGGAAGCCTTTTGAATCCACAAACTCCATCAGTATTTAGATAAGGTCATATGCAAAGTGGAAATTCTCTCCTCCCTTCAGAGAAAAATACATCCATCTTTGATGATCACTTTTTTCCACAGGGTTCTCACCCATAGAGGTCCTTCATTTTTTGCCATAGTGTGTTGGCTTTCCATTCCTGATGTGCTCTCATGGGCTTGTCAGCCAGACCAGAATGCCTTAAGGGCTGATTCTGAGGTCAAAGTGCTACTTTAAGTGATTGTCATTCTAAGAGTTTGCTGTATGGACTGTTTCACATGCTGGAGCATTCACTCCTTTTTATTTCTATCTATTATTATTACCAGATACTTAATCCTATTTATGATTACTTTAACACTTAATCTTATCCATATGATCACTCCAATATTCAAAATGCTATTTTTGCCCCCTAGCTTTAGAGGATTTGGGGTCCCATGGAAAGTTTTTAAACTGTACCATTAGAAGTAAGTCCATAAGAATGTATAAAGAACTATACAGCTTTACAATTACAGACTTCATACACTTCCTAATTACAACTTTAGGAATATAGTCATTCTTCCCACCATGCCCATACTCCAACCCCTCTTCCTCCTCCTTCTCTTATTCCCACTCTTATTTTTTACTAGGATCTATTTTCAATTAACTTTATACACATATGATTAACTCTATGTTAAGTAAAGAGTTCAATAAATATTAAGAAGAAAAAAAACTGTTCCTCAACAATCAGGACAGGGCTATTCAGAGTCATTGCTTCTCAAAGTGTCAATTTCATGTCTACAGATTGCCTTCTAGGTGTCCTGTTAGTTATCATGGGTCAGGGAGAACATATGATATTTGTCCTTTTGGGACTGGCTTATTTCACTAAGTATGATGTTTTCCAGTTTCATCCATTGAATTGTAAATCATCAATTTCATTTTTTTTGCTGCTGTATAGTATTCCATGGTGTACATATCCCATAATTTCTTTATCCAGTCTTCGGTTAACATGCATTTGGATTAATTCCATATCTTTGCTATTGTGAATTGAGCTGTAGTAAACATGGGGGTACAGATAGCTCTTTCATATGCTGATGTCACTTCCCTTGGGTAAATTCCCTGTGGTGGGATGGCTGGGTCATATGATAGATTTATATTCAGATTTCTGAGGTATCTCCATACTGTCTTTTTTTTTTAAAGATTTATTTATTTTTACTTGAAAGTCAGAGTTACATAGAGGAGAGGCAGAGAGAGAGAGAGGGAGAGAGAGAGGTCTTCCATCCACTGGTTCACTCCCCAGTTGGCCACAACAGCCGGAGCTGAGCTGATCAGGAGCCAGGAGCCAGAAGCGTCTTTCAGACTCCCACATGGGTGCAGGGCCCAAGGACTTGGGCCATCTTCTACTGCTTTCCCAGGCCATAGCAGAGAGCTGGATCAGAAGTGGAGCAGCCAGGTCTCAAACTGGCCCATATGGGATACCAGCACTGCAGGTGGCGGCTTTACCCACTACACCACAGAGCCAGCCCCCATACTGTCTTTCATATTGGCATTACCAGTTTACATTCCCACCAACAGTGGTTTAAGGTACCTTTTTCCTCACATCCTCACCAGCATTTGTTGTTTGCTGACTTTTGTATGAACGCCATTCTAATGGGGGCAATGTGGTTTTGATTGGCATTTCCCTGACAGCTAGTGATCCTGAGCATTTTTTCATATGACTGTTGGCCATTTGGATTTCCTCTTTTGAAAAATGCCTGTTTAATTCCTTTGCCCATTTAATAACTGGGTTGTTTGTTGTTGAGTTTCTTGGTCTCTTTGTATATTCTGGTTATTAATCTCTTTGTATATTCTGGTTATTAATCCTTTATCAATTGTATAGCTTGCAAATAATATCTCCTATATTACCTGTTCACTTTCTTGAATGTTTCTTTTCCAGTACAGAGCTTCTCAATTTGATGTAATCCCATTTATCAATTGTGGCTATGATTGCCAGTACCTCTAGGGTCCTTTCTAAGAACACTTGGCCTATGCCAGTGTCTTGCAGGGTTCCCCCTGTGTTCTCTAATAATTTGATGGTATCAGGTTGTAGATTTAAGTCTTTAATCCATTTTGAGTGGATTTTTGTGTAAGGTGTAAGGTAGGGATCTCGCTTCATGCTTCTGCATGTGTGGCGATCCAATTTTCCCAGCACCGTTTGTTGAAGAGACTGTTCTTACTCCAGGGATTGATTTTAGCTTCTTTGTCAAAGATAAGTTGGTAATAGATGCTTGGATTGGTTTCTAGAGTTTCCATTGAGTTCCATTGGTCTATCCATCTGTTTTTATACCAGTACCAGGCTATTTTGATTATAGCTGCTCTGTAATGTATCTTGAAGTCTGGTATTATGATGCATCCGACTTTGTTTTTGTTGTATAAGATTGCTTTATCTATTTGGGGTTTCATGTGTTTCCATATGAATTTCAGTATCATTTTTTCTACATCTGAGAAGAATGCCCTTGGTATTTTGATTGATATAGCATTGAATCTGTTAAGTTGCTTTCAGTAGTATGGACATTTTGATGGTATTAATTATTCTAATCCATGAACATGGAAGATTTTTCCCTTTTTGTATATTCTATTTTTTTCTGTAATGCTTTGGAATTCTTATTGTAGAGATCCTTGACATCCTGGGTTAAGTTTATTCCAACATTTATTTATTAATTTTTTTTGGTAGCTGTTGTGAATGAGATTGATCTTAGAAGTTCTTTCTCAGCCGTGGCACTATTTGTGTATACAGAGGCTCTTAATTTTTGTGTGTTGATTTTATATCCTTCTACTTTACCAAACTCTTCTATCAGTTCCAATAGTCTATTAGTAGAGTCTTTTGGATCCCCAAATATAGAATCATGTTATCTGCAAATAGAGATAGTTTGACCTTCTCCTCCCCAATTTGTATCCCTTAGATATTTTTTTCTTGCCTAATGGCTCTGGCTAAAACTTCCAGGACTATATTGAATAGCAGTGGTGAGAGTGTGTGTGCTTGTCTGGTTCCAGATCTCAGTGGGAATGCTTCTAACTTTTCCTCATTCAATAGGATGCTGGCTATGGGTTTATCATAAATTGCCTTGATTGCATTAAAATTATTCTTTCTATACCCAATTTGCTTAGAATTTTCATCATGAAGGGACACTGTATTTTATCAAATGCTTTCTCTGCATCTATTGAGATAATCATTTGGTTTTTGTTCTTGAATTTATTAATGTGGTGTATCACATTGATTTGCGAATATTGAACCATCCCTGCATTCCAGGGATAAATTCTACTTGGTCAGAGTGGATGATCTTTCTGATGTTTTGTTGGATTTGATTGACTAATATTTTGTTGAGGATTTTTACATCTGTGTTCATCAGGGATATTGGTCTATAGTTCTCTTTCTTTGTTGCTTCTGTTCCAGGTTTGGGTATTAAGGTGAGGCAAGCTTCATAGAAGAAGTTTGGGAGGATTCCCTCCTTTTCAAGTGTTTTGAATAGATTGATAAGAATTGTAATTAGTACTTTAATTTTCTGGTAGAATTTAGCACTGAAGCCTTCTAGTCATAGTGTTTTCTTTGTTGGAAGAGTCTTTATTACTGATTCAGTCTCCATCTTGGTTATTGATCTCATGTTTTCTCTCCATGACTCAATTTTGGTAGATTGTATCTTTTTAGGAATCTATCCATTTCTTATAGGTTTGCTAGTTTATCAGCCTACAACTCTTTGTAATAATTTTTGATGATTCTTTCTATTTTTGTGGTGTCTGTTGTTAGATTTGCTTTTTCCTCTCTGATTTCATTGATTTTGGTCTTTTCCTTTTATTTATTTATTTATTTTTTTGGTTAGGTGCACAGTTGTGTATCAATTTTGTTTATTTTTTCAAAAAACAGCTTTTTTAAAATTTTTTCTCTAATTTTAAATTTCTTTCTTTCTACTAGTTTTGGGTTTGGTTTGTTGTTGATGTTATAGGTCCTTGATATGCATTGATGGCTCATTTATTTGGTGCCTTCCCAGTTTCTTCATGTAGGTTCCAATTGCTATGAACTTCCCTTTTAACACTGCTTTTGCTGTATCCCATAGGTTTTGATATGATGTGTGTCATCTTCATTTGTTTCCAGAAATTTTTGATTTCTCTTTTTATTTCTTCTATGACCTACTCTTTATTCAGGAGCATGTTATTCAGTCTCCATATGTTTATGTATGTTCTAGAGATTCTTGAGTTGTTGATTTCTAGCTTCATTCCATGTGGTCCGAGAAGGTGCGTGGAATGATTTAGATTTTTTCGAATTTGGTTTCTATAAGCATGGACTATCTTTCCATCCATTCACTTTCAGTCTACATGCATTGTTTTTGGTGAGATGTGTTTCTTGTAAGCAGCAAATATATGGGTCTTGTTTTCAATCCATTCAGCCAGTCTGTATCTTTTAACTGGAGGATTGAGGCTGTTTACATTCAAGGTGACTATTAATAAGTAACAACCTGACCCTGCCATTGTTGTGTAAATATTCCTATTGTTTAATTGGATTTATTTTGGATTTCTATTGGTGGTTTTTCTGCCTTCTCATTCTTTCATAATGATGGCTATCTTTCTGTATCTCTGTGTAGCACATCCTTAAGCATCTTCTGTAAGTCTGGATGAGTGTCGACAAATTCTTTCAATTTCTATTTGTTAAGGAAGGTCTTTATTTTGCCTTCATTCATAAGTACAAGCTTTGTGGGGTATCATATTCTGAGTTGACAGTTTTTTTCTTTTAAGACTTGGACTATACCTTGCCATTCCCTTCTGGCCTGTAGGATTTCTGATGAGAAGTCAACTGTGAGTCTAACTGGTGATTCTCTGAAAGTGATTTGTTGGTTCTCTCTTGCCCATTTTAGAATCTTTTATGTTTTACTGTGGAAAGTTTGATATAATGTGTCCTTGGTGAGGGTCTTTTCTGGTCATGTCTTTAGGGGTTCTATGTGCTTCATCTACTGGAACATCCCTTTCTTTCTCCAAATTGGGAAGTTTTCTGTAACTGTTTTACTCACCCTGTCCACGGCTGCGGCTCTCTGTGGGTGCCTTAGCACTTACCACGCAGTTTCAAGCTGTTTCCCCTTCTCCCGTGGGGCTGCCTGGGTGGTTTTCTCTTATCTTCTCCTCCAAGTGTGTATTCCCTACCTTATTCCCCACGCTTTTTCTTCCTAGCCCTGCATAGCGTGCTGCTCCCTAATCCACCATTTTTTCCAGGTTTTAACAATCTTAAAATTAAGATAATGTTAAAAGAATCTTTGATACTATATGTAATTTCTATCATGTGATTATCATTTTTCTTGAGATTGTGCAATAATACCAGAGTTAGTTAGATTTTACCAATTATTTTAATGGTCTTTAATAACATCATGCTGCCTGCATGTTTCTGATGGCAAGTGGCTAGCCTGTGAGGATGTTTTCTGCTGTGTAGGAAGATTTTCTCAGAAATCTCCCCATCACATAATGGTGGCATAGACTCCATCTATTTAAAATTACACTTGCAAATAATTTATTTTTAAGGTTTGTGACTATTTAAAAATTATTAATATACTTTGAGAAGTGTTACAGTATTAGGTTATTATGTTCAATATTGAGGTTTGCACATCTATGTTTGCTTTCAACTAAAATGTTTTTACTAGAGAAAAATAAAGTTCATACAAATGTACAGTCATAGAACAAGCTTAAGTTGATTACTAACATTCTATAGATCATAAAGCAAGAAAACGTATAAAAATAAGTGCTCTAGGGGTGAGTGTCGTGGCACAGTGAGTTAAGCCACTGCTTGGGACTCTTTACATCCCATATCAGAATGCCTGGGATCAAGTCTTTGCTTCTGATCCAGATTCCTGCTAATGTACCTAGAGACAAACATAAAGCCAAGGCACTTGGGTTCCTGCCACCTATGTGGGAGATCTGGGTGGAGTTCTTGGCTCTTGACTTCAGCCTGGACTAACCATGGCTTTTTTTTTTTTTTTTTAAGAATTATTTATTTAAGAGGCAGAATTTCAAAGAGGGGAAAGACAGAGAGAGGTCTTCCATCTGTTGCTTCACTCCTCAAACAGCTGCAATGATGGAGCTGAGCCAACCCGAAGCCAGGAGCCAAGAACTTCTTCCAGGTCTCCACTTGGGCCATCTTCCACTGCTTCTCAAGCATTAGTTGGGAGCTGGATCAGAAGTGGAGCAGGGACCAGCACTGTGGCGTAGTGGGTAAAGCCACCACTTGCAGTGCCAGCATCCCATATAGACAATGTTTCCAGTCCCAGCTGCTCCACTTCACATCCAGCTCTCTACTATGGTCTGGGAAAGCAGTGGAGGTTGGCCCAGGTCCCTGGGCCCCGGCATCCACGTAGGAGACCTGGAGGAAGCTCCTGGCTCCTGGTTTTAGATCAGCCCAGCTCCAGCCATTGTGGCCACTTGTGGAGTGAACCAGCAGATGGAAGACTTCTCTCTGCCTCTGCCTCTCTGTAACTCTGCCTTTCAAATAAATAATAAAATAAATCTTTCAAAAAGTGTAGTAGGCAGGACTCGAGCCAGGGCCCATATGGGATGCTGGTACCACAGGTGGAGGCTTAACCTACTATGCCACAGCACCAAACCCCCAACTCTGGCTTTTGTGGGCATCTGGGGAGTGAACCAGATGGTGGAAGATCTCTGTCAGTCTTCCAAATAAATAAATAATCTTTAAAAAAATTTATCTTTTGCCTGACATACACATTTGAAATTTAAAAAAAAAAAGCAGGCTAGATTTTGGAATAATTGATGCTCCTCTTAAAAGAGACACATATTTGGCTTAACTCTCCTATTGATCTGGATATTGACACTAATAATATTTATGTCTTTGGAAAGTAAAGTCAATGCTCAAAAGGTAGAAACTTTACATTTTTAGTAGGCAAAACTATTTAATGCTTCTTTCAAAGGGGGCGGGAGTTTATTTTCAAGGAATTTTTTTTCCCTTGTAAGACCATACAGGGGACAGCTTTGTGGCATAGCAGGTAAAAGCTGTCGCGATGCTAGCATCCCATATGGGTGCCAGTTCATGTCCTGGCTGCCCCATTTCTGATCCAATTCTCTGCTAGTAGCCTGGGAAAAGCAGTGAAGGATGGTCTGAGGGCTTGGGCCCCTGCTACCCATGTGGGAGACCAGGATCCTGGCTTTTGGTTTCAGCCTGGCTCAGACTTGGCTATTATGGTCATTTGAGGTGTGGACCTCTCTCTTTGTAACTCATTCAAGTAAATACATAAATCTTTAAAAAGAAAAGACCAAACAATACTTGTATATCAATGTCTTTTAATTTGAAAAAAAGTAAATGGTATTATAGCCAAACTATGAATCTAAATAGATTTTGCAATTATGTGAACATTAACTTTTGTATTGAGCACAGAAATAAAAGTATTCCACAGACATCTGAAATAAATTCTAGAATTGACCAAAGTAATTGTTCATTTGGATAATTGGAAGTCAATTTATAAGTAACTTTGTTCTTAAATTGTAGGAAATTTCTCTAATTGTATTCACATTGAATGAATTTGTATACACACACACACACATATATATATATATATAGTTTACCCTTCCAAAATAAAAGTTTTGTTTGAACAAACAAGGCCTGAAAGAAAATTTCTTCAAACATTTTGGACTCCTCCTAGTGTTTTTAATCACTTAAACAAATTTTAAAGCAATTTTTAATGTTTTTATAGTTGGGAAGAAGTTCTCATCCCTTCTTAATAATATGCAAGATTTTAGAGGGTCTTTTTTGTATTTAATTTTAATAAAATGAGTATTAAGCTTAAATAAGTGAGAGAAGAAATAAAATTGGAATGTCTTTATTTTTCTTTGCTGTAGTAAAACTCCAGATGGAAATGAAATGTTGGTTATTTTCACATTGTTTGAGCTTAGAGTATATATTTAAGACATATCATCACAATGCCTTGATAAATTACATGACCTATAAGTTTCCTCTCTGGGGTGAGTTTACAGTTGTTAATGGAAAAATGGATTTTTTTTTTTTACAGAAAAATTGTTCCCTTCTATAATCTGTATCTTGTTCTGCTTTAAAATCTGTTACTTCTGCAAAAGGCTTTAGTATCTGGGTGTTACAATGTATTTTTACCTCTAGGTTCAGATACTGACTCCACTTTGAATCCAAATTTATGCAATTTTTTGTGCCAGCAGTGTTTGTATAGAATTTTGACTTATATTTTCTCAAGGATTAAAATTTACACGTGTATACTAAGGTCTCAATTTCTTTTTTTCATGTATTCTGAATATAGTCTGATCACCTGCTTCAAATGGGAGGTTACTTATATGAAACATTCATAATTTGAGATTAGTTTTAAATTCTAATTCTAAATTCTATTTGAAATGCCCTTTCTATACTGTGCAGTTTTACTGCTTCCAGGAGAGTAGAGAGTCTTGCCATTGAACAATAGTCTTTGTCTCCCAAATTGCTATATCTGCTAGAAAATTTGTTCTGGAAAGCCCAAGCCTCATATTTAGTAATTTTGAGAAACTAGAAATAATTTTTCAGTTATTCAGGTGGAATTCTATAGATTACACAAGTGTGTTCACAGAAGCTACTGTTCATAAAAAATTTCAAATTCTCGTAGTCCTACTCAATGTCACACGTTAATATAGTGAGGTTATTATTGAAGTACTCATCACTCATGTCCCAGAGCAATTATAAAAAGCTATTAATTTAATATATATTTCCAAAAAGAAAACAGTTAAACGTAAGTTACACAAAACTTTTCTTATGTTTTCCTATCTTTTTGTGAATATAAAAATTTAAAACAAATCCATTTTATGAAATTGGAAAATATTAGGGAAATATTAACAACATTTTCTAGTAAAATATGAAGACATGCTTTTTATTAAATTTAAGGTATTTTTCTATGAATACATTGTTTTGTTCTTATAGGAAAACACAGTAAGACTTGATCTTGAGGAAATAATATATACAAAGATTTAGTGATAGGGGTGTTGGTCATGCCATTATTAGTATTGGTATAGCCATAAATTAAATATAGATCATTAAAAGTGATGTAGAAATCGATTTCTCTTCAAAGCAGTGCATAGGATGATAAAGCTGTTTGGTTAGAAAAACTGTAGTCCTAAAACGTTAATATATACTATTTTTAGTTTTCCATATTCAGCCAGGAAGAACACAGTTCCTGTTGCATGGTATGTGGGCTCAATAAATATTACCTGTTATCATTGACCTTTTGTTAGTCTTTTGGGATTCCCTGTCATACATTTTATTTGATACAAGTGTAACGAGTTTTCCTAAATTAGTTTGGGTAAACTCACAGCACATTATGTTGGAATGAACAAATAGAATGAATTAAAGATGGCCGTGATATGTGAGGACTTCTACTAGTCAGATGCGACAGTGTGAAGCACTGTTGGTGATGTAGCAAATCACCATTTACTAATACCTCCTGAGTGTGGAGGGATGCTATAGGAGACGGAGGAATAGACAGTCATATTGAAGGACCTTAGGTCACAAAACAGTTATGTAACCTCTAACCTCCTCAATAATTCCGTGAGATAGGTATTATTTTTGTTAGAATATAAGCTCTAAGAAGGCAAGAATTGCATATTTTGTTTATCACTGTCTTCCTAAAGCCTAAACCCATTTCTGGCACATAGTAGGCATGCATTAACTTTGAATGAATCAATGAAAGAACTCTGTGTACAAATGACCCTACGATTCAAGAGAGTTGATAGTAAATACAAAAATACTTATTGATGTTGATTAATTCAATTTTATTTTAAGGATAATTTTTTTTAACATCTTTGTATTTTCCCATAAACTACTCAGTTGCTCTTTATGTTAATGTGATTCACAAAATAGAACTAAGTGGCATCTTTTAAAAATATGGAATATTGCTTCCTGCTTTTATGTTATTTCTTAGAAAAAAACCTTAATTATTTCTGAATTATCTTTTTTTTAAATATTTCTTTTATCCATTTGAAAGAGTTCCAGAGAGAGGTAAAGACATAGAGAGAGGTCTTCCATCGACTGATTCACTCCCCAGATGGCTGCAATGGCCAGAGCTGCGTCGATCCGAAGCCAGGAACCAGGAGCTGCTTCTGGATCTCCCATGTGGATGCAGGGGCCCAAGGACTTGAGCCATCTTCTGTTGCTTTCCCAGGCCATAGCAGAGAGCTGGATTTGAAGAGAAGCAGCCGGGACTAGAACCAGCACCATATGGGATGCTGGCACTTCAGACCAGGGCTTTAACCCGCTGTGCCACAGTGCTGGCCCCATTCTGAATTATCTTTTATTAAATATTGTAAAATTAAGGATTTAGAGATAAGTATATTATGCTTTTAGTTTGATAATTGTAAAACACTTTGTACAAAGCATTATTCTTTTTTTTAATGATTTATTTTATTTATTTGAAAGACAGAGTTACAGAGAGGGGTAGAGACACACAGAGAGGTCTTCCATCCGCTGGTTCACTCCCCAGATGGCTGCAGTGGCCGGAGCTGAGCCGATGTGAAGTCAGGAGCAGCCAAGACTAGAGCTGGTGCCTGTGAGGGATGCCGGCGCTTCAGGCCAGTGCTTTAACCCACTGTGCCACAGCTAGCCCCCAAAGCATTATTCTTAGAACAATGAATTATTGTATTCAATCATCAGGAAAAGAAAGTAAAGGTTGTTGTGTACATATTTGATGGATAAGTAAGAGAAAAATAAGTTAAATCTAGCACAAAATACTGTGATTTGTAGTTGTTAATTTCCTGATAGTGTAATGGAAATAGATATTGGTTAAAGGTACTATAGGTGGCCCTAGAATCTTTAAAAAAAAAATTTATAAAAGTAAGTGCTTGTTCTCTGAGTCAGCAGATTTTATAATGCTTCTTCCAAAAGGAATAAATTTAAATTTCTCTCACACAGCCTTGAAAATGTGATACAAAGTTGTGTTATGTCAGTATCTTCAATAATTCATTGCACTGTGCTGTGTGCAGGAATCCAATAAATAATTGTTGAAGAATAGGCTGTACTGTGGTATAGAGTGGAAAAGGAGTGTAACTTGACATTTTAAATTTTATTTTAATCTCAAGCACCAAGATAAAATGAAGGCAAGAGCCTTCATACAGCAATTTGCAGTGGCTCCCACTTACCTTGAGTTCAGCCAAAGCAGTTTTTGAAATCCATGAAACCTCAGGACTCTACAGGTGAAAAATAATCAACCCTGTTGAGAATTACAGCCTTTGAACCATGAGACTCAACAGTCAAGAAGTCAGAGTTTAGAATCTTAAGAGGACATTGCAAAGCCGGCACCGCAGCTCAATAGGCTAATCCTCCACCTAGCGGTGCTGGCACACTGGGTTCTAGTCCTGGTCTGGGCCCTGGATTTTTTTCGCCAGCCGTGGCAGCCATTGGAGGGTGAACCAACGGTAAAGGAAGACCTTTCTCTCTGTCTCTCTCTCACTGTCCACTCTGCCTGTCAAAAAAAAAAAAAAAAAAAAAAAAAAAAAGGACATTGCAGCAGGAGATGAGAACCAGGTACTGTTCCTTTGACTTCATCCACTCCTTTCCCTCACCCCAACTTCTCACCTGGCTCACAGTTTTCATGCTTGTCTCATCTTAAATATCACGTTCAGAAGCTTCCAAACCCTTTAAGCCTAGATTAAATGCCTCCAATGCACCACCTCACATTTTTGCTATCATTGCTTTGTATAACGGTAACATAACATTGTAACTCCCCATTGATTTGTCCAAATCTCTCAGCAAACTTGGAATAGGACTCTGTCTCACTTATTCATCATTGTATCTCCTGTATTTAGCACAGAGCCTAAATGTCTGTGCAATAAAGAATGGAAGGAAGGAAATGTCCTTTCACTAGTGGAAATAGGCCATCGATATGCATAAAGTGACCCTCTACTTTAATTTTTTTAGCCTGCCCTACAGTGTAAGGGTATTTTTCAGGAAAAAAAAAAAGTCATGGTAAATTTGAAGAAGTATGCAAATGTATCCTGACTTTCGGAGAGAAGAGGAAAGGTGATGAGGAAAAGGGCAGAAATAAGAGAGACCTTTCATTATGGATCTCATTAGTTACATTAACACTTAGAGATTGTGGCATTCTTACAAGAAGGGAAATGTTGGAGCCATCCCAATTCACTATTTGAGTTTTTTTCAATATTTATTTTCAGAGGAACTGTGGTATACTGTTGGTGGGAATGTAAATTAGTACAGCCAGTATGAAAAGCAGTTACGGGGGTCACTCAGAAACCTAGAAATAGAATTCCTCTGTGATCCAGCAATGCCACTACTGGATATGTATCCAAAGGAAATGAAATCAGCATGTTCTAGGAAACATCTACCTTTGTGTGTTTATTGTAGCATTATCTACAATAGCCAACATATAGAATCAAACTAGGTGTCCATTGACTGATGATGAATGGATAAAGGAAACATAAGGTATGCATAATTGGACATTGTTCAACCACAGAAGAAGAATGAAATTCATTTGTAGCAACTTGGATGCAACTGGAGGACATTGTTGGGCACAGAATGACAAATACCACATATTCTCACTTATTTGTGGAAGCTAAAATGTTGATCTCATGGAAGTAGAGACTACTAGAGTAGTTACCAGATACCAAAGGCTGGGAGGGAGGGAGGGAGAGGATTATCAATGGGAAAGTGGTCGGTCAGGAGAATTAAATTGTGATGTCTGTAGCACAGTAGGTTGAATATTGTTGACAACAATTGAACATTTCAACATAGCTAGCGGAGAAGATTTTGAATGTTTCCAACACAAAGAAATTAAATATGTCTGAGGTGCTGGATATACCAGTTACCCTAATCTGATATTATGCATTGCATATGTGTATTGAAATGTCACATTGTACCACATAAATATCTATGATTACTATGTGTCAAAATATATCTTAAAATACTAATTATGAAGGTTGTGAAAGGCTTCTCAGAATATAAAGTACTGATTAAAATAACAAATATCTTGCCACTAATGCAGTCAACACACTGAATAGATGTAGAAACTCAGGCACGGAGCTTCTTGACCATGGTCTGGTTTTTTTTGTTTGTTTGTTTGTTTGTTTTGTTTTGTTTTTTATTTTTTGACAGGCAGAGTGGACAGTGAGAGAGAGAGACAGAGAAAAAGGTCTTCCTTTTGCCGTTGGTTCACCCTCCAATGGCCGCCGCGGCTGGTGCGCTGTGTCTGGCACACTGCACTGATCCGAAGGCAGGAGCCAGGTGCTTCTCCTGGTCTCCCATGGGGTGCAGGGCCCAAGCACTTGGGCCATCTTCCACTGCACTCCCGGGCCACAGCAGAGAGCTGGCCTGGAAGAGGGGCAACGGGGACAGAATCCAGCGCCCCGACCGGGACTAGAACCTGGTGTGCCGGCACCGCAAGGCAGAGGATTAGCCTAGTGAGCCATGGCGCTGGCCCATGGTCTGTTTTAATTTGTTAA